>NC_045503.1:4354903-4704903 GCF_009650955.1 Corvus moneduloides | reverse complement strand
CCAAGCTGTGACTCACGGCCGTTCCCTCCTTTCCCGCAGCCTTTAGCGTGGAAGATGGCGGGTGGCGTGGACGGCCCCATAGGGATCCCGTTCCCAGATCACAGCAGCGACATCCTCAGCAGCCTGAATGAGCAGAGGAACAACGGGCTGCTGTGCGACGTGGTCATCCTGGTGGAAGGCCAGGAGTTCCCCACCCACCGCTCCGTCCTGGCAGCGTGCAGCCAGTACTTCAAGAAGCTCTTCACCTCAGGGTTAGTGGTGGACCAGCAGAACGTGTATGAGATAGACTTTGTGAGTGCGGACGCCCTGTCGGCGCTGCTGGAGTTCGCCTACACCGCGACCCTCACCGTCAGCACTTCCAACGTCAACGACATCCTCAACGCCGCCACGCTGCTGGAGATCCCGGCCGTCAGGGATGTCTGCACGGATCTCCTGGAGAGGAAGATTCTGGCCAAAAATGACCAGATGGATACAGTAGATCAAATTGATCAGAGGAACCATCTCAGAGCAAAAGAGTACCTGGAGTTCTTCCAGAGCAACCCCGTGAACGGCCACCAAGGCAGCTTTCCGTGGACCAACCCAGAGTTGAGAGACCTTCAGAGACTGAACTTCCGAGGCCAAGAGGAGGAGGAGGAGTCGAACTGCAATGGCCTGGACTTCTACTCGCAAGCCACCCCAACCGAAAGACCAAAGGCAAGTGACTGTGACCCTGACAGCAACCCGGCCATGTGGCTGGACCGCGAGGACGAGGAGCCGGTCAGCGGCGGGATGTTCTCCCCTTCCCAGAACGGACATTACAGCAGCCGTGGCTTGGCCACCCCAGGAGAAGAGGAGGGGGGCACCCCCAGGGGCCCTCTGGACCCGCAGGAAGCCGGGGACTCGCCCAGCTTCATCCCCACTGGCACGGAGACGGAGGACGATGCCAGGGAGGTGGATGACCTGGCCGCCAGCGCCCTGCTCCAGCAGATGATCAACTCCGTGGGGCGGCAGCAGCTCGGCGACGACGACCGCAAGGACGAGGACGGGGTCATGGATTATTACTTGAAGTATTTCGGCAGTTCCAGCGAGGGCGACGTGTACCCGTCCTGGTCCCAGAAGGTGGAGAAGAAGATCAGGGCGAAAGCATTCCAGAAGTGCCCCATCTGCGAGAAGGTGATCCAGGGCGCCGGGAAGCTGCCGCGCCACATCCGCACCCACACCGGGGAGAAGCCCTACGAGTGCAACATCTGCAACGTCCGATTCACCAGGTACGGGCCGGGCGCGGGGGCTGCACAAAGCCGGCTCTCCCCGGGAGCCGGCGCAGGGCTGGGCCTGGGTGATTTTATCTCCCCTGCTGTGCTCATTTCCATCCTAACAGAGTTGGGTCTGGAGGCCAAAGTTTTCCAGGGAGACGAGCGATTTGGGGGTGTGACACTTGAGCTGTCTCAAGGGGCCTGGCTCGCTGGCCAGTGCCACCATCCCGCTGTCCTGAACTGCTGAGCTCTGCTGGAAACCCGGCCAGAGCTGGAGTGACGTGCTGGGGAAACAGAGCTGCAGCTCTTGGCCCGTCCGTCGCGGCCGAGGCAGGAGCGGGGGAATCGTTCGGGAATGGCTCCATGGGGTGGCTGAGGTGGCGGTGGTTGGGTTGGAAGGAGGTTGGACCCCGCTCGTGTCCTGGCAAACCGAGCGCTGCGGCCCCGGTGCAGCTCCCGCGGGCGTTTGCCACGGCCCCGTCCCTAATCAGGGCTCCTCTGCTCCTTGCCTGGGCCAGGGAGCACCAAAGAAAGGGGACATTGTTTGGATCCCTCCCGGTTCACTCCAGTCCGCAGTCGGGCGCCGCCTCCTCTCCCTGGGCTCTGTGGCCGCCGGGGCTGCGCTGGGGTGGGGGTCCCACCCTGGAGCGGCCCTGGCCCTGCTGAGGGGCAGCATGGGCTGCCTGGGCCTGGGGCCTGCTCCCTTCCCTTTCCCTTTCCCTTTCCCTGCTCCCTTCCCTTTCCCTGCTCCTTTCCCTTTCCCTTTCCCTGCTCCCTTCCCTTTCCCTTTCCCTGCTCCCTTCCCTTTCCCTGCTCCCTTCCCTTTCCCTTTCCCTGCTCCCTTCCCTTTCCCTTTCCCTGCTCCTTTCCCTTTCCCTGCCTGCTCCCTTCCTGCCCTGATATTCCCACTGTGCCAGTTCCCACTGCCAAGGCCGGCCCTTCCAGGCCGTTCGTGCTTTGGGGGCTCCATCCCATGGGGCTGCTCCATCCCATAGGGCTGCTCCGTATGGGACCCATGAGGGATCCCTGGGGCAGCTGCGGTGCAGCCGGAGGGGCCGAGCCGTGGGCAGAGGCCGCGTCCTGCCCCTTCCCCTGGTCCCGGCCGCACCCAGCCCACGTTGGAGAGCTGAGGAATGCAGATAATGGCAGGGGCAGGGTGCCAGCCCTCCCTCCCCGCTCCCCCGGCCCTGCCACGCGGCACCTCCCTGCTCCGGGGGCCCGGGGGGCCCATCCCAACCGGTCCCACAGCGATCCCACAGCGATCCCACCCCCCTGTGCAGGATCCAGGGGCCTGCAGGATGTGGAAATGCCACAGGGTCCCTGGCAGCTGGTGGCACTGCAAGATGAGGGGAGGCCCAGGGATTTTTGGGGCGGGGGCGTTGGTGGGGCAATGCCACCCCAGCCCTTTTCCATCCTGCTCCCCTTCCGTGGGTTTTGGATGAGGACCTGCTCCCTGTTGGCTCCCAGGAGGGCCTGGCACCTGTAAAAAAGCTGCTTTCCTAAAACACCAGATTCCAGCCAAAATACATCCTGCTGCTGCTTCCCACAGCCGGGGTTTGGGCCTGGAGAAGCCTGGATAGGGACAGGGAGCTGTCCTTGGCACCACTGTTCCCTGTCGTGCCCTGAGCTCGAATTCCCCCTGATTTTATTATTCCTTTGCTCTCCTTCCCCCTCCGCATCCCACAGCTGGAAAACAAACCCCTTCCCCGTTCCATGGGGCTCTGGGAAGGCTGGACACGGGAAGCTGGCTCTGGGAGGGGGTTTGGGGTGTGCCAGGAGGAGCCGGGGCTGTTCCAGCCGGGTGTTCCCGGCCGGGTGGGGACAGGCCCGGCCCTTCTCAGGGATTTTTGCTCCCTGGTGCTTCCTGGTTCCTCTGCGGGCGCGGGGGGGAGGAGCAGCGGCAGCTCTGATAAGAAAAGAGAGAGTGGGGGGTTATAAAATGATAAATTTTAATTTCAAAAGGCCGTTTTTGTGTCCCTCAGAGCTGGAGGTGATCTTGGGCTTTGATCCTTCCCTGGAGCTTTAGGATTTTTGGGATCCTGTGGGCAAAGGGAGAACGTTCGGGGCGGGGATCCGAGTGTTCCATCCGGGAGAGCGGAGAGGGACGGGGTGGATCCGCTTGGGAAGGGTCGAGCAGGTGCTGGGAGGGCAGGAGGGGCTCTCACGGCCTCGCCACGTGCTCTGGGCTGGGATTTTCCTGCAGGAAGCAGCGATGGCTGCGGCTCACGTGGCCCTGCTGGCCCCCGGCCCGGCCTGTGCACCGGCCCTGCCCCGGCTGGGGGAGCTGCGGCTGCGCCGGCCCCGAATGAGCCACACGGCCCCAAATGAGCCATGCGTGACCCCATAGCTGTGATCAGCCCTGTACTGGGCAAGGTGTGACCCCATAACCCTGCTCAGACCCCATATGGGGCAAGGTGTGACCCCATAACCCTGCTCAGACCCCATATGGGGCAAGGTGTGACCCCATAACCCTGCTCAGACCCCATATGGGGCAAGGTGTGACCCCATAACCCTGCTCAGACCCCATATGGGGCAAGGTGTGACCCTATATGTGACCGTGTGTGACCCCACACTCACACCCTGCTTTACGGGGCGATGCTTTACCCTGTGCTGCCGCTCAGCCCTGGATTGATGCTTGACCCCGTACTGGGCGATGCTCAGCCCCATACTGGTGTTCAGCCCTTTACTGATGCTCAGCCCTGTGCTGGACAGCGGTGACCCCATAGTGATGCTCAGCCCTGTATGAGGTGATGTTTGACCTCGTGCCAGGTGATGCTTGGCCCTATATGAGGTGACCTCTTAGCCCCATATGAGGTGATGTTCAGCCCCACACCGGGTGGATGCTCCACCTTACACCAGGTGGTTCCAATGTCCAGCCCCACACCCGCTGCTGCCCAGCCCTGTTCCACCGACACCCCACCCTCTTCCATCCGCAGCTTTCCCCCATTCCCCCCGTCCCTTCTCCCCGCTCCGCCACCACCCCAGAGCTCCCTCCCGGCCCCGTTGCCCGCCCTGCCCGGGGCTGACGGTGCCCTGTGTGTGCTCTCCGCAGGCAGGACAAGCTGAAGGTGCACATGCGGAAGCACACGGGGGAGAAGCCCTACCTGTGCCAGCAGTGCGGGGCCGCCTTCGCCCACAACTACGACTTGAAGAACCACATGCGGGTGCACACGGGGCTGCGGCCGTACCAGTGCGACAGCTGCTGCAAGACTTTCGTCCGCTCCGACCACCTGCACAGGCACCTTAAAAAAGATGGATGCAACGGGATCCCGTCCCGGAGGGGCCGCAAGCCCCGGGTGAGGGAGGCCGGGGCGATGCCCCCCACCCCGACGGGCAGCGCCGAGGACGGGAGCTTCCCGGCCGGAGCCGAGAGCCAGGAATCCGAGGACACCGCGCAGGGCACCGAGCAGGAGCAGCAGCACTTTGAGGAGAATTCCAATAACGAAGCGCCGGGATTGAATGTAGCAGGAGGGTCGGATGAGGGTAACACGCAAGGACTCTCCTAAACCAAAAAAAAAAAAAAAAAACCCCAACAAAACAAAAAACCAACCCCAACCAACGAAACAACCACCTGAGAAACAAAGTCACAAAATCTAGTTAGTACTTTTCCTCCGATTTTTCTCTTTAAAAAGATGTTTCTCTCCCTTTTTTTAAGAAAAAAAAGCGATAAAAACAACAAAAAAAAAAAAAAAAGAGATATTATATTAACGTTTTCCAATCTTCCCATCATAAGCGGGGCTCCCCCGAGGATCCCTCATAGCCAAGGACCTTTTCTTGGAAAGGCAAGGACGCTAGGGAAGCACGAGGTGGGGATGGAAAGTGGCTCTGTCACATGGAAAAGAGCTTCCATGTAAATCCAAAGCTTTATTTTGTGTCCAAACACGTGTTTAAAAAAAAGAAAAGAAAAAAAAACTTATTTCAGAGAGAGATCTATTTAAGAAAAAAAAAAGGAAAAAATAGAAAAAAAAAAAAGGAGTGGTAGGAGTTGGAAGGGCTGTGGCAGGGTGGGGTTTGGGATTTGGGGGCCGGGGGCTCCTTCCCAGGAGATCGGGGTCAGGATTTGGGGTCCATCCCCCCAGCCCCGTGCGAGGCTCAGTCGGGCAGCGAGGGCTCCGGGTGGGGAGCGGCCGGAAAATTGCTGGAAATGTCTGGAAATTGCCTGAAAAAAAAAAAAAAATCATGTGAGAGAGAGAGGGCAGCAGGTTCGGCAGGGTTTGTGTCGGGCACGCGGGGCTGGGGACAGCGGAGATGATGGGGACAGGGCAGGGCTGGGGACAGGGCAGGAGTGGGGACAGCCAGGGCTGGGCACAGCCAGGAATGGGGACAGGCACGGGGAGCAGCACCTGGAGCAGGGACAGCGGCGTGGGGACAGCGGGGGTGGCTCCGCCGTGCCGTGGATCCAGTGCTGGGGTGTCCATCCCCGTGGCCATCCCCGTGGCCATCCCCGTGGCCATCCCTGGCCATCCCTGGCCCTCCCCGTGTCCCCCCATCCGTCCCCACCCCGCAGTGCCCAGGAAGTGCCTGAGTCAGCCCAGCCCCCGCTGCCGGCAGAATTTGGGGCTGGGGGGTCCCAATTTCCCCCCCCCCCCCCCCCCCCGCCCCCCAGCTCCGCCCAGCGCTGCCCCAAAAACGCCTCCGGATTCCTTTGGAAAAAGGGTTCTTTGGGGTCTCCCCTAAAGGAGCAGGAGGCCTTTGGGAAGGGGGGAGCAGCCCGGCCCCCCAGCCCCATTCCCAAAAATGAATTATATAAATATATATATCTAGAGATGCTCTATGGCTGGAGAGGCGGGTCCCGACCCTCGGGGGAAAAAGGCACCTTTGAGTTGGTCACCTGTTTTCTAAATGCACATTTTTAAATGCTAAAAAAAAAAAAAAAAAAAAAAAAAAAAAAGTAAAAAACCAGAGAGATTTTAAGCCCTTTTATTTTCAAAGCACTTTTTAGATTCTCTTCCTTTTATTTTAATTTTTTTGTTGTTGGTTTTTTTTTTCTTTTGGTTTTTCCTTTTTTTTTTTTTTTTTTGTTGTTTTTACTTTCAAAAAGAAAAAGCAAAGAGCAGGTTTTGGCCGAATGTATTTTGGAGAGGGAGTGAGAGAGGGGGAGTGTGTGCTGGGGGTGGGGTGAGTGGTGGGGCTGGGGGAAGAGATGGATGTTTATTTAATGCAGAAAAACAAAAAAAGCAATAAAAAATTCCAAAAAAAAGCTAAAAAATAAAAAAAAAAAGAAAACAAAGAAGTCTTAGCACTTTGCGATGGAACGGGTACTTTGAGCTCACTTTATCTTAATTTAAAGAAAAAGCAAAATTCAAGATGTTTACAAGTCAAAAAAAAACTTAAAAAAAAAAAACGACTTCTACGGAGAAAAAAAAATATTATTAAAAAAAAAGCCTAAATTTATTTTTGTAAGAATAAAAAATGTGTATATATATATATATATTTAACAAAAAAAAACCTAGAAAAAAAATACAAATATAGGCAGAATCCAAGTGAGATTGGAGGATGGGAGGAAGGATGCTAATTAGGTTCTGTGACGTGCCCTGACCCTCGGGAATTTTAAATAGAAAGAAAAAAAAAAAAAAAAATCCATGGAAGCTTGAATTTTAGGCAGGAATCCTGGGGGTTGTGGCTCGGTCGCTGCTCCCCGCAGCCTTGAGGAGGATTTTTTTTTTTTTTTTGGTAGAAATAATTTTATTTTTCGATGTTTTTTAGCCAGTGCCAGCGCAGAGGTGTCGGGATCCCCGCGGGTTTGGATCCCTCCTGCTCCCACCTGGGGCAGGGAATTGGGATCTGGGCAGGGAATCCCCCCAGGAAGGAGCTGGAGGGATCCAGGTTGGAATGGGAGGGGCTGGGATGTTCGCCAGGGAGTTCCTGGGCAGGGAATGGGATCTGGATCGGGGCTGGGAGAGGGATTTGTGTCCCTCCAGCTCTGCCCTGGGGCGGGGAAATTGGGATCTGGGTGGGGAGAGTGGGATCGGGGCAGGGAATCCCCCCGGGAAGGCGCTGGAGGGACCCAGATCCAGCTTGGAACTGAGGGGGCCACGATGCTCCCCATGGATTTGGATCCCCGCAGCTCCCGGGCAGGGAACTCGGGATGCGACAGCGAATCCCGGCGGGAAGGGGCGGGAGGGAGCCGGAGCCGGGACACGAGAGGGGCCCGCGGTGATCCCGGGGATTCGTGTCCCTCCCGTTCCCCCTTCGGGCACGGAACTCGGGATGCCAGGTCCGGGATGCTCCCTGTGGATCTGCATCCCTCCCCTGAGCGGGGAATTTGGGATCCGGGCAGCGAATCCCGGCGGGGAGGGGCCGGGTCCCGGCTGGAATTGGGGGCTCCGGGCGGGGCCGCCCCTCCGGTCTGGGAATGGGGAAGCGAATTCCGAGTGGGTTTGAAACGGAGCTCGCGGTTCGGGCGGCTCCTCTCGACTCCCTGGCCCGGTTTTTGCCTGGGAGTTTTTCCCACCCTCGCTGCTGCTTTTCCTTGCCCCTTCCCAATCCTGAAGGAATTTTGGGAAGTTTGGGAGCTCTGGGGAAGCAGCACCGGGGGGGGGGGGGGGGGGGGGGGGTGAAGCTGGTGGGATGTTCCAGGTGTGGGGAAAAGGGGGAACAAGGGGGGGAAGGAAAAGATGGGAGAGGGGGAAAAAAGAGGGGGGGAAAAAAAGAAAAAAGAGGGGAATGATAAAAAATAGAAGGAAAAAAGGGGGGGAAGGAAATTGCAAGGGAGAAATAAAAGAGGGAAAACAAGGGAAAGAAAGGGGGGAAAGGAAAAAAGGGGTGGAAAAAAGGGGGGAAATGAGAAAAGAAGGAAAAAAGGGGGAAATGAATTGGGGAGGACCAGGGGAGAAAAAAAGGAAAGGAAGAGGGGGAAAAAAGGAAAAAATACAAAGGAAAAAGAGCACAAAAGAGGAAGAGAGGAGCAGACTCAGGATTCCCCCAGCGATGTCCCCGTGTCCCTCCCTGTCCCTCCCTGTCCCCCCACTGGCACCACTTTAGCACAAGGTGAAGTTTGCACTAAAAATAAATCAAGAGAAAGCAAAAAAAAAAAAAAAAAAGAGCTCCAACCCCCCCCAAAACCCGCCAGGACTGTCCCTGTCCCGTCACCTGCCTTAACCCCCGAGCCCAAAATCCCCCCCGTAGCTCAGCATCGAGATTTTTGTCATTTTTATTCTGATTCATTTCCATTTAATTTGATTTTTTTTTTTTTTTTGGTCGTTTTTTTTTGGATCCAGGTTGGGATAAAATTGTTGCCAAAGAAAGTGCTGAGTTCCGGTGGGAAGAGAGAGGGAGAGAGAGGAATAATAATACTAGAAGTGATTATTAATATTAATAATAATTGATTATTAAATAATACCCTTTGGATCGAAGCCAAGCAGGGGCAAGGGGAAATGGGGGGGAAAAAAAGGATTTTTTGATTTAAAAGAGGAAAAGAATTTGTGTGTTCCCCCAGACTCCCCAAACCACCTCCCCCCCATGTCCTGAGGGGGCTCAGCCCGGGCTTGGGGGGGTTAATCCAGGTTTGGGGGGCTCAGCCCAAGTTTGGGGGTTTCAGCCTGGATTTAGGGGGTTCAGCTCAATTTTGGCGTGGCTGAGCTCGGTTTAGGGGCTTTGAGCCTGGTTTTGGGGGCTCAGCCCAGATTTGGGGGACTTGACCCAGGTTTGGGGGGGCTCAGCCTGGGTTTAGGGGGGAATAATCTGGGTTTGGGGTGCAGAGCCCGGGTTTGGGGGGCTCAGCCCAATTTTGGGGCAGCTGAGCCCAAGTTTGGGGGTCTGAGCCTGGGTTAGGGGGGCTGAGCCCAGGTTTAGGGGGATGGATCCGGGTTTAGGGGGGCTCAGCTTTGGGGTCCCAGCTCAGGACAGGTGGGGGAGGGATTTGGGGCCGTTCCCGACTCATTTGGGGTCTGGGAGTGCCACGAGAGGAGCTTCACCCCTTGCTGGGCTGAGCAGGGACAAATTTGGGGTTTTCCCCCCCCAAAATTGGGTCCGGGGGGGTCCCGCCCCCCAAACTAAGCGGGAGGGGCCTCATTTTTCCATAGGGAAAGGGCTGATTCCCCCTCCCCACCCCAAAATTCTCCTTCATCCCCCCCTTTAGAGCCCCCCCAGCCCCATTTCCCCCCCAAACGGAACCTTTTCGTCATTTAATAATAAACCAAGACAAAACCCCCTGAATTTCTCTCTCTAAATTTTTCCATCGTTTGGGTTTTGATTCACAACGAGCAGAAAAAAAAAAAAAATTTCAAAACAATTTCAAAAAAATTCAAATTTCAATTTCAATCAAGAGAAACAAACAAACAAAAAAGAGCAAAACGGGACGGAAATTTTGGGGGGGTGGGGCGGGGAGGGGGCGAAATGCTGCGTTAAATTGTGTTTTATATCGAATGCTATCTCTATATATATATATATATACACACAGCAAGAGCTGAAATGTCCCCAGGGACGGGGGGGACACCGAGCTCGGCCCGGGGACCCCAAAGGACGCTCGAGGTGGGGCCACTTTATTATAAATATTAATTTTATTTTCGTTTTTTTTCCCTTTTTTTTTCCGGTTTTTTTTTGGTTTTTTTTTTGTTTTTTCCTGCGTCTTTCTATAAATCTATTAAAGAGATTCTTTATCTTCAAGCACTCGCAAAGGTTGCAGCGGTTTTTATGTGTTTTTTCCAATTTCTTTTTTTTTTTTTGGTGAGGATTTTCGCGGGGTTGGGGGTGGGGGGGGAGGAAAAGGAGTGAGGAAAGGAGGAGAGAGAGAGAAAAAAAAGTGGATAAAGAAAGAAATATATTTAAATAAATAAATAAATAAAGCACAGAAAAGACATTCCATAGATTGTAACTTTGATAGTTCTTTATAAAGCGGGGGGAGATGAGGAAAAAAAAAATAAAAACGATGACAAAAAAGGACAAAAAACAAAAAAAAAATTAAAATAATAAAAAATTGCACTTTGGGGGGGGCTTTAAAATATTAAAAAAAAAAAAAAAAGAGAGAAATAAACTATATATTAAAAATACACCCGGAGCCCGCTGGATTTCTTGGGGGAGGAGTTTATGGAGGGCAGCAGCTCTTTTTTGGGGGGTCGCCCCAGTGTTTTGGGGTGGTTTGGGTGGGGTTTTAATGATTTTGGGGGGGTTTTTTTGGGGCGGGGGAGCCCCGGGTGGGGAAGCAAGGCAGGGCCTGGGGGTTCCCTGGGGTTTGGGGGGAGGGTGGGGGAAGTTTTGGGGTTTTCCCCCGATTTTGGGGGTGTCCAGGGCTGCAAAGGGGATTTTTGGGAGGGTTCCCCCTATTCTGGGAGTTTGCAGGGGGGTATTTGGGGGGAATCTCCCCTATTTCGGGGGTGTCCAGGACTGTTGGGGTTTTTTGGGGGGGGTTCCCCTATTTTGGGGAACTCAGCAGGGGATCCCCCCCCAACGCCCCCTCCCCCCAGTGCCCCCCCAGTGCCCCCCCAGTCCGCCCAGTGCCCCCGGCCCCATTAAGCCGCTCGGGGGGGCTGAGGCCCGGGGGGGTCGGGGGACCCTAATCGCGTTTGGGGCCAGATGGCCGCGCCTTAAGGAGCCTTCGGGGGCAGATTTGGGGTGTCCCCCACCCCCCCAGACCCCCCAGCCCGGGGTGGGCACCACAGGCCGGGGCAGGGCGTGGGCGCGGGTGACCCCACATCCCAAAAATCCCCCAAATCCCGGGGTCTCCGTGCCCGCAGGACCCCGCCCGGCCCCCCCCGGCCCCCCCAAAGGGCACGGCCAATGTGCGGGGATTAATTTGTGTCATAATCTGCCTTGTTCGGGGGCACGCGCGGGGATTTGGGGGTTTATCCCGGGATTTAGTGGCCGAGTCGTCTTTCTTAGCGAGACGCTCTAATGCCACTTAACACCTGGGAGCCGCGATTTTCATTAGGGGCGTCAGGGACAATTAGTAAGGGAATAATTAGGGCAGGGGCAGCCGCTGCAGGGTTTAAGCCCCATATGTGCCTGAGCGTGCCGGGAGGGGGGGTTGGGGCACCCCCGGTTTGGGGGTGTCCAGGGGGGTTTGTGGGGGGGATCGGTCCCAATTGGGGCCGTGCCTCAGTTTCCCCCAGTGGAAAACCCCTCTTAGGCAGCAAAGGGTGGGGGTCCCCAGCGTGCCCAGTGCCCCCTCCCAGTCTGCCCAGTGCTGCTCATGGGGGGCACACTGGGCACTGGGTGCCATCCTGGGGTGTCCTGAGGGGGTGGCAGCACCGGGAGGATGGGGGGGCTCGGGAGGGCGTGGGAGGGTCTCTCAGGGGGTGCAGCCCCCGGGAATGGGCCCCATCCTGGGTCACTGGTGACAGGGGACACACAGGTGACGGCGTGGTGCGGGGGTCACCCGGAGCAGGTGACACATCCAGGGGGGTCCCATGTGGGCACTGGGCAGGGGGGGCACAGGAAGGGGGGGCCGGGGCAGGAGGGGTCCCCGGGGGGGGGTCACAGGAAGGGGGCCCGGGACAGGAGGGGTCCCCGGGGCACCGGGAGCCGCCCCCAGCCCCAGCGCGGCACTGGGGGGCACTGGGGGGCCCTGGGCAGCGCCAGCGGGGCCGCGGCGGGGCCCGGGGGGCAGCAGGGGCAGCAGCAGCCGAGGCCGTACAGGGCGTAGGGGTGGAAGTAGCCGACGTTCACCCTGCGAGGGGAAACAGAGCACGGGGTCAGCGCTGAGCCCCAAACCCCCCCTCGGTGGCCCCCAGGGCCTCCCCCGGAGCCCCCTGACCTGCGGACGCGGCGCCGGGCCCGCCGCCGGTGGTAATCGCCCTTGGCGAAGTCCTCCAGGTTGGCGGGGTGGATGGCCCAGAAGTGCCCTTTGCCGTTGTCGCTGCGCCCGGCCTTGACGAAGCACTCGTTAAGGGACAGGTTGTGGCGGACGCTGTTGCGCCAACTCTTCTCCTGCACCCAGAGGGGTCACTCAGGCCCAGAGGGGTCACTCAGGCCCAGAGGGGTCACTCAGGCCCGCAGGGGTCAGCCAGGCCCGCAGGGGTCAGCCAGGCCGAGCCCCCCTGGCCCTGCCGTGCCCGCTCCGCTCCGGAGGCCCCCTGGAGAACCCGGCCCCAGGATCCGGCCACCAGCACAGGCGTTTTCCCAATGGATTGGGATCAGCCAACACCAGTAGGCTCCAAAATGAGCCTGGAGAAAGCGACCCCACCAGCACCGAGGTCTGGACATCACAGAGGCGTTTTCCTGATGGATTGGGCTCAGCGGAGCTGGGTGAGTTCCCCCAGCCCAGTCCCACACCCCACAGCAGCACCCCGGGCTCGGCTCACCCCAAACCATGGAAACCAGCGGAGATCCCAAGGGAACGCGCCTGCCCCGGCCCCGCAGCCCCTCCCTCACCTTGTTCTTGAAGTAGGGGTAGTTGTCCATGATCCACTGGTAGATGTCGGAGAGCAGCAGCTTCTTCTCCGGGGACGAGAGGATGGCGGTGGAGATGAGGGCGATGTAGGATTGGGCTGGTTTGTCCCCGGGCTCCGGAGGGGGCCGGGGGGCCCCCGGGGGGCTCCGGCCGGGGGGCTCCGGGCTGGGGGCGGCCCCGTTCCCCCGCCCCGACAGCAGGTACTCGATGGTGAAGGAGGCTCCGGGCGGGCGCCGGGAGGACGCAGGTCCTGTGTGCCCACTCATGCCCGTGTCCCCCGTGTCCCCCGTGTCCCCCATGCTGCAGGTGCTGCCGGCAGCCGCCGGCGCTCGGAGCCCGGTAATTAGCGCAGATTACTGGCTTTGCTAATTGTGTTTTCACAAACGAGCTGCCCCCAAAGCGGGCTGTTTATCTGGCAAAGCCCCGGCTTTAGCGGGATTTGGGCCCTTAAGCCTCGTAAATAAAATGATTAATCCGCTGGAGGTGGAGGAATTCAAAGTGGCACCGAGGAGGTGCCCGGGGGTCCGGCTGCCCCCCAAATTCCAGGGGAAGAACCTGGAGGGGGTCAGAGGTTGCCCCAGAACCCTTCAAGCTCCTTTTGGGGTGATCCTGGGGACATCTTGGAGACCCTGTGAGATCCTGGGATGTTCAGGGAAATCCTGGGAGGGGGTCGGGGTTGCCCCAGGACCCTCCTGCCATGGACACAAATCCCCCGGGCTCATTTTGGGGTGAGCTGGGAGTGATCCTGGGGACCCTCTGGAGATGCTCGGGAGCCTGGGGGAGATCCTGGGGGATCTTGGTGAGATCTTGAGGAGCTCAGGGTGACCCCAGGGCGGTTGTGGAGATCCTGTGGGAAGATTTTCCCTGGCACAATCCTGGGGATGCTGAGTGAGATCCTTGAGAGCCCCCGGGAGAAGTTCTGGGGACCCCCGGTGAGGTGCTGGGCATCTCCAGGGAGTTCATGGAGACCCTCAGGACACCCCAGGGGGTTTCCTGGAGATCCCCAGAGAGATCTTGAGGAAACCCTGAGGAGCCCAGGGAGATCCTGGAGACTCTGGGGTCAGAAATCCCAACAAGCTGACACGGAATTAAATGTAAATCTTTCATTTATTTAACAAACACTATAATTTGAACTTTGAAGAATGTGTACTGAGGGAAAGAAAAATAATTTTCTTTTTTTTGTTTGTTTTTTTTTTTCTCTTCTCTTTATAAAACAAAGAAGAAAAAAAACAGGTTATAAGAAACAAAAAAAAAAAACCAACATATGTACAGGAAGAGCTGGCCAACTCCAACAGAAAGCACTAAACAAGCATGGTGTTTCCAAACAGTTGCCTGGCCTGGAAAATTTAAAAGCAATTAAATTAGAATAAAAATATTAGGAAAACAACTGGACTCTAAAGCTACTGTGCAGCCAGGGCTGCGAGCACAGAACTTTGTACAGTAAAATTAATTTGGGAGCTCTACCCGGGTTTTTTTCAGTTGTTTTCATCCCCCTTTTCCCACCCCCACCCCCGTTTCAACCTGAAAACATATTGCTCGCAGCCAGGGAAGGAGAAGGAAAAGCAAAGCCTGGGGCCAACAAGTGCAGGTGTCCCCATGGGAGCGGGACCAGGAGCTGCTCCGGGTCCCCCCGCCAGACCTGGGGAAACGGGGGGGGCTTTAACCCCCACCCCCTCCAAATTCCAGGTCTGGAGACAAAACCCAGCCAGGCAGGAAGGGGTGGGAGGATCCCCCTCCCACAGGGGCTCAGGGACCCCCACCCCGCTGGGGAGATGGGGGCTTGGGAGAGGAGCCCCCAAAGCTGGCAGGGGACCCCTCCTCAATTTGGAGAGGGGCCTTTGCTCTTGGGCAAGTGGCCAATGAGGATTTAGGGCAGCTCTGGCTGGACCTCGGGGGCTTTTCCCTTTAGGTGGGATTGGCCATGTGTGGAATTTTTTGGAGAGAGAAGTGCTGGGAAAGGCAGCAACACCCCCCTCTCTGTGTCCCCTTGGCTGCTGGGGTGAGGGATGAGGGAGGATGGAGGGTTTGGAGTACTCAGAAGAGACGGAGGGATGAAGGAAGGATGGAGGGTTTGGGGTCTGGCAGTGCCCAGCAACACCAAGACCCTCGGGGGTCTCAGCCCAGCACTGGGCACAGGGCCATCCCCCCTGCTCCTCACCCACCCAGGGGCAGGGCCAGCTCCCTCCGGGGCCATCCCAGCTCCAGGGAGAAAAGCCAGCGAGGTCCAGGGCAATCCAGAGCCGGGAGGAGCCAGTGGGAACAGCAGAGCTGCCGCAAAGGCCAGGACAGAAACTCTCCAAGACAAAGTCAAAAAGGTGACGCTTCGCAAACTCAAAAGCAACAACGTTTTGCCACCAAAGAGCACAGGAGGAGCTTTGGCTCTGGGGCCAAAGGCTGGGACAGAGAAGTGGAGGGGCCGGAGTGGCGGCAGCGCCCGGGCCCTGCCCTCGCACCCGCCCGGGACGGGCTCGGGACTCAAAGAAACCTGAATTGGAGTTACCGAGGTAGTTGGCTAAAAACTGAGATTCCCCCACCTGGCATCTTCTGGAAGGACCCCCCTGCCCTGCTCCTGCTCACGTGCCAGGTGTGCCCAGGTGCGGGGGTGGCCTGCAGGACACTGTCCCCACCCCCAGGCCTGGGGGTGGCCTGCAGGTCACGGCCGCCGCCTCCAGAACCAACCTCAACGAAAAGGGAATGCGCAGCCCTTGTCAGTCTTCAAAAACACCAAAGTTATTGCACTTCAAAAATACAACAGATTTGTGGTTCGAGCCCCCCCCTCCCACCCCCTGCCCCCCCATGGCTTCTGCTCAACTAAAACGAGTCACTACTGCACAAATCTCTACATTTCCCTTGGGATTAGGTTAAAATTCCAAACGTGTCTCTTTACATGAGGTGCAGAGCTGCTGGAGCTCCGAGCTAGAACAGTGCGCTTCCAACCGGACATCTCACCCCTGGCACCCCATGCCCCCATCCCCACCCCTACAAACCCCCCCTCTATCCTTGCTGGGTTATAGAACCCCCCCAGACCCCTCCCCGCTCCCCCCTCCCGCCCCGCCCCAGACTCACACGTCCAGCAAAACCTTTAGATTAATTAAGGAATGGTTAATTAACAAGAGGATCAAACTGCACACGCCTTTGGAGATGCAGGGGTGGGTGTCCTGGAGGTGTGCAGGGGAGCTCCCCCGATCCCGGGATCCAGGTGAGGGAGGATCCTGCCTGGCTTAAGACACTTTCCTTACTTCAGGCTCCAGTTCAGGGTCAGGCTCTGAGTGGGGTCGTTTTCCAACCAAGAAGCAGCTCAATGGTTTTTGTTTTGTTTGTTTTTGTTTGTTTGTGTTGTTTTTTTTTTTTTTTTTTTTTTTTTTTTTTGTTTTGGGTTTTTTTTTTTTTTTTTTCTCTCTCGTTTTAATGAGTAATTTGGAATAGGAAAGTCACAGGAGATGAGGGAGGGAGGGAGATGAGGTGGGAGAGGACGTTCTCCCCCTCCTCCAGTTTAATAAGCACCAGAGTATTCAAGTCTGTCCGTTGGGAATTCCGAGCCGTGGCTGCAGTCAGCAGGCAGAGACTAAACCTTTCTCGTAAGAGCAGCGTCGTTTGGGCTGGGGTCCCTCATCGTCATCATCCTCCTCCTCGTCCTCCTCCTCATCCTCCTCCGAGGATGAGCTGTCCAGTGTTAAATCCACAACGTCCGCCGTGGCTTTGCCGTTGTCGCCGTTGCCGTTGGGAGCGGCCAGCAGCCCGTTCACATCCGAGGAGCCTGCGACAGGAGGGGGGCAAAGCACGGAGTGAAACCCCTCCTGTCCAGCTCAGGGGATGATCCAATGCTCCTGACTGGTCAGCAGGGACAAGGGAAGGCTCCAGGGAGAGCTCAGAGCCCCTTGCAGGGCCTAAAGGGGCTCCAGGAGAGCTGCAGAGGGACTGGGGACAGGGGATGGAGGGACTGGACACAGGGAATGGCTTCCCGGTGCCAGAGGGAATACTGGGGAGAAATTCCTCCCTGTGAGGGTGGGCAGGCCCTGGCACAGCGTGCCCAGAGCAGCTGTGGCTGCCCCTGGATCCCTGGCAGTGCCCAAGACCAGGTTGGACGAGGTTTGGAGCAGCCTGGGACAGTGGGAGGTGTTCCATGGCAGGAGTGGGACTGGAGGATGACCCTGCAGGTCCCTTCCAACCCAAACCACTCTGGAATTCTGTGATTTCCCCCAGGGGTTTCCAGCCTCTCTCCCCAGGGAGACTCACCTAGAACCAGGATTGGACACTGAGGGCTGCAGCTCCGCTCCTTCTCGGCTCGGATGGGGCACCAGGAGCCATCCACCAGGTACTCGATCTCGTCTGCATCTTCACATTCTGTCAGGATCTTGGACAGGAGCCTGCAGGGGGGACAGGAGGAGCTGTCACACCCCTGGCAATCAGCAGGGTGTGTGCAGTGACCCTGCATTTAAAAGCAATCTGGTGCTGGCTCCCGAGCTCAGAGCCCTCGGAGTCATGGACTTTATTCCCCATAAAACCAGAGCAGGTTCTGACAGTGCAGATCCATCCCAGCCCTTCCTGTCCATGCACCCAAACCATCAACTACCAGCTTAATTAGGTGCAATTAAAGACAGCTTTGCCTCTTCACCCAGTTTCCCAGGCACTGCTTCCAGGCTGCTGCCCCATCCCAGGGCTGCTGCAGGGACATTCCCAGGGACATTCCCAGCGAGGCTTTAGCAAAGGGTGCGATATCCTTTGGCATCGGGAAGTCAGCCACCCAACAAGCAGCACTTCCCTTCCTTCCCAGTTTTATTTCCCAAATCCCCACAGTAGCCACCAGAACAACATACAGAGCCTCCTGCAACAGGAAAACCATGAAAATACACCTGGAATGAGGCCCTGATTCCAGAGAAACTGGGGACTTGCTTTATTCCCTGTGTCCCACCGTTTGCCTGGGATATTTGGAAATGCTGCTCTGCCAGGCCTCACTCCCTCCTGGACATGAGCATTTTCCTCCAGGAGGAAGGAGAACTCCTAGTGGAAAGTCTTCCAAGCTCAGGAAGACTTTGTGGCACCCCAGTGGGAGAGTTTCAGCTTTCCCCAGCTCCTGTAGGAATTGTTTCCACAGCCAATCCCATCACCCAGCACAGCAACCACCAAGCTGCAGCTCCCAAAAAGCTGACGAGGCCCTGAGGATCCCAGACCTGACCAACCACCTCCCTCCTTGCTCAGGAGCCTCCGGCTCTTTCTTGACTCCAGTTGAGTGCCAGCTTCCCTCTCTCACTTCCAGGGAATCTGGAAAGGACCCTCACCCAACAGAATGGGCACCAAACCCCAGCCCTGAGCAGGGACAGAAGTCTGCTGAGCCTTCCCCAGTGACATCCTGCTCCTCCTCACGCAGGACACGGGCACTGCCAATCCGTGGGGGTTCCACAATCCAACCCCTCGCAGCTTCCCCTTCATCCCTCCCCTGTTAGAGATCTCCAAGGAACTGGATTTTCCTGTTGGGGTTGGCCAGGGGACAAAGCAAACAGGTTATCTGTGCTGAGGCTGCTCCAGGCTGCCTGGAAAGCCACAGCTCCTGGATCTACCCAGGGCCCACAAAGGCAGCGACGCTCCAGGAACCCTTGGTGAGTCTGGGAACAGACTGGTCTGTGCACTTCCCTGTGCCAGGGGAGCTGAAGGCACCCCAAACATCGCTCCAAACTCTCCCTGCTCTTGAGGGAACCTGCAGTAGAGGCCAATCACACAGCCACGAAGGTGGAGATCATTTTCCAGCAGGCAGGAACCACATGTGTTGTTCCACCAGTCCTTGGCCAGCACCACGAGAATGTCGGTGGTCCCAGTCCACAAAAGGCTCCCAGCATTTGGGGGCAACAAAGCTGCTGCCAAACCCACCCCAAAAGTGCTGCACAAGCCTGTTCCCTCCCAGCCCATTCCCACTTGCTCTAACACAGCAAAGCACTGAAAACAGAATATTGTGCACCAGCAGAATAAACTTTCAGGAGTTCCAAGGTGAACTTCAACCAAGATGTGGATGCTGCATCCAGTGGGGAAGGGGCACAGAGGTGCAAAACTCACCCATCAATGATGAGCTGGTCGTAGGGGGCAGGTTTGTCACACACAGGGCACATCCATGTGGGCTTTTTCTCATTCATCTGTAGGTAGAAGACGGCATCAAAGCACTGCAGGTGTGCGCAGGTCTCGGCCCGGCACGGCACAGACAGGCGCATCTTCACCAGCTGTGGGACCAGAGAGCAGAGCATCAGCCAGGACACCTGGCAAGGAACCCCCACATCCCCTCGGAAGGAAAAACATTTGTGAGTTTGCAGAGCTGGTCTGGGAGCACAGTTTGGGTTCTTGACAAAACCAGACTAAAACAGAGCTGGAGCCCCTCGGCTCTGGAGCAAACTGGGAGAGCTGCGGGGGTTCAGCCCTTCCAGTGCCTGAAGGGGCTCCAGGAGAGCTGGAGAGGGACTGGGGACAAGGCATGGAGGGACAGGACACAGGGAATGGCTTCCCACTGCCAGAGGGAATATTGGGAAGGAATTGTTCCCTGGGAGGGTGGGGAGGCCCTGGCACAGGGTGCCCAGAGAAGCTGTGGCTGCCCCTGGATCCCTGGAAGTGCCCAAGGCCAGGTTGCAGCAGCCTGGGACAGTGGAAGGTGTCCCTTGCCCATGGCAAGGGGTGGCACTGGATGGTTTCAAGCTCCCTTCCAACCCAAACTCTGATTCCATGACCCTGCAGGGCCTCACCGGACAGATGAGTGACACTCGGACACCTGTGGTGGCGATTTCACTGTCTGGGTCCAGGCGTAGCTTCTCTT
This sequence comes from Corvus moneduloides, assembly GCF_009650955.1. Taxonomy (NCBI): domain Eukaryota; kingdom Metazoa; phylum Chordata; class Aves; order Passeriformes; family Corvidae; genus Corvus; species Corvus moneduloides. Next base: position 4,685,549 of record NC_045503.1, on the reverse strand, counting down.
TCACTGCAGAGAGAGCAGAGGGCACAACATTTAACAAAACTCAGCCCTTGGCAGCAAGGTGCAGCACAGGGGGAGCAGCTCACCCCAGCCCTGGGCTGTGTACAGATCATTTTCCCTGCGAGGGAGGCAATGAGCACATGGATTCAGCTCCAGCCTAGGCACGGTGGGGTTTATTCCCTCCTCAGCTCAGTGGCAGTTGAATGGGGGGAAATGTCTCCCCCTGACATTTTCAGTTCACAGCAAGTCCCCCCACAAGTGAGCAAACAGTCACACTGGGAGGGAAAACACATCCCATCCTTTTTCCACCAGGTTATCAAGCCTCCTCTCAGCACTGCTGCGCTGTCACCGTTCGGCTTCTACGCTGGCCAGCTCCTTTATTCCAGCAGAACATTCCACAGGAACCACAAGCAGGCCCAGAGGTACCCAGGCAGACAGCTCAGAGCAAGGCAGCCATGCACAACCAGGCACAGCAGCCATCCAGCACAGATCTGGGAAGAATGAGATGTTAGGAAAGGAGGAATCCTGCCCCCGCCGCTGCAGCCTGAAGGGGAACCCAGAGGAACAGCAGAGAAATCAAAGAAAGCAGCAGATGGGCAGGTCCCACGTGGGCAGGTCCCACACCAAGGTGCAAAAATCAACAAAACGAGCTTTGAACTGCTCCCCAACTCCTGAGGAGGAGCTGCTGCTCCCACTGCTGTCTGCCACTGCCTCTGACACTTCCATCACCATTTTTCTTTGGAGCAAGTCAACCATTTCTTTTGACCTTTTCAGATCATAACAAAATGTCCCCAGACAATGAGGCTACATGCAGCTCTGCAACACCCAGCTTTAATTAGAGAGGGACTTCTCAGATGTGAAATTCCCAGGAGATTACAAGATTTGGGCTTGTTTTCCTCACATTAGGAGCCTTTTCATCCAAGCTTAATTTTTTATGAAGTTCTTTGTAAGAGCCTTCTCTGTGCATCAATTACTGGGAGACATGGGAAGGAGAATTTTGTAGGATCTCCCGATGAGGACTGAGCTGTTTTGGATCCAAAGCCATAATCTGTTCTCAGACCATGTTCCTGTATTAAATTCTACAGAATTTTATGCAGAAGATGAGTCAGCAGTGAGATGTGACCGAAGCCAAAGGGCAGCTTCAGGGACAGGGAATTATTTGCAGAGCAGAGCAGAGCTAGAAAAGCAAAGTTTAGGAGCTCCTCAGGTTGGCCAGTTCTGGATATCCAAGCAACTTCCCAGCAGGAAAACACAAAGGAGCTGAAATAAGACATAGCTCTTATTTGGTTTTATTTAAAGTCACCAAATACAGCTGATGTCTGCCCCGAAATCCAGGTGTCTGAAGGCTGGATACACCTGGAATCATCACCTTCCTCATGAACTACAATCTACCCTCAGGAGTGACAGGCTGACAAAGTTCAGCCTGGAGAAGAGAAGGTTGAGTGGAGACCTCACAGCGGCATTCCAGTACCTGAAGGGGCTGCAGGGATGCTGGGAAGGGGCTCTTCATCAGGAATTGCAGTGACAGGACAAGGGGGAATGGCTCGAAGAGGGGAAATTTAGGTCAGATGTCAGGAAGAAATCCCTCCCTGGGAGGGTGGGCAGGCCCTGGCACAGGGTGCCCAGAGCAGCTGGGGCTGCCCCTGGATCCCTGGCAGTGCCCAAGGCCAGGCTGGACATTGGGGCTTGGAGCAGCCTGGGACAGTGGGAGGTGTCCCTGCCATGGCAGGGGTGGCACTGGATGGGCTTTGAGGTCCTTCCAACTCAAACCATTCTGAGATTCCCTGATTGTTTCTTATCCTTGGGAAGAGTTTTCCAGGATCTGGACAGTTTTAAAGACCATCAGGATCCACAGGGCCAGTTCTCCCACACAGACCTAAGCAGTGAGAAGGTTTTGTCCACTAACTTGAAAAACTGGGAATCTTCCACACTCATGAGCTCCAGGTCAGATTCCACCTCAGAAAGGTAATTACCCCTCATTTCCAGTAATGTTTTACATGTGCCTCATACCAGGATGATTTACCTGAGTGGTTTGGGATAAGCATCTGTGGGGACCATCTCTTCTCTGAAGCTCTCAAGACATATCAAAGTGCTGCTGGTGACATCCCACTGCCAGCCCCAAGGATCCCCAGGGACTGGGGCAGCAGGACATTGTCACCAGGATCCCTTGCTCCAGAAATCTCCTTTGGAAATCACGAGGGTCAGTGCTGCTCATACTGACTTGGGTGAAGGCATGAAGCCCTTCCAGTCACAACGACACCGGCACGACACGACCGGAGACAAATCCTAAATCCAACTACAGAGCTGCTGCAGAGCCACCAGAACCACGGGTTTGGGGTGACCTCCCACGACTCACACACAGCTCAGCAAGTCTGTTCAGATAAAAAGCGGGGTTTATACAAGTGGAGGAAAGCAGAGGTGTAAATGGTGGTGGCTGTTCCCCAGCAGGTGCAGACAGGCCCTTCCTGAGCCACTCACCCAGCGCTTTGCAGAGCTCCGGGTGTTTGATCCCGATGGTTTTCAACCTCTGCAGCAGCTCTGCCGAGGTCATCTGCCGCACCAGGTACAGCCCCACCGAGTAGCTCTGGAGAGAGAGAAGGGAGAGGATGGGCAGGCTGCTCTGCAGGGCTGTCTGGGAGCTCTGGGCATTCCCTGGGCTCTCACCTTGCCGTAGTTGCCCCAGGTGACCGTGATGCGGTTGGTGGCTGCTGACAGGTACATGAGGTGGGTGAGGTTGATGGGCCGGCAGGGCCTCTTGGGTTCCACCCCGGGTTTGTTTGATGGGTAGTAGCCCTAAAGCAGCAAGGTTAAATACAGAGATTTACTTTTTACTCAAGGTACATCTATTGATCAGCTCCACTGAATTCCACTTGGCCCCAGGTCTCAAGGATGGGGGGAGAAGGAGCTGAATACAGTTGGAGCTCAAAGTAAACAGGATCGAGTTTTTATACAGAACAGTTCATTAACAACATGGCCAATCCATCAGAAAATTAGCTTTAAACTCAGCAGTGCACTTCTATACCCCTGGCATTCATCAGGAAAGCAATTTCCTTCCAAATTCCCCAAATTTTCCTCCCAAATTCCCCAAATTTTCCTCCCCAATCCCCCAGTCCTTACTGGCACGGAGCAGTAGCTGTGGTTCACCTTCACGGCAATGTTGGGAGGGTACTGATCCTCCTGAGGGGAACTGGTGTCTGTGTAGCAGATTCTGGGGGGAAACAACACATCCCATAATATCCCCACACTCTGCACATCCCCAGCTCCCACAGGCCCCATCCCAATCCCAATCCATGCTCCCTCAGCAGAGCCCAGCCAGGTGTGACTCTGCTGTTTCTGCTCGAGGTTCAAAAGGAGAGTTTAAGATGCTTCTGTGAGGCCCAGGAACAAACAGTTCACTGGAAATTCTCTCTGGAGCCATGAAATCCGTGTTGAAACTTGCTGGGTTTTGCTGGAACATTCCCTCCTCCCCTGCTCTGCCCCTGATGTTCAATGAACCCAGCCCAGACCTACCTTAGCACCACCTGAACCGATTTCACACCGGGTTGCAAGTCCCTGGTAAATTAAAGAACAGAAATTTCAAATTAATTATGTAAAAAAACCAAACCCTACCCCAAAAAAATCACCCAAACCAGCTGCCAGACTCAAGGACTTCAGTTGTTCCTGATTTTTTTTAATAGACTTCTAAAAAATTACCACCCAGAACTTTATTTAAATTGTACAATTCCCCCTGCAAATGTCAGTGGTCCTGTAATTATTATTTTTTTCCTGATGCACCAACCTACAGCTTTTCTCTGGATTTTTAAAACTGTTCAGGTGCCTTCTGGTGATTTGTGAGAATTTATAAAAACTGGGTTTTAAGGTCAGGTTTACCTGACGGTGTTCAAGACTCTCAGTGTTTAATTATTCAGCTAAAGCTGTTCATGCAAACCAAGGGACTGAGCATTAAGGCACCACTGTGAATATTGCAACCTTCAGCAGGGCTATTCCTGACAGGATTCTAACTGCAATCAGGAAAGAAATGGAAGACAGACCAAGGGTATTTTACTAGGAGGCAAAATAACCAAGATATTCTTTCTCCAGCTCTTTATTTTATCATAAAGAGAAATATTTCAAGGTTTTATGTTGAATTTTGGGAGGAATTCTTCTGCATGAAGGGAGCAGGTCAGCCAAGAGGAAACCTCCCTGCCTGCACTGCCACCTCTGAGGAGAGCCTTTGTTTGACTCAAAAGTTGCATCTGACAGAGGTCAGGGTAAATCCTAATCCAAGATGTTTCTTTAGGCAGCTCCTACAGCACCCTCCCCACCAAGGAAGTTTCCTTTCAGATGCAAACAGCCTCACACTCTGCCTTTTGAACCTGGGATGCAAAGGAAAGGCTGCAGACATTCACAACACCAGCTCAGCAGAGAATTTAGGTCATTGATGATTTCATCCCGCTTTTCCTGCCCAAATGCACCATTCCAGAGGGAGATTAGAGCAGCACAAGTGAAACTTAAGGAGCTGGATGGGTGAATTTGTAGCTCCCACTCCCCCCCAAAGCTCTTTGCTTTACATGGGAAGCAGCCTGGTGTCCTCAAACAAATCCTGTTTCCTTGCAGAGAACAAAAGCTTCCACAGGGAGGGAACACAGAGGAATTATGGAATTATGCAGCTGTATTTTCTTGAACTGTTAATACCCAGTGAGAAGTACCTGGAATTTCTGATGAGCTCCACTTGTCTTGGTGTTAATGCAAAAATGCACGGACTTTCCTGAAGCTTCTCATTATTCTGTGGAACTGAGCAGGGAAGAAAAGAGTGTCCATCAAAGTGATAACACCAGCTCTGAGCACAAGGTGATTGTCATGCTCTGTTTATCTCCAAGTCTTGTTTTCTCCCACAACCCTGTGCCAGAATTGCAGTTTTCACCTGTTTTGGCAATTCTGCTTTGATTAGAGCTTTGCTCATTGATTGCTCACTGCTCAGTACAACCAGCACAGGCTTTGAGTTTGATTTTTCTCTTTTTTCATTATTTTCCTCCCCCCAAATAATTCAAGAGCCATCAGTTCACCACATCAGTGGTGTCACAGTGTGACCACATCCTCAAGAAGCCCAAGAGGAGACCTGAGCCTGATACAAAAGCATGAAACCACCTGCATGAGCAGGCGGGTTCTGGAAAAGAAAGAAAACAACCCCAGCAACAAAAAAGATTAGCTCAGATAATAAAAAAGCAGCACAAAAAGCAGCTGGAAGAGACAAAACATGACTTCCAACCCCCTGACCTTGAGGGTGGGACAGCAGCTCACCCTCAGAGAGGCTTAACTGGAACCCAGCATTAACTGTGGCCTTTTGCACACTGATAATTTTAACATCAAGTGCATTTAATATGGTGAAAATGAAGCCTGAGATGTGGGAAACTTCTGTTACAACCTTTACTTCAACTCAAACATGTTTTATTTCCAGTTTTGTGTCTCCAAGCAAAGTTCAGACCCTGAGCTGGTGCAAGTCACGGGAGGAACACAAAGAGGAAGTGCTAAAACAGCTTTTTTTTAATTGTTTAGCAAGAATTGTGTGTTTTGCTTTGCATCACTTCCATTGCAAGGTTATTCAAAGCCAACAGAATTTCAGAAGTAGGAAAGTGCACTTTTGTATGAAAAAGAGGAGATAAAGGAAAGATGAAACCTCAGCAGCTCTTGGAAGACCTGGTGACAACCTGCGTCACTCCAGGTGCTTCCCTTTGGTCCCTTTTCTGCTTTAAAAATGCAAACGGAGCTTGCAAAAATAAATTTTAAAAGTAATAATTAAGATATCGTTATGGAACTTTTGTTTAATTCCAGTTTCCATCCAAATATCTCCTGGCCAAAACAACCAGCAGAAAATAAAGCATTTTATGAGGTATTTTCAGAAAGTGATGATTGAGAAGGACAATAACAAAAAGTACTTTTAATGTTTCTGATTAAGAACCTGCCCATAAACTGTGTCCTGCTGATTGTTCAGCCACACAAAGACAAAGCAAACCGGATTAGGAAAAGTGAGAAGCTGCTCATGGTTTATTTTGCATTTATATCAGCTCTCTCTTCCTTTATAAAAAATATAAACTGCTGCTGGAAAAGAAGCCCAAAATCTGAGAAGGAACCTCAGGGTACCTGATCAGGGGTTCAGCTGTTACTGAGCAGCCAGGGAAAACAGGTATTAAACTCCATCCTTAAATTCCCTCCAACTGGGTGTGCACTGCCCAAATCTGGGATTGCAGCTGGCCCACAATGGACCCAATTTATCTGTTTTTAACTGGACCACCTTTAGCTGAGGCAGGAATAACAGTTATTTGAGAATTCCCCAGGGACTCTGCTGCCCTGCAGCCCAAAGGAGGCAGCACCCACCTCACCTTTGATCCCAAGGCAATCATCTCCAAGAGGCAGGAGAGCCTTTTCATTAAGGAATGTGCTTCCAGCTGAAGCCTGGAACACATAATTTAAACCTCCCCTACTTCCAACCATGGCCACATGCTTAAAATATCCCTTTTGTAGCCCAGGGAAAGGGGTTTCTAACTGGATCTGGGGTTTTATATCAGGCAGTGGCACATTTTGAGTTTGCCAGGAGCTCAGTAGCAAAGGGGAGCAGCTGAGACACACAGGGCTGAGATAACCCCAATTTTGGGGAGCCACAAAGGCTTCTTCGTTCCCATCAGTGTCCCAGAAGGAATTAGAGTTGCAGGACACCAGGCTGGGGAAATAAAAGAAGGGTCTGGAAGAGTCGTTGGGTTCTGGGGGCTGGCTGGGACCACGAGACCGGAACATCTGCTGGTGCCCAGCTCCTGCTGGCTCCACAGAAACCACTCTCACCAGAAGGGAAAACCAGCCAGGAACGCTCCAGGGACCAGGCTGGCCCAGGGGAGGTGTCACCTGCCAGGGGGAGAGGCTGCATTTAATGAGCCCTCAGCTCTGAGCTGATGTAGGGGAGGTTTAATGTCAACTTGGAACAAAATCTGGTAACCACGGTGAGCGTGTCCAGGCTCTCCTGTCCCTGGATGCTTCCACCTCTTGGAAATGCGTTTTCCTTCAAAATCCCATGTTGGAATTGCTGACTAACACGCATTTAACACTGAACAAACCCATTCCCCAAACAATTATAATGTTTTCGCTTGGCTCTATCACCACTCAGCTGTTTTGTCACAGCATTAACGCCTTCAAATGAAGAAGGAATTATATAAAATCTGACTAATTAGTCCTTTTTCTTTTTGTTTCTGCACAATCAAATCTTTATCTATTTTTCTCCTCCAAGCCATAACAAATATTTTTTCAGCAAAGCCAGACCAGCTCAAGTTGTAGAATCATTTAGTAGAGAATTCTGACATTACCACATTAATTTATGAGACGCTCAGCAGAACACAACTTCTCCTCTGACACACTGAATTTGCTACCAGAACGTTCTATTTAACAGCAGTTAACAATACTCTTTGTTTCTCCAAACTAAAATAATGAAAAATCAGTCTCCACACCCCAGGGAAAAAGCTCTTCTTCCAGTTTTACTGGTTACCCCTCAAAATACACAGCACCACACACAAATAACTGTGACAAACACCAAAAAATAGTCAAAAATACAGTTTGCCACCCTCCTTCACCCATAGGATGCTTCAGGTCAGAGGATTTTTAGTGCTGAAAACCAGCATTAGTGTAGAATATGGCACCATATTCCACAGGAGCCAAACAAGGTGGGATTCCAAGTTACATCCCAAAGTGACCTCATTCCAGGTCTGAGGAAAGAGAGGAAATCACAGGAGCACAGGATGGTTTGGGTTAGAAGGGACCTGAAGGATCATCCCATTCCATCCCACAGGCAGGGACACCTCCCACTGTCCCAGGCTGCTCCAACCTGGCCTTGGACACTGCCAGGGATCCAGGGGCAGCCACAGCTGCTCTGGGCACCCTGTGCCAGGGCCTGCCCACCCTCACAGGGAGGAATTCCTTCCCAATATCCCATCTAAATCTCTCCTCTTTCAGTTTACAACCATTCCCCCCTTCCCAGCACTCTCTCTCAGTGTGAAAAGCCTCCCTCCCTCTTTTATCAGCTGCCTTTAAGCACCGGCAAGCCCAGAGATAAATATTCCCCCGTAAATTTCAAGCATGAGAGGAGAGAGATGGAGGAGAGGAGGGATCTCACCACCACATCCATCAGCCTTTCCTGCCACGTGATTTAGAGCTCCTTGAAAACACAGGTTTTTCACCACCACCACCGCACTCCCAACTCACCTAACTCTGTCGGCTTCAACAGCTCGTCCAGGGTGGTATAAAAGGGCAGCTTCACCAGGCGAACCTCGGGCTTGGCCACTTTGGGGGGCAACCTGCCCAGTCCGTTCAGGTATTTGCCATAGAGGGCAGGATAGTCAATGTTGGTGGTGGGCAGAGTCCGAGCCACGGCGCTGCCGCGGTCGTAGGACGAGTGCAGGGGCAGGGCCTCCGCCCGGTGCTGCGGCGGCGGCGGCGGCTGCGCCACGTCCGAGCCCTTCTTGTTGTAGCGGGTCTCGTAGAGCTCCTTGATCTTCTTGAACACCTCAGGGCTGCAGTCAAACTGGACCAGCTGCAAAGCTCGGGTCACTAGTTCGTGTTTTAGTCCGCTTTTACTCCTGCCAACAAAACCCAGCAACATCTGAAGATCTGAGACTCGGAAACTCATCACCATGTTCTAGGGGATAAAAAATTAAAAGATGTTCTCATAGTTATAAAAGGCAAAGGTTCAGTTCTCACTTTATAACTAGAAGGCAAGATATTAAAAATTCCCCCTCAAAGAAAGACCCCAAACCTGTTCAGACCCGCTGCTGTCACCTGATTTGGTTCCCATCTCCTGTTTGAGCAACACAAACACAGAGATCACCCACTGAAATATCACCTGAAGTACAGAACCACCAGGACAGTCATCAAATGACTCAAAAATCCCTTTGATAGATGCCAAGCATCCTCAAAACAGCTCAGCAGGAAGCAGGAGTGACCTCAGAGGAGATCTAAACCAAGAGGCCTCACTTGTGAAAGAGCACATGAACTCCTTCACCAGCCTGAGGCATCCAAACCTCCCAGGGAAACACGGAAAACTTCATCCCAAATGGTGACAGTTCAAGGCAGAGGAAGAAAATCACTACAAGCTGAGTGAGGCTGAGGGGAACTGGGGCCACCAGCTCTGTATTACAAGGCACCTGAATGGGAAAACCCCTCCAGAATCCTCCCTACAGCCACGGGATCTTTAAAGAAATCACATATTTTACAGTATGGAAGGATATTCAGATTAGTACAGAGAACAATGTGTTCCCAGGAGAACAATGCCAAGCACTTCCCTGTGATCCCAGCCGGGAGCTGCCTTGGTGTCACACTGGAATTATCAATTTCAGTGCTTGATAAGCAGCAAAGCCCATCTCAGTCTTCCAAAATCCCCTCTCTGTAGCAATTCAGGCCTGTAACTGTCAGCAGATTCAAAGGCCAGAAGACAACTTCCCATCAGAAACCAAAAAACCTTCCTGCTAAACCCACAGCTCCAGCCTGCCCAGGCTGGCATTTCAGTTCCCTAAACACCAAACAGCCTTAAAATTGCAAAAAACGAGCTTATAAAGTAAATGGGTTTGAAAATTCAAGTTGTCCTGGAAATAAACTTGATAGATACCCACACATATTCACTCCACATCCTTCCTGGTTTGTGGGGAATATGGGAATTCAAGAAGAAACCTCACTAAAAAAAAAAAATCCAGCAGCAAAGACCCAGCAGATCTCTCCTCCCCAACCTCTACCCCACTCCTGAATTAAATAATGATTAAAAAGAAAGCACAAAAGACAGGTTTCTGTGGAATCTAACGATCTGATCATTTCCTGGAATGAAACAGCTACAGACTATAATTTTTTTTTTTTTTTAATTAAGAAAGCTACAAGTGTTTCCAGAAACATTTCACAGCCACTTTTGGATGTGTGGGAATTCGATGAGAGAGAAAATGCCATTTGATTTTCTCCTTTTCCCTTACATATGTCATTTAATCTGGAAACCCAAAAGCTGTTATGTCACTGTCTGTAGTTAGAACTTCTGGGAGTCGTGATGTGTCCCAAAATATCTCTGATGAGGGGAAAAAAAGGACTGATGACTAAAGAGGAGAGAAAAGATGTTTAATTGCCAGAAACTCAGGATTTCAGAGCTCTGGATTCCTGGTGCTGCTCCACCAGACACCACCTGTGAAATCCTGGATAAATCTACTTTGTGCCTCAGTTTTCTTCAATTGAAAAATAGAATCAGGATCATTAAGGTTGGAAAAGATCTCCAAGATCATCAAGTCTGATCAAATCCCACCAGGATCATTAAATTGTGTTAGGAAATGGAGAGTGTGTTGTTCTCCCCGCGGGATTTGAGGATAAAAGGTGTATTTGGAAAGATAAATTTATCAAGACACAGCAGCAGGAGGTACCAGGGCATCCCAGGAGCACGAGAGACAGGAATTCCTCGTGTAGGAATCACTCCTAGAGCACCTCACCCAGGACTCTTGGAGTTGGAGCCAAGAGTTTCCATTTTGGAGGAATTAAGGCCCAGCAGGATGAGGAGATTTGAGCAGCAACACAACAACAAACCCCAGACAAAGCAAACGTGCCACCGAGGGCTCGACCTGCCCCCTGCGAGCAGGGAGAGCACATGGATTGCTGAGACTCCCGACACTCCTGGGTCTTCCTCCCCCGAGGAAGCCTCGTGTGGGACAGCTCAGATCCCACCAAAAACCTGCGAGGCGACCACAACGCCTGGGAAGCACTCCGGAATCCCAGGAGCAGAGGGAGGGCAGAGCCCCCCACCCCGAGCCTCTCCCGATGGGATTCCTGCGGCCGTCCAGCCGCATCCCTGCTGAGGAGCTGATCCTGCAGCCGGGGAACGCTTCCCAGGGAACACTTCCTTGGGAACACTTCCCAGGGAACGCTCCCCGGCCGCTGCCGTTGCTCCTTAACCGCCCTCAGCACCGGCTGCCCCGGGGGGCACCGGCCGCTCCCCGGCGCTGTCCCAGCTCCCACAGAACAGGGATCCCGAGGGAAACGGGAAAACCCCCGGGGCCTGAAGCGAGGCAAAAACCGCCTTGGAAACACAACTCCAAGCATGGATTTGCTTCACCCCATCCCAGAGGAGCCTCAGGGGCCGCCCCAGCCCCGGGCACTGCCCGTCCCAGCGCCTCCCCCGACCCCCGCCCGCCGGGCAGCTCCGCACGGAGCGGCCCCACCGCCGAACCGGGCAGCAGGACCCGGGGCGGGCCCGGCCGGGGCGGGGGGCGCGGGGGCAGCACCAGCCATCCTTAATCCCGGGAATTACCGGGGGAGGCCCGGGCCGGGGGCAGACCCGAGGAGGGCGGGCGGCACCGCGGCTCGGCCCGGCCCAGCCCGGTTCGGCTCCGGTAGATCCGGCGGGGGCTGCGGCCCTGAGGCCGGGGCGGGGCAGCCCCTGAGGTGAAAAGGAGAGGGGGCGGCCCCGGAGCGCCGCCCCCGCGGTTCGCAGCGCCGCCTCCCGCCGTCCCCCCCCTCGCCAGGAGCCGCCCGGTGCCGGCCGGGCCCCGCAGGCGGGGCGGCGGCGCCGCTTCCCTCACCTTCGCCTCCACCAGCTCCGCCGCCATCTTGGGCCTCCAGCGTCCACCGCGCCGGGCGCCGCCGCCGGGTCACGTGACGCCCCCGCGCTGAGGGGCGGGGCCGCGCCGCGAGCGCCGCCCAATCCGCGCGCGCGCTCCTCGCTCCCCGGCCACGCCCCCGAGCCACGCCCCGCCAGGCCACGCCCTCCCGGCAGTCTTAAAGGGGCCGCGCTCCGTAAACCGGGGACGCACCGGGGGGACACCGGGGGCAGCGGGGGTGGGAGCGGCGGGGGCGGGGACGGAGGCGGCCCCGCAGGCACTACGGGAGGGGGGAGCGGGTGGGCAGGCGGTGGGTGCTGCCCCCAAGATGGCGGCAGGTGGGTGCCCCGGGGCAGGGCAGGGTCGGTGGAGCCCGGTGGGCTCGGCCCGAGGCTCCGCCGCCGTCCTGGAGTCCTGCGGGCCGTCCCCGTTGAGGAGGGAAGCGCTGGGGGTATCCTGGAGGAGGCTGCGGGCTCTGAGAGGGGAGGGATGGGGCTGGGGAAAGGTCCCGGTGCCCCGGTTCCCGCGGGAAGGGGGGGCTGGGGAAAGGTCCCGGTGCCCCGGTTCCCGCGGGAAGGTTGGGCTGGGGAAGGGAGTCTCCTGGCCAAAATCGGCTCCGTGGCAGCAACATCCCAGAGAACCCCCAGCCGTCCCGCCCCAGTCAGCGTTTGTGCCCCCTTCTGCAAATTAACTCATCGCTTATTAAAAATACCTTTTATATAATAATAATGATAATACCAATATGTATAATGATAGATATAGATAATATATTGCAGTCTGCAGCTTCCTCCTGATGGGCAGCTCCGATCTCTGCTCTCTGGGAGCAGGGACAGGGCCCAGGGAATGGCTGGAGCTGTGTCAGGGGAATTTGGGATGGATCTCAGGGAAAGGTTCTTCCCCCAGAGACTGCTGGGCACTGCCCAGGCTCCCCATGGAATGGGCACATTCCCAACCCTGCCAGAGCTCCAGGAGTGTTGGGAGAACGCTCTGGGACAGGGTGGGATTGTTGGGGTGTTGGTGCAGGGCCAGGGTTTGGACTCGATGATCTTCAGTGGTAACTCCAGTGTTTGGGGTGGAACGCTGCACTGGGAGAGGTTTTCCAGCACTTTCCTTGCCATCAACCCCACATACTAATTAAACGAAAAGGCAATTAACAGTTTCTCAGGAAGACCAGGATGTTAATCAGGTTTCCCAGCTTTCCCTTCCAGGCTGGCAAAAGCCAGGGTTGGTGCTAAAAATCCTGGATTGCTATGGAAACCCCAAAGGCCGATAATTCATCCTGTCACGGTGGGAGAGCCGGGGCCAAATCCGTCCTGGGTGTAGCTCCATCGCTGTCCTGTCTGTCCCTGCCTGACACAGGCAGGCTGGGAATGTGCTGGGAATTTGGGAGCTGCCGGTGAGGCCGTCTGGGGACCGTGTCTTGGATTTAGGCTGAATTGGGGTTGTTCAGCCTGGAGCAGCTTTGGGGTGACTTATTTGTGGGCCTGAAGGGGCTGACAAGAAATATGGAGAGAGGCTTGGGACACAGGACGGAGGGACAGGACACAGGGAATGGCTTCCCAGTGCCAGAGGGCAGGGCTGGATGGGAGATTGGGCAGGAATTGTTCCCTGGGAGGGTGGGCAGGCCCTGGCCCAGGGTGCCCAGAGCAGCTGGGGCTGCCCCTGGATCCCTGGCAGTGCCCAAGGCCAGGCTGGACACTGGGGCTGGGAACAGCCTGGGACAGTGGGAAGTGCCCCTGCCTGGCAGGGTGGCACTGGATGTTCCTTCACGTCCCTTCCCACCCAGAGCATTCCATGACTCCATGATTTTTGTAAGCTTTAACGCCGACGAGGGCGCACGGCGACGGCTCGGAGCCCGAGCCCTGCGGCTCCGTGACAGCCCCTGCCCGGCGGGGGGGGCAGGCCGGTGCCGGTCCCGCGGGTCCCCCCGCTCGGTCCCGGTGCCTCCGCGCTCCTCCCCGCCCGCAGGGGGCGCTGCAGCACCGGTACCCCCGGTGCGCGCGGAGCGTGCGCAGTGCGGGCACCCTGCGGGACCGGGGCGGGGCGGGCCGGACCCACCGGTGCCCGGGACCGGTGCCTGCCACCGACGCTGACACCGGGCTCAGCCCTACCGCCTTCTCCCTGTGGCCGAGCCCTCGTGCTCGCCTGCCGCTCGGTGACACCGGCAGCGGGGCTCTCACCGCTCCGAGGGCGGCCTCACCGACCCCGGTGCCCCGGGCCGGTTGCCACACCGGCAGCGGGACGGGCGGACGTTCCCCTGGCTGCAGCCCGGTCGCTGTTCCCCCGGTGTCGCCCCGCTGTAGTCCCGGTGCGGCCGCGGTGACACGCACGTGGTCGGCGAGGCGGAACAGCCTCCCGACCATAGAGTCCGCCGGATAGAGCGGCGCGGCCACGCACGCGCTCGGCGCAGGCCCTGCCCCCCGGCGGTGCCGCCCTATAAGAGGGCACCGGCTGACGTCAGCGCTCTCTTCCGCCCGCTCTGCGCTCGCCAGCGAGACAGGGCCGAGCCACCGCCATTGCCGCGACCCCCCCGCCCCGCAGCATCCGCCGCCATCCGCCACCATGGTGAGCTCCTGCTGGCCGCCGCCGCTCCCGGGGGGATGAGCGGCCGTCGCGCTTCCTGTATCGCCGGGGATGGCGGTTCCGCGAGCGCTGCGGATCCCACGGCGGCGGCTGCGGCCTGTGCTGCCGGGCTGGGCCGCGGCTGCGGGGAGAGGGTGGGGCGGCGGGAGGGGGCCGGCCCGGGCGGCCGTGTCACCCCCGGCGCCGGCAGGAGCCGCCGGTGTCGGTGCCGGGGCTGCCGCTGCCCCGCGGGGCGCTGGAGCGGTCGCGCTGATGTGGCAGCGCGGTGGTGGCGCCGGGGACGGGGCGCTGCGGTGCCGGTCGTGCCTTATGTAACGCTGCGGTCTGGGCTGTCACTGTCACCGGCACCTGCCCGGGCTCGGTTTTGGGGACGTTTTGCGCCCAGCACCCGCTGACACCGCGGCTTGGGGGACACTGGGGCAGGGAGGGGTTGGTGCCGCAGCCCCGCTGCGGTGCCTTTGCTGCGGGCTGTGTTGTCACCCAGGCAAAGTTGGTGTCACCGTGACCATGGCAGATATTTATGGGAGATTGGGATTCCTTGGAATTGCCAGAGCTGTTTCCGTACACACTGAGTCCCCCTCATCTCCTCCCTCAAGGTGAACTTCACAGTAGACCAGATACGGGCCATCATGGACAAAAAGGCCAACATCAGGAACATGTCCGTGATCGCCCACGTGGACCACGGCAAATCCACGCTGACGGACTCCCTGGTGTGCAAGGCCGGCATCATTGCCTCGGCACGCGCCGGGGAGACCCGGTTCACCGACACCCGCAAGGACGAGCAGGAACGGTGCATCACCATCAAATCCACGTGAGTGCCCTCCCTTCAGGCTCCTGGTGTTCCCTGAGCTGAGCTCTGGGGAGTTTGACTCATCCAGGAGGTGGAAGAAGATGCTGTAGGGCTCTGCTCTAGTCCAGAAGCTCATCTCGTGCTCCTGAGGGTCTTGAATGATGCACCGAGTGTTGGTTGGCTTCTGCTCAGCCACTGAGCGATTCCTTGGTGGGCACTGGGGAAGCAGCAGCTTCCCCCTCCCAGTTTAGCACCAGGATTGTTGGATGTCCTGTGGATGTGGTGTGGAGACTCTTGGGAGCATCTCTGGGGATGTATCTGGTGGCTGTGAGGATCCTGAGGGTCCTGAAAAGGGGTGGAGAACATAGATGGGATTAGTAGAAAAACCCTAAATCCTTCATTTGGGAATAGAACCCTCTTTGGGTGCTTGAGAACTGCAGAGAGTTGGAGGAGGTTGGGATGCTGGAGGATGTCATGGTTTAGGAAGGGCAGATTGTAGCCCTGTGCTTCTGTTATCTCCCACATTGGTCTCCCACGAGTACACTTCAGGAAATCCTGGAGCCCAGCATTTAGGTGGGAAAAGATCTTCAAGGTCATCGACTCCAACCTGTTATCAGTCACCACCTTGTGAACCAGAGCAGAGCACTGGGTGCCACATCCAGTGGTGGCAGCTGTTTGTGTGGGGCAGAATGTTTCTGAGCTTTAGGGAGGATTAACCCAGATCATAATTCTAATAGTTTGTTGTGTATTTCAGAGCTATTTCTCTGTTTTATGAACTCTCTGAGAACGACTTGGCCTTCATCAAGCAGAGCAAGGATGGTTCTGGTTTCTTGATCAACCTCATTGACTCCCCTGGGCATGTGGACTTCTCCTCAGAGGTCACTGCAGCTCTGCGGGTCACTGACGGTGCCCTGGTCGTTGTGGACTGTGTCTCTGGTAAGGTTTTCTGCAGCTGGAGCAGTTTTGGGGGAATTTGGAGAGGAGCATAACTAATTCCCCACTAATTCCCTGTGTTTGGCAGGTGTGTGCGTGCAGACAGAGACTGTGCTGCGTCAGGCCATCGCCGAGAGGATCAAGCCCGTGCTGATGATGAACAAGATGGACCGGGCGCTGCTGGAGCTGCAGCTGGAGCCAGAAGAGCTGTACCAGACCTTCCAGCGCATCGTGGAGAACGTCAACGTCATCATCTCCACCTACGGAGAGGGAGAAAGCGGCCCCATGGGCAACATCATGGTGAGGGGTGGCTCTGAGCGCTGGGCTTGGAATGAGCCACCGTGGTGAGAGGGAGCAGTTCCCTCCTCAGTGGTCATTCCTTATCCCAGGCGGAGAAGTGAAGGGGGAATCTCAAAGGTGCCTGAACTCTCTGGGCTTGGGGCTCTCGCTGGCTCCCCTCCCAAAGCTCTTGTTCAAGGCCTGAGCAAATAAAGGCTGGGATTGTTGCCCAGAGCAGCTGTGGCTGCCCAATCCCTGGAAGTGTCCAAGGCCAGGTTGGACGGGGCTTGGATCAACCTGGGATAGTGGAAGGGGGTGGAATGAGATGGGCTTTAAGGTCCCTTCCCACCTGCTCTGCTCCTGCTGGGTTCCTGGGAAGGGAGCAGGGCTGTGGGGCACAGGTTCTGAGAAAAAGCTTTTGCTGTATTCTTGCATGCTGGAGGTGTCCATGCCTTCCCGATCCTCCTGGGAAGGATGGGAATCCTGCCTGCATGTGGATCTAAGCTGTTGGAGCACACACCTGGTGGGAGTGGAGGAAAACCAGCCCAGTTCTGTGGTGCAAAGCTAAAATGGTGCCTGTCCCGGACCTGAGAGGTGGTCAGTGGGACAGAACTGCTTGAGAGTCCCAGTGTCCAAGACTCTTTGTACTGGAGTGGTTTTGGGATGGAATGGACTCAGAGCTGTTCCCCTGACCCAGCTCTGCTGTTCCCTCTCAGATTGACCCGGTGCTCGGGACCGTGGGCTTCGGCTCGGGCCTGCACGGCTGGGCCTTCACCCTGAAGCAGTTTGCTGAGATGTACGTGGCAAAGTTTGCTGCCAAGGGAGATGCCCAGCTCAGCCCAGCCGAGCGTGCCAAGAAAGTTGAGGACATGATGAAGAAGCTGTGGGGAGACAGGTGAGGAGGGAATGGTGGTGACTGGAATTCCAGATCAGCTCTGCATGGCTGCAGCCTGACACTGCAGAGGGTGGGTGAAGGGGGAGGGTGTGGTTGTGCCTGATTTAACAGGAGTTAAGAACATTTTGGTAGTGCTGGAAACGTGGATGAGGGGGAAGGCAAGGAATGCCTCTTCCTGAGCAGGCAGAACAAGCCATGTGTCTGTAGCTGACCTAAGCGTGGACAGTTGTCTGATTTCCTTCTCTCTGCAGATACTTTGACCCTGCTACCGGCAAGTTCAGCAAATCTGCCACCAGCCCTGATGGAAAGAAACTGCCCAGGACCTTCTGCCAGCTCATCCTTGACCCCATCTTCAAGGTGAGTTCCTCAGGGTTCCTCCCTGGCCGGCGCCTCCCACTCTCCGCATCCGTTCCGTGCGTGATGATGGAAAATTTCTTCACTTTGACCTGACTTGTTTGATTGAAGAAATTCAGCTGTCTGACACATCTGGGTACCCTGGGACAGATGGGCTGTGTCTGCTGGAGGGAGGCTGGGCGCTGAGGAGGAACAGGAATTCTCTGCAGGCGCAGCGGTGCCACTGCAGATCCAAACCGGGTCACAGCAGCGCTGCCAACGGCTGCTCTTGTTGCAGGTTTTCGATGCAATCATGAACTTCAAGAAGGAAGAGGCGGCTAAACTGATTGAGAAACTGGACATCAAGCTGGACAGTGAGGACAAGGACAAGGAGGGCAAACCCCTGCTGAAGGTGAGGCTGGTCTGAGTCCTTTGGGGAGCAGCTGAGCAGTTGTGCTGCTCCAGTTGTGTCACCATCAACCCACTTGGGAGGTGGGGAAGGACGGGGAGGTGAATCCCCGCTGTGAACACTCTGACTGGGTCCTGCTGCTCTGCCCAGGCCGTGATGAGGCGGTGGCTGCCAGCTGGAGATGCCCTGCTGCAGATGATCACCATCCACCTGCCTTCCCCCGTCACAGCCCAGAAGTATCGCTGCGAGCTGCTCTACGAGGGCCCCCCTGACGATGAGGCTGCCATAGGTAGGATGAGTTGCTGCTTTGCAGCCAGGCCTCAGCTCCAGCAGACTTCTAACTGGCTTGTTGTCCACATGAATGACTCAGGAGTGTCTGGAATTCTTGAGTCTGTAGCTTTTATAGCATGGGCCAAACAGGTTTAGTGGCTCACAGCTCTGTTCTGGCGGACTGAACTGGCTGAGTAACCTGAGAGTAGCCAGAGGGTTCAGCTGAGCCTGGATTTATTGAAAACATCTCTTGGTGGTGTGATCTTCCATTGTATCACAGAACAGGTGGGGTTGGAAGGGAACTTGAGAGTCATCCAGCCCCATCCCCTGCTGTGGCAGGGGCACCTCCCACTGTCCCAGGCTGCTCCAAGCCCCAATGTCCAGCCTGGCCTTGGGCGCTTCCAGGGATCCAGGGGCAGCCCCAGCTGCTCTGGGCACCCTGTGCCAGGGCCTGCCCACCCTCCCAGGGAGGAATTCTTCCCAATCTCCCATCCAGCCCTGCCCTCTGGCAGTGGGAAGGCATTCTCCATTTCTTCTTGTCTAGACAGAAGCCCTTGGGCTGGGACAGCGGGTGCAGGTCCCATGTGGGGGTTTTGGGGTTGGTGCCAGATACATCAGTAACTCTGGGCTAAGCTGGTGTCTCTCTCTCCCCCTCCCAGGCATTAAGAACTGTGACCCCAAAGGCCCCCTGATGATGTACATCTCCAAAATGGTGCCAACCTCCGACAAAGGACGTTTCTACGCTTTCGGCCGTGTCTTCTCTGGTCTCGTCTCAACTGGCTTGAAAGTCAGAATCATGGGACCAAACTACACACCTGGCAAGAAGGAGGATCTGTACCTGAAGCCAATTCAAAGGTATGTCCTGGCTGGGGTGTGCTTTGGGGTTGTGGTGCTGTCTTAAGACTTCTTTTGTGTCTGAGGCCTGTCAGTGTGCTTGGTTATGGGCTGCAAGTCTCTGCTGAGTGGGATCTGGTCCCCTTCCCAACCTCACTAACCCACCTTTCCCTTTAGGACCATTCTCATGATGGGCCGCTACGTGGAGCCCATCGAGGACGTGCCTTGTGGAAACATCGTGGGGCTGGTCGGCGTGGACCAGTTCCTTGTGAAGACTGGAACCATCACCACCTTCGAGCACGCCCACAACATGAGAGTCATGAAGTTCAGCGTCAGCCCCGTGGTGCGCGTGGCCGTGGAGGC
Source organism: Corvus moneduloides (assembly GCF_009650955.1). Taxonomy (NCBI): domain Eukaryota; kingdom Metazoa; phylum Chordata; class Aves; order Passeriformes; family Corvidae; genus Corvus; species Corvus moneduloides. The sequence continues at coordinate 4,666,284 of NC_045503.1, read as the reverse complement.
CAAGAACCCGGCCGACCTGCCCAAGCTGGTGGAGGGGCTGAAGCGCCTGGCCAAGTCTGACCCCATGGTGCAGGTGAGTGGCCGGAATGGATCCAGGGGGACAAGTGCTGGGCCCGCTGCCTCCAGTCCTGGCAAAGCCTTGAGTTGAGTGTTGGTCCCAGCCCTGCCAAAGTGCTGCCTTGCACCCTGGGTTGGTGCTGTGACACCCCCAGATCAGTGGGAAGAGCATCTGGAAGGAGCTCTGTGGGTCAGACACAACACAGAGTTGCTGATGTTTCTGGCTGTGGCTCATTCCGAAGCCTCACCCGCTGTTCCTGGTGTTCCCAGTGCATCATTGAGGAGTCTGGGGAGCACATCATCGCTGGCGCCGGGGAGCTGCACCTGGAGATCTGCCTCAAGGACCTGGAGGAGGACCACGCCTGCATCCCCATTAAGGTAGAGAGGCTGAGTGGTCACTGAGCTCGGCGTGGGGGTTTGGCTGGGGTTTGGTGCCTCACAGCCCCTCTCTGTCCCCGCAGAAATCGGATCCTGTGGTGTCCTACCGCGAGACGGTCAGCGAGGAGTCCAACGTGATGTGCCTTTCCAAGTCCCCCAACAAACACAACCGGCTGTACATGAAGGCCCGGCCCTTCCCCGATGGCCTGGCTGAGGACATCGACAAGGGCGAGGTGTCGGCCCGGCAGGAGCTGAAGCAGCGGGCGCGGTACCTGGCCGAGAAGTACGAGTGGGACGTCACCGAGGCCAGGAAAATCTGGTGCTTCGGGCCCGACGGCACCGGCCCCAACATCCTCACCGACATCACCAAGGGAGTGCAGTACCTCAACGAGATCAAGGACAGCGTGGTGGCCGGCTTCCAGTGGGCCACCAAGGAGGTGAGGACTGGGGTCTTGGTCTGGGTGGTGCCCGTGGCTCTGCTCATCCTCCTGTTTGTTTGGAAAAACGGTCACGCTGCAAAAAATTTGTAGTTCAGCATCTTGTAGGTTAAACAAAACTTGGTGGCAGCTGGAGTGAAGGTCTTGTAGCAGTTCAGGCACACTTAGCCTCAAAGCTTTCTCTCAGCATTGCAGAGAAACCCATCGTAGTACCATGAACTGAACTTTGTGGCTTTTGTGCTTCTCATTGAGCAAAATGCAGCATCTCTGAGGCAGGAACAGTCCAGGTGAAGAGCACAACTGGCATCAGAGGGAAAGGTGCTCTGAGAGTCTTGACAAGAGATCTGGCCTTACGTAGCAATTATTTTTCAGGGTTAGACAGGAGAGGATGGCAGGATAAGATGACAGACTGGGAACAGCAACAGGAAGGATTAATTCTCCTGTGTACTACTTTCAGTCTGAAGGAGATTCCAAGCCAACAACTTCTTTGACATTACTGGGACAAAAAACCTGTTTTCCCTGGCCAAATTATTTGGGTTTCAGCACCATCAATGTGTGTCAGCTCTTGTGGCTCGGACCTCAGAGCTGATGATGAGGGTGCTGCAGCAGTGGCCCAGAGGTGGGAGCTGGTGCTCCCCAGAACCCTTAGGTTGGGAAAGACTTCCACAAGTCCAGCCTTTGTAGGTTTGAAGGTTCATCCCTCAGCAAGGAGGTGGAGTGGCCAAGCAGCTCCTTGGTGCTCTAGGAACCGCTTCCATGGAGCTCCTGTGAGCCCGGGGAGCAGCATCCCGGTGTGGGAATGCTGCCTGCCCTGGGCTGGTGGTGTCTGACCCCCTCTGTGGCCTCGCAGGGGGTGCTGTGTGAGGAGAACATGCGCGCCGTGCGCTTCGACGTGCACGACGTGACCCTGCACGCCGACGCCATCCACCGCGGCGGCGGCCAGATCATCCCCACGGCCCGGCGCTGCCTCTACGCCTGCGTGCTCACTGCCCAGCCTCGCCTCATGGAGCCCATCTACCTGGTGGAGATCCAGGTGAGGAGCCCCTGCCAGCCCGCAGGGGTGGGGGGGACAGAGGTGGGTGTGCAGTCCTGACTCCTCTCCCTCCTGTAGTGCCCGGAGCAGGTGGTCGGAGGCATCTACGGGGTGCTCAACAGGAAGCGTGGCCACGTGTTTGAGGAGACCCAGGTGGCTGGGACCCCCATGTTCGTAGTCAAGGCCTACCTGCCTGTCAATGAGTCCTTCGGTGAGTCCTGGAGCCAGCCTGGGAGGGAGAAGGGAGAGCGTTGGGAAGGAGCTCAGGAGATCTTGAGTTCAGCTGTTCACCCGGCACCAAACCATGTCCCCACATCCTCATGGCTTTGAAATCCCTCCAGGGATGGGACTCAGACACTGCCTCGGGCAGCTGTGCCAGGGCTGGCCACCCTTTTGGAGAAGAAACTTTTCCTAATCTCCAGCCCTCCCCTGGGACAATTTATGGGTGTTTCCTCTGGTCCTCTCACTTGTTGCTTGGGAGAGGAGACCAAGGTTGCAGATTATTTTGCATGGGAGACTTTGCAAGGTCTTCCAGTTCCACGTCCTTCCATGGGCAGGGACACCTTCCACGATCCCCGGGTGGCCTTGGACACTTCCAGGGATCCAGGGCACCCTGTGCCAGGGCCTCGCCACCCTCCCAGCCAGCAATTCCTTCCCAATATCCCATCCAGCCCTGCCCTCTGGCACTGGGAGCCATTCCCTGTGTCCTGTCCCTCCGTGCCTTGTCCCAAGTCACTCTCCAGCTCTCTTGGAGCCCCTTTAGGCCCTGCAAGGGGCTCTAAGGTCTTCTGGAGCCTTTTTTCCATCCCCACCTCACACTGGTTGGAATCTTGGGAGGTTTTTGGGAGCTGCTTTGGGTTCCTCTGGTCTATCCATGGAAGTGACATCGAACTATGACCATTCCCATCCCACCTCACTTTTCTCTTGTGTTCCTCCCAGGTTTCACAGCAGATTTGAGGTCCAACACGGGGGGCCAGGCTTTCCCCCAGTGCGTCTTCGACCACTGGCAGATCCTGCCCGGGGACCCCTTCGACAGCGCCAGCCGACCCTGCCAGGTGGTGGCCGAGACCCGCAAACGCAAAGGGCTGAAGGAAGGCATCCCTGCCCTCGACAACTTCCTGGATAAACTCTAATGAAACTCATGGAACTCTCTGGGAGAACAGGAAAAATTGAATTAATTAGCGTTATCACCCATGCGGAGAGGGTTAGACGCCCGTGACCACCATCTTGTTAATTAATGGGTTTCATAGCGATTTTGAGAACTTCAAATATGGAAAACAAATGACAAAAAAAAAAGAAAAAAAAAAAAAAAGCCTTATAGGTTTCTGTGTTGCACATGACTCATCTTTGCCATTGTAACTAAAACATTTCCACTAGGTCTGCCCAATTCTGTATTTATTTGACTTCAAAAAAAAAAAAATACTGCTGCAGAATGGCCCAAAGTGGGGGTGGGGGGGAACAGGAGCATGAGGAAAACAGGGAGACAGAGAGAGAGAGAGAGACACAGAGGGGGTGAGGATGCCTTATCTGCAGCGTGACTGTCCGTCGTGCCCATCGCCGCCTGTATTAGTGCCACTGGAATTAATAAAAATTGGATAAATGGTGACGAAAAGCGACTTTTTTTTAGGGTGGTTTGAAGGACGAGGTTGGCGCCCTCTGGTGGGGGTGAGAGAGTGGCGCCAACAGCGCGCGCCCACCCTTGGCCCCGCCCACCTTCCGCGAGAGGCCCCGCCCCGCCGAACGGCGGGGCGGGGCCTCTCGCGGAAGGTGGGCGGGGCCAAGGGTGGGCGGGGCTTTGCCGGTGAATGGGAGTGATGCGGATGTGGGCGTGACTTCAATGTGGGCGTGGCTTCATGCGGAGGTGGGCGTGGCTTCGTGTGGGAGGGGGCGGGGCCCGCTGTGGTGGAATGTGGCGGCGGCGACGCGGGCGGCGGCGGCGGCTGAGGTTGGGAGAGACGGGGGGTGAAAATGAGGGGTCTGTGAGGGGCGATGTGGGGTGGGAAGGAAGGTGAGGGGCTGTGCGGGTGGGAGAGGGGTGATGGAGGGAGGGTGGGTGGGGAGGGATGGTGCGAGGAGAGGGGGGTGTGTGGGGGTTGAGGCCTGTGGTGTGGGGAAGGAAAGGGAGGGATTGGGGAGGGGGTTGTGGGGCCTGTTGTGGGGCTGGGAGGCGCTGTGGGTGGGGAAGGGGGTAGGGAGGGACTGGGGGGTTGTGGGGCCTGTGGGATAGGGAGGGGTTGTGGGGGATCGGGATTGGGAGGGGCCGTGGGGCTGGAAAAGGAGGCGTAGGGATTAGGATGGGGGGGGAGTGTGTGGAGAAGTGAAGGGATGGGGAGGGATTGGGGGGTGTGAGAGGGGCTCTGGGGAATTGGAATGGGGAGGGGCTGTGGGGCAGGAAAGGGATGGGCAGGGATTGGGAGGAGAGTGGGTGTGGGGCCTGTGGGGGATTGGGTGGGGGGGCTGTGGGGCAGGGAGGGTCCGTGGAGGATTGGGATAGGAGGGGAAGTGGGCCAGAAAAGGGATGAACAGGATTGGGTGGACAGTGGGTGTGGGGCCTGTGGAGCAGGGAAAAGCTGTGGCCCCCTTCCCTTCTCTGTCCCCCGGCTTTTGGGGTGTGGTGAGACCGGGGGGCATCCCCGGGACTAACCCATACCTCGGCCACAGCTGCCCCATGGCCTGCCCGGCCTGGGGCTGTGCATCCCCGAGGAGCCAGGCCCTGTGCTGGGTGTTGGTGTGAGCCCCCCTTTTTCCCGGTGCCACAGGTGCTGATCCCCGGCTGCTCCCCTCTGCCGACATCCAGCGCTGGCAGCACCGGGGTGGCTCCCGCTCCAGAAGGCCCCGCAGCCATGTCCACCTTCCGCCAGGAGAGCGTGGAGGACTTCTATGAGATGGGGGAAGAGCTGGGCAGGTGAGGGACATCCCACTGCGTTCTGGGGGGGCTTCCATCGCTGCACAGCCTGCCCCAGCACTGGGCCGGGACCTTCACTGGATGCAGCTGCTGGATCCTTTGTGGTTCTCCCTCTGCAGGCAGCAGGGCTGGAGCTGTGCAGAGACAGGCACCTCTGACGGGCAGAGGTTAAAATAAAGTGTTAATTAACGTCGCTCCCGGTGGAGCTCCCGTTCAGCTCAGTCCAGGGCTGGCGGCTTCCGGCCCTCCTCGGTGGCTTCGCCTGGCCCTGTGCCTGTGGGAGGGATCCAGGGTGACTCAGTGCCTGCAGATGGGATTTAATCAGCCGGGATGCAGAGGCGGCAGTGGGGGAGCTGCCTTGGGATCCTCCAGCACTGCCTCGGCCGCACCGGCCCCACGCCGTGGCCCCTCCTCGGGCACTTGGGCAGCAAAAGCGTTTTGGGTCACTTAAGTGTTTTTTTTCAAAGCAGAAGAACTTCCAGGGGTTGCTGCAGGTTCTCTTGTCCATCTGTGGCTGTGGTTCTTTGTGAGCCATGGGGAGGGATGAGGTGCCCATGGATGGATCCCACTCTGCCCTGGGGGATGTGCGTGTCCCCGGCCATGATCCAGGGATGTATGAAGGTATAGAGGAGTCTCAGGTCCAGGTGCAGTTACTCTGACTTCAGTCATTTCCCCTGCACTGCCCTTCTCCATCAGAGCTTTATGGTCCTCCGGGACCACTGGGCTCTGGGATTTGCTCCTGGGGGCTCCTGGCTGGAAGAGGGGGCTGATGGGCATCTCCCACCCTGGCTGGCCACAGCAGCACCTGAACAGCCCAGGGACGGTTGGCAGCTGCCACATTCCTGGGAGGAATTTCCTTCCTCCATCCTGGGCGGTGCCAGGGTGTGTAAAGCCCGGGAGCAGGCGGGAATCACCAGATCCCAATTCTTGGCATTTCTGGGGGGAAACAGTGCATCCTCCCGTCCCCCATCCTCGTGCTGCTTCCAGTGTGTGGTGCAGGACATCCTCTCCGCCCCTCACCTCCTCCCCACACCCCACAGCGGCCAGTTCGCCATCGTCCGGAAGTGCCGCGAGAGGAAAACGGGCCTGGAATACGCGGCCAAGTTCATCAAGAAGCGGCGGCTGTCGTCCAGCCGCAGGGGCGTGAGCCGCGAGGAGATCGAGCGCGAGGTGGACATCCTGCGCGAGATCCAGCACCCCAACATCATCACCCTGCACGACATCTTCGAGAACAAGACGGACGTGGTGCTCATCCTGGAGCTGGTGTCCGGAGGGGAGCTCTTCGATTTCCTGGCGGAGAAGGAATCCCTGACGGAGGAGGAGGCCACGCAGTTCCTCAAGCAGATCCTGGACGGGGTGCACTACCTGCACTCCAAGCGCATCGCCCACTTCGACTTGAAGGTGAGCTCTGGGAGCTGCAGACACCCCGTGTTCAGCACTGGGAGCAGGGATAAACTCCCAGGTGAGCTCTGGGAATCAGCGCTGGGGAGTGGGGACGAGTGCACTCCTGCAGTGCAGTGGGGCTGGTGCTTGGGGTCTCTCCCAGCTTGAGGCACACCCTCTGCTCTGGAATGAGGAGCCCAGGGCAGTTCCCACAGGTTGGTGTGTAGGGACAGACCCAGCTCCTCTCCCCTCACAGCCAGAGAACATCATGCTCCTGGACAAGAACGTGCCAAACCCTCGCATCAAACTCATCGACTTCGGGATTGCCCACAAGATCGAGGCTGGGAATGAGTTCAAGAATATCTTTGGGACCCCGGAGTTTGTGGGTGAGCATTCCTGGGGGCTCCTCAGGATGCTGAAAGCTTTGGATTAATCCTGGAGAGATGCCCAGCACCCTGGTGCTGCTGCCAGGATGTGTCCATGGGGCCAGGCTTCCTTCCCCACAATAAACCCATTTTCTCCCCTTTCCTTCTAAAGCCCCGGAAATCGTGAACTACGAACCCCTGGGGCTGGAGGCCGACATGTGGTGAGTGATTCCCCTCCCGAGCCCCTCCCCATGGCTCCAGCAGCCAATCCCCTCGTGCTGGTGGATCTCCCCTCGTGCCAAAAGCTCTGTGTGACTTCAGCCTCCTCTTCCTCTCTCTTCCAGGAGCATCGGGGTCATCACCTACATCCTGTGAGTATAAGGCAGGTCTGGGGGGGACGGGGCTGCAGGATGAGCCCCCCACCTCAGGCTGGAGCATTTTTGGGGTATCCCAACCCTCTCTCTCCTCAGGCTGAGCGGAGCCTCCCCGTTCCTGGGGGAGACAAAGCAGGAGACACTGACCAACATCTCTGCTGTCAACTACGACTTCGACGAGGAGTATTTCAGCAACACCAGCGAGCTGGCCAAGGACTTCATCCGCCGCCTGCTCGTCAAGGACCCCAAGTGAGGGATGGGGAGCAGAGCTGGGGGTTCCTCTGGGAGAGGGGACAGCCCCCCCTGCCCAACCTGCTGTGTACAGGCAGCTCCCTCTCTCCTGTCTGCACCAGCGTGGGGTGAATTCTCAGATCCCCCTGAGGGTGCAGCAGCTCCACTGGGGTTTGGGAGGGTTTGAGGGCTGAGCTGGGCCCCCAGGGCTCAGGGTTTGGGAAGGAACAGTGGGGTTGGGAGGTTCCCGGGGCATCCTCTGCCTGTGTTTCTCTTGGGAGGCAGTTTGGGGAGTTGGGGGCTGGATGCAGCCCTGCCTGGGGGGGCCCTGAGTGCAGTGAGTTTGTCCAGGCTCAGCCTGACCCCAAAGGTGATCAGAGGATCCCAGTCGCTTTTCCAGGGCTTTAACAGGGAAAGAGGAGCAAAGCCTCTGCCCTGATCCCAGCCTTGCTGTGTTTGCAGGAAGCGAATGACCATCGCCCAGAGCCTGGAGCACCCTTGGATTAAGGTGAGAAGTTAAAGAATCGGCACTTTTTGGGTGTTTGACCCCCCGAGGCCGGGGCTCTTCTGCTCCCCCACCCCCGTGGGGCCAGTTTGGTGTCACTGCCGGGGGTCCATGGGTGGGTGCTGGAGCCACAACTGTCCCTGCCACAGGTGATCAAGAGGAGGAACGTCCGCAACGAGGACAGCTGCAAGAAGCCCGAGCGGCGCCGGCTGAAGACCACGCGCCTGAAGGAGTACACCATCAAATCCCACTCCAGCATGCCCCCCAACAACACCTACATCAACTTCGAGCGCTTCTCCAAGGTCATGGAGGAGGTGGCTGCGGCCGAGGAGAGCCTCCGAGAGCTGGAGAGGAACAAGAAGTCCTTCCAGGAGGACATCGAGGCGCTGCTGTCCATCTACGAGGAGAAGGAGTCGTGGTACAAAGAGGAGAACGACAGCATCAGTCAGGACCTGCGGCAGATCCGGCAGGAGCTGCAGAAGACGGAGGCGCTGAAGAAGCAGGCGCAGGAGGAGACCAAGAGCGTGGTGCAGGCGGCCAATGGGCTCAAGCGGCGCTACCGCAAGCTGGAGAATCACTACGAGGCCCTGGCCAAGCAGGTGGCCTCGGAGATGAAGTTTGTGCAGGAGCTGGTGTGGTCCATCGAGCGGGAGAAGCTGCAGAGCAGCGAGGGCGACGGCAGCATCCGCTAACCCGGCCGGCCCCAGGGGCTCCGGCGCTCCCCGGTCCCCCCGCTCGCCCGGGAGCCCCCGGTCAGCATCCCCCCGGCCCTGCCGGCGTGCGGGGGGGGCCTGTGCCTCGCTGGAGCCCCCACCTCGGGGCCTGGGGCTGCGCTGCCCCGGGGTTTGGCTTCCTGCGTGCTGCTCCTGCCTGGCTCGTGTCCCCGCGCTCCCCGTCACCGCTGCCGCGCTCGGGGCCGTTCGTCCCCACCCCACTTGGGTCCCCGAGCTGCCCCAGCGCCCCGTGGGGGGGTTGGTGGGCAGACCCCCCCCTACACTACAGCAGCAGCCACGTGTGGGCTGGGACCAAGGACTGATCCCTGCGTGGCCTCGCACTCCTCAGCCCCCTGGGTGGCCCCTGTGCCCCGCACTCCCCCCGGGGTGCTGCACCCCTTGTCCCCCTGTCCCAGCCCTCGTTCCCCCTTGTCCCAGAATAAAGGTTTCTGTGTAGCGGGGCAGCTGCCTCAGCTCCTGCCGTGGGGGAACAGGGGTTGGGAGGGGGATAAGGATGTGCCACGTGGTGACAACTCCCGCACTGTGCTCCCATTCAGAGAATTTCCTTAATTTGGGAGGGAAAAGGTTTTTTTTTTCCTTATGAGCCCCAATGCTGGCAGGTGAGCTCGCTGTGGGCATGGAGGGAGGTCTAGGGATGGTTTGTGGAGTGTTCCCAGGCTGGGGCAGCCCCCAGGCCCTCTTGCCTCAGATCCCTCACTCCTGGGGACAGGGGGAGCCAGGTCCCAGAGCACCACATTCCAGAGAACACCACAGCAGGGATCAGGCTTCCCCTGGGAGCACCGAGGGCTTTTCGACTGCCTGTGTGCCCCGTGGAGCCAAGATCCAGCTGCATTTGATCTGGGGAATCACCAGCCAAATCCCAGGGCTGGCAGGCGTCCCCCTGGCTGGCCACGGTGGGTTCACCTCCGGCTCAGCTCCGGGCCCAGGGCATTTGCTCCATTTAGGATTTAGTTGTCGCTCTGCTGAGGCCCCTGCGGCTCCCTGGGGATCGGGCTGTGCCCCACGTCCCTGTCCCTGCTGACGTCCCAACAGGTGTAGGTTTCCTCCCCACCCATGGGACACGTGGACCTGCTGATAATTTAATCTGCCCTGGTGTTCCCTGCCAAGGCTCTTGGCTCCCACGGGCGATGGCGTCACTGGGGCTGTCCCAGTGTCTGGCACAGCCACGGGCTCTGGCCATGGTGTGGGGACACCTGAGCCCTCGTCCTGCCCCATGCAGGCACTGTGTCCTGGGGGGCTGGGGAGGCTTTAGGGTGTGGATTTGGATGGAGCCCCAGCTCTGTCAGCAGAGGCAGTGGGTGAAAGGATGTATGGAAATCCTATAGCCCCGGCTGTTCCTGAGCCGGGCAAAGTTCACATAGTGAGAAACCTTCCCGGATTCTCCTCGTGCTGAGGGTTTCGGTTTCACACTCCCAAAAGGCTCTTGGAACTCACTGGTCATTCACCCCGGCCAAGGAGCTGCACTGCCCCAGAGCAGCAGGGGAATCTCACCCACGTGGATGCACAAAATGGCACCAAAATAGCTCTAAAAAAGCAGAATATGGGGTGTGATTCATGATTTCACGAGTCTACTAATCCTAAAGCCTGTAGGAACTCGTGTGCAGAATGAACGGGATGTGCTGCTGTGGGGGGATTCCAGTGCTGTGACGTTACTGGGATCTTCTGCTCCAGTCCCCTCTTTGCAGGCGGAGCTGCCACCAACCCGTGACGTTTCATTCTCTGTGGACAGAGATACCAAAATGCCTTTTTTAGGCTTCAATTTCTGCTTCCCAGAGTTTGGCAGGAGGTGGGAGCAAGGGCTTTTCCCTTATAAGTCTTCTCAAACCCCAGACGCTTCTGCATGGTTTAAACTGACCCGTGAAGGCACAGGGAACCCCCTTAGAAGCCACTGCTGCATCCCCCTGGGATCTCCTGTTCCTGCCAGGGAGCTGAGCCCTGGGAAATGCTCCGTGTAGGAACGAGGGTGACAGCTCACAGCAGGGCGTCCCTGGCCCTGGAATGGTGTAATCAGAGTGGGGTGGGTGTCCCCAGGCACGTTCGGTGCTGCACACCAGGAAATCTCCCTTTTTATGGGCTGGGGAAGCCAGGGGGTGCCAGCAGGACCCAGAGCCCTTTCTGGCCATGGGATCCCTGCTCAGGACCGTTGGAAGATCATCGGTGTAAGACGAGGACAAGGAGATGGATCTGGCTCCCCTCTGCTGCAGCACCAGGCTGGAAGCCCCCACCTTGGTGGGTTTTTGGGTGACTCCTCACTAATCTGTGGCAGCTGCTTTTCCAGAGCACTGTTTCTAATTCAGGCCCCAAAACCTTGGGAAGGGTCCCCCCAGGCAAGTTATTTCAGTGCCTGAGAGCTCCCAGTGCTCATCACACAGGTTTTCTATGGGCAGGCACCACACGTATGGCAGGGATGTCGCTCTCCTGGCACTGCCCTCTCAAGCTGAAATTTGGATGGTTTCAGTATTAATGCCTGAAATGGTTTCTAGGAAAGCACAATTTTCATTTCTCATTCCCTGAGAAATCCCCCCAATTCACCTCATGGATTTAAATTCAAACTGAGCCATTCCCACCTGGCTGGGGGCCTGTGTGAGCACCCAAACCCAACCAGTGGCATGTGGAAGGAGGTTTGAAGCCACTTGTAGCTGGAATGTCAAACACCCAGGAAAAAGGGGCTGCTGTTGTGTTTTGGATGAGCTTCATATCCATTTTTATTGCAATGAAGCTGAGCGCTGAATTAAATCAGGACATCAAAAGGAGACCAAAGTGGATTTTTACTGAACTGAAGAGATGATTTTACAAACAAGCCTTGCACGAAGCCTTCCTGTCTGCAGGAGCACCCAAGCAGGAGCTCTCTCATTTTCCCAGCACAGCTCTACCTGCTCTGCTATAAAAATGCCATTTCCAACTCGTCTGTAAGCCAGTGGAATATAAAACAATTACAAAAAAAAAACCCACCAAGGTGATCCTGTCCATCCGGTGGGAATAAGTTATCCTCAGTTTTCAACTATATACAGAAGGGACTTGCCAAAGGGCAGTGGGAGAGGAGTTCACATGAATCACCCCCATCCCCACTTCCAAAGTATTATTTACATCGCGCTGTACACAGATCTTCCAGATCTCCCCAGACCCTGGAAAGCAGGAAGGGAAAAAGGGTGAGACCCAAGCTGTTCCCAGCACAGTCCCTCCTGTTCCAGCCCTCTGGATTTTGGTTACCTATGAGCAATTTAGGAGCTTGTTGTGAATATCTTCAAAGACTTGGTTGTAGAGTTCATCCCTCGACTTCAGGCCATCTAAATAAACTGGGAGAAAAAAGGGGGAGTCAGGCTGGGGCTTTCCATCAAACCAAGATTTTGGGAGATTAGTTTTAAAGTATTTCATATTTTATTGACCCAAATGACAACTGGTTTTTCTGTTGGAAAAACAGAACTATCCTGAAAACACAGTGGCCTGTGAAATCCTTATTCCATTACAAATTCCTTCTTTTGAATATTTTTATCCCCTCTAAGTCCTAAAGAGTACAAAGCAAAGGCCATAAGTTCTTAGCTCTAAAACTGCCTGTATTTATCCAGAGCAGGCCAGGATTACAACTTGGGAGCAAAAATAGCACCCTGCATCATCACAGTGAAAGTTTCCTCGAATTAAATCACCCAATTCCTTAAATTCCAACTCCAAGGCTGAAGGATTTGTTTGGGGAAGACTTACCCACATCCACACCACAGTCCTCCATCTCCTTCCTGTGTTTTAGGTACATGGGCCAGACGTGTCCATCGAAGAGGCCCGGGGGGTCAGGAACGGTGTAGTTCCGTGTACTGGGAATAACAGCATGGAAGAGGAATGTCAGGAGTGCCTGAGGTTTAGGTTGGATATTAGGAAAAGAAATTTTCATGGAAAGGATTGTAAAGGATTGGCACAGGCTGCCCAGGGCAGTGGTGGAGTCCCCATCCCTGTGTTTGAATGTGGCACTTGGGGACATGGTCAGGGCTGATGGTTGGACTCAATCTCAGAGGTTTTCTCCAACCCCAACAACTCTGTAATTCCAAGTTCACCACATCAAACTCTCTCTCTTTCTCCACTTCTATCCAAATTTCCCACTCTAATCCAGTTCATGACACCAACACATCCCAGGAACTGTGAACTCTCCATCCCTCCAAGTGTCTGAGGGCAGGCTGGAGCAACCTGGGATAGTGGAAGGTGTCCCTGCTCATGGCAGGGGGTGGAATGAGATGACCTTTAAGGTCCTTCCAACCCCAACCACTCCATGATTCCATGACTAAGAGCAATGTAAAGGAGCAGAGCACATCCAGGAGTGTTCTCACCTCCTCCTCCTCTTGCACTCGTCGTACGGCACTGCCAGGTAGTAGCGGATGTCGAACAGCTCTATCAGAGGTCTGGGCAGGGGACAAGGACAGAACGTGTTTATCTCACTTTTAATGACAGGAAAAACCATTAAATCACCCCAGACACCACAAGAATCTCTGCCTCTACGGGATTTGTGTCTGCTGAAGACAACCCAAGGGTAAAGTGCTTCCCTCACAGTTTTGTTAACTCCAAACCATGGAAAGCCTCTTTTCTGAAGATCAGGGTGGCACAACAGGGGCTTTTCCCACCCCAACACCTGCCACTGGTCCTGAGGGGGATCAGAGGGGATCCTGTGGAGGATCAGGCACTGGACTGGGAACCCTAGCTCTTCCTAGATCGTCCCAAACTCAGTTTGCAGCAAAATCTGGGACAGGGCAACTGCTCGGCTCATGTACATGGAAGTGTCCAAGGCCAGGCTGGACAGGGCTTGGAGCATTCTGTGATTGTGGAAAGTGTCCCTGAACATGGCAGGGGCTTGGAACTGGATGGGCTTTAAGGTCCCTTCCAAACCGTTCTGGGATTCCATGTTCTTCCCCAAAAATCCAGGGAGTTCTCTCTGCCACAGCTTGCTCCTCTTACTAAGCTCAATGTAGTCAGTGTTAAACAAGCACAGGAGAGAACTGTTCCTTAATTCCCAGAGATTCCAGGCAGTGAATGGATTATCTCCTTGTTCTCACCAAGGTGGGGGGATGAGGGGAAGCTGCACCCCTCTGCCAACTCAAATCCTGCTCTAAAACTCCCCTGGACTTCAGGGCTGTGCCCTAAATAAGAACCTTACATTCACCTCACTTCTACCAGCATTCAGGGGTTAATTCTACATTTTACAGCAGAAAACCCTCCGGGGTGAGAATTCAGAACAAGGCAGGAAGGGGAAATTAGTAAAAAGGTGTTTTTAGCTCTGGCACGAGGGATTTGAGGATCTTCCCTGGCAAACCACAAAGAGTTCTCCAAACCTTACTTGTAATTATAAAGCAGGAAGCCTTCAATGACCAATATATGGATATCTTGGGAGGTTGGCTCTTTAGAGCCAGGTGTGACATTCACCCCGTGCGAACGGGCAAACTTCACTGGGTTCTCAATCCAGGCCCGCACTGTGCTCACCATTGCCTCCATATCCAAGGAATCCAACACTAGTCGGGAGAAAGGGGGTGGGTGGGAAAAAGGGACACCATCAAACACCATCAAACACCACGGGCTCGAAAGTATGAAATAGAATGAACTCAGTAAAGTTACAATTACGGAAATTTACTGTTAAAGCTTTTAATAATGAAAAAGAAATACTTAGGAAAAGAATATACATTACTGCATCCTATAGGGAACACTGCTCTTACCATCCCATTGTTTAAAGCCGTCTTCCCCGACTTCTATTTGATCTTGTGGCTGAAATATAGTGAGCAATAAAACATTGCTGCAACCTCAGCGGGATCAGTTCCCTACGATGCCATCAGCACCTGGCCACTACTGCAACACCAACCACCCCTGGGCACTGACAGCCACAGCCCCACCTCGGGCTGCAGGAACACCGACATTCCCAGCTTTCCCCAACCCCAAGAGCTCTGGAAAGTTCCCTTGGCTCACTCAAACCACTTTGGATAACGACCTTTACGTTAATCACTCGGTACGTTGTTAGTTGGCAAAATACTACAGGGCATTGTTTGTAAATCAATATATAAGAATTTTAAGTGCAAACATGGGTTGAATATCTACATTTCTCAAGAACAGGTATTTTAACTCCTCAAATAAAAATAAAGTTGGACATAGCAGCACTGTGGTCGCTCAGTTACAGCTTTCACTGTGCTGGCAGTCACACGAAGCTACAGATTTTTATGGAAAATCAAACAGAATTCTTCCCCCAAGGGCTCCTATCTGATCAAATCTGTGCAGGACACACTGAGCACACGATGCAGGTGCTGGAGCACTTCATGTTTTGGGGATGACCCACAACTGCTCCAAATCCATTCCTGCATCTCTTGGACTTCCACCTGTGGTGGGGTGCTCAGATATCATCATTGCCGTGAAATGGTGCAGGGTTTAGTAACATTCTGCACTCCCAGGCATTCATCTCTACAATACTTAATTGGGTTCTGATGCAGATCTATCAAAGCTCTCCAGTAAAACCCCCTTTCTGTATTTAAACCAGCACAGAGGTGTTTCAATCCTGAAGTATCATTTAGAAGTCACATTCTTACTTTAGTAAAAGAAGGAGGAAAATCCCAGCATGGAGAAAATAATTCATGTAGAGCACAGTAAATACTGACTGAAATCAGTACTAGATTTAAATGTGTTGTTAACACTCAAAGGTGGTTTTGCTGTGACTGCTCTGAGCTGGGTCGTGCCAAGCTCCTGTGGCATTTGCAAAGGTCAGGATCTTCCCACCTGTCCAGTCATTTAAAAATTAAATATATATATCAAAACCCCCACAAAATCAGAAAGCTTGTGGCTCCTAAGCTGTCAAAACTGACTTGCCCTGAATGTACAATTAACACTGCAAGGAAGAGGGGACTCAACTTACCTTGAAGAAATCGTCCTGATGGACGACGCAGCAGTTGGGGAGCGCCTTGATGAGCCTGTTGGTCAAGGTGGTTTTACCACCATTGGTGACCCTGCACGGAGCGGGGCGAGACAGAGGTGGAAGAACCACATTAGAATCAGGTCTGGGAACCACTGGGACCCGCGGTGAGACAGCACCGCTGAAGGAGCCGAGCCCTGAGGAATCCGAACCCCGACCGGGGGCGGGAGCTCCTGAGGGGAGCGGAGCCCCTGAGGGGTCCCTGAGGGGACCCGCGCCCCGCCCGCCCCCCCCCCGTTTGAATTTCCCGCCCCACCGGCGCCGGCCGCCGATTGGCTGCGACTGCCCCCCCCGCCCTTTCCCCGGCTGCCGATTGGCTGTCAGCGCCCCCCCGCCCCTTCCAGCGCTGCGCTCCCGCTCGCCCGCGTATAACGGCAGCGCCGGTTCCCGCGCGCGCGCAACGGCGGCGCTGAGGGGAGCGCGGGGCTGCCATGGCCTCCCCCTCACAGCCGCGGCCCTGAGGGGAGCGCGGGGCCGCCATGGCCGCCTCCTCACAGCCGCGGCCCTGAGGGGAGCGCGGGGCCGCCATGGCCTCCCCCTCACAGCCGCGGCCCTGAGGGGAGCGCGGGGCCGCCATGGCCGCCCCCTCACAGCCGCGGCCCTGAGGGGAGCGCGGGGCCGCCATGGCCGCCCCCTCACAGCCGCGGGCTCTGAGGGGAGCGAGGGGCCGCCATGGCCGCCCCCTCACAGCCGCGGCCCTGAGGGGAGCGCGGGGCCGCCATGGCCGCCCCTTCACAGCCGCGGCCCTGAGGGGAGCGTGGGGCCGCCATGGCCGCCCCCTCACAGCCGCGGGCTCTGAGGGGAGCGTGGGGCCGCCATGGCCGCCCCCTCACAGCCGCGGCCCCGCCGGACACGCTGCTCAAGATGGAGCCGCCGAGCTGCCTTCACTCCCTCATACCCCCGGAACCCGTTTAATGTAAAAACCCTGAATAACCTTCCTGTGCCCTGGCTTATTCCTCATTTTTTTCATCCCAAAGCTGTACAGATCCCACAGTGGCATATTATTATTATTATTATAATAAACCATATTCCCTTCCCTGTTCCATTTCCCGAACCGTCCTGCCGCACTCTCGCCCCGTCCCAGCACAAACACACTCAGGTTCCTTGAATCCTGCTTTTTAAAAAGAAAATCAATGCCCTTTATACACTACTACCCTATTTTATTATAAACGGGTTTTTTCCCTCTCTTCGTCCTTCAGAGAAGCCTTTAAAATAATTTTTTTTGGTCTCTCTGGCCTCTAAATTTACTTGAGAGGGTGTTTTTGCCATCTCAGCATCCCTCCTGTTAACCCTATAAAAGGATATATAAAACTATGAATAAAAGTATCTCTAAAAATATATAAAGGTATGTGTAAGTATAAATTTGTATATATATATAAACATATAAAAATATATAGAGTGTATCTAAAATATATATAAAAGTCTGTATGAAAGGATGTGCTGCCCTGCAAAACTCTGCTGAAGCAGCATCCATCCTTTTAATGTTATAAAAAAAATATAAAAGGATATAAAAAATAAAAGTACATCGAAAAGTATAAATTAAAAAATACATTAAGGGATATATAAAAGTGTATGTCACCCTGCAGAGCTCTCTGTATTTAAGCACCACGAACTAAGACTCAGCAAGTTGCATCATCTCTCAAATCCTGTATCCCCAACATTATTTTATAGCCAGATAAATAATCCCCAAGTCTCAAACCACCTTCCACACAAAAATTAAACAGGAAAAACACGAAATATCCCCACTTTTAGCAGGCACTTACCCTCCGATGCCTATAATATATTTCATTTTGCTTGAGCCGGAATGTGGCGGGGGGGGGGGAAGAAAAAAAAAAAAAAAAAACAATTTGGGAAGGCTGAAAGAACTTGCAGCGGAACAAAAACTCCGCTGCCCCCGTTCCCCCGCTTTACCTCCCTGACCCTTTCATTGAGGGAAAAGGCGCATTTGGGGCGGATTTATAGGGCCGTGTCCCCGCCCCGGCGCTGGGCAGGAGCCCTGTGACCATCATGAGCCGCGATGTCACGTTTTGGGCAGGTCCAGCCAACCCTCAATGTCACATTTTTGGAGGGATTCGGCCAAGCCTCCGAGGGCACCTCCTGGGGGGGTTCAACCCCCCCCAGTGTCACATTTTGGGGAGTTCAACCCCCAGTGTCACATTTTGGGGAGTTCAACCCCCCCAGTGTCACATTTTAGGGGGGTTTAACCCCCCCAGTGTCACATTTTGGGGAGTTCAACCCCCAATGTCACATTTTGGGGGAGTTCAACCCCCAATGTCACATTTTAGGGGGGTTTAAACCCACAGTTTTACATTTCGGGGGGGGTTCAACCCCGCAGTGTCACATTTTGGGGAGTTCAACCCTCCAATGTCACATTTTGGGGGGGTTCAACCCTCCAATGTCACATTTCGGGGGGATTCAGCCCCCCAATGTCACATTTTAGGGGGGTTCAACCCTCCAGTGTCGCGTTTTGGGGGAGTTCAGCCCCCCAGTGTCACCTTTTGGGGGGGTTCTACCCTCCAGTGTCACATTTTGGGGGATTCAGTCCCCCAGTGTCACATTTTGGGGGGGTTCTACCCTCCAGTGTCACATTTCGGGGGGATTCAGCCCCCCAATGTCACATTTTGGGGGAGTTCAGCCCACCCCCCAGTGTTGTATTTTGTGGGGTTCCAAACCTTCAAGTCACATTTTGTGGGGTTCCAACCCTCCGATGTCACATTTTCGGAGAGGTTTCAACCCCCCACTGTCACAGTTTAGGGGGGTTTCAGCCCGCCCTTCAGTGTCACATTTTTGGGGTTCCACCCCTCCAATGTCACACTTTTGGCAGGGTTTCAACCCCCCACTGTCACAGTTTAGGAGGGTTTCAGCCGATCCTCAGATACCACAGTTAGGGGGGGTTCAGCCAACCCTCCAACTCACATTTTGGGGGCTTTCAACCCTCCAATGTCACATTTTGGGGGCAATTTTATCCCTACAGGGTCACATTTTCAGGGAGTTTCATCCCACCCTTCGATGTCACATTTTAAGGGGGCTCCATCACCCCAATGTCACATTTTGGGGGGCTTCAACCCTCTGGTGTCACATTTTGGGGGTTCATCCCAGCCCCGTGTCCCGTTTTGGGGGCTCAGCCCACCCCCATGTCACACTCTGGCGCTGCACCTGTCCCTCTCCTTCGCTGGCCCCGTGCGCTGCCGTCGCTGTCGTGGCCAAAAATAACTTTTTGGCCAGCTCTGCCTTTGCCTAAATTAGTCATGGGGTAGGTGGAAATGTCACCCCCTTCCAGCATCCCCTCGGGAGCCTGGGAAGCCGCAGAGGTGTGCGGGATATAATTAAGTCGGGGTTTTTTTCCTTGCTGTCTCCCCTCCTTTATTCCCCAGTTCCCATCTGATTATTTGAAACTCATCCAGGAGTGTCACGGGAAGGAATTTTGCTCTAAACTTCTGCTAGGTGGAAAAAATAAAATAAAAAAAAAAAAGGTGTGTGTGGGGAATTAAATTTAATTTTGTCTTTTTTTTTTTTCTTCTTTCAGTCGAGATTTTCAGAGAAGGGAATGTGGAGTGAATCTTCCCGGAATGTCTCCCTTTGGCTCTTTCCAAGGAATTGTTTGAACAGTTTATTTTTGTGAATAGACACAAATTCCTAACCTGTTCTCTCTCCAGAGAGCCTCCTCTTCCCCAGTTAACTCCTATAAAATAAGGCTTTTTAAGGTAAGTTCTCTCTACACCTTGTGGAACCTGTGCTTTAATTCGAATTATTCCAGATGTTTCTTAATTGGGGTTCTCTGACTGATACCAGGCTTTTCAACAATATTTTTTGAAGTCTGTAATACGCATTTTTAAATAATATCTTGTCGAAACAGAGCTTAAATCACCCAAACCACTGCCTGCCTTGTTCTTCCTTTTTCTAGAACCACCCCGTGGCAGGATTAAAAGGTCACTGTTAAAAGCATTAAAGGCTCCTTGTCCTACAGTGGGTTGTAAAGTGATGGTAAAAAACTCAGTAACACCAATATTTGGGTATTTGGGGTCCTGTTTGACGTTTTGCCTTGAGGTCTGCAGCTTTCACAGTGTAGGATCCAAATATCCAGGATTCCAAGGGAAGTTTCTGAAGGAGTATTTATTTATTTATTTGTTTGTTCAGATATTTCCTAAGTAGTCCAATATAGGATCCTCCAGACCGTTTGGGATCTGGCATCTCCTTCGCCCCATTTTATCCCATGGCGTCATCCCACTCCTTATTCATATCCCCACTGTTTTCTGGATAATTTTCCTCAAATTCTGTTTGACATCATTAACTTTTATTCAGACCCACTCCTGAGATGTGTTTAACTTGGTTTTTTTTCTGTTTCAGGCCTGAAGAAGGGGTTTGTGGCCTCAAACCACCTTTGTCTCACCCCAGCTGTGTCCGTTGAGCTAAAAAAACAAAAACAAATGTTATTTTTCTCTGCAAAGCTGTTTTCTGCTCCTCAACTGCCAGGGCTTTGGTAAAACGAGCTGCTCGTGAATAAACATGAACTGCAAATTAGGAAAATTTTTAACTGTCAGAGGTCAGGATTCTGGAGGTCTTGCAGGGAAGATGTTGAAGGCAGGAAAAGAAATTGGGTTTAAGGTAGAAGCCGGTGAAATTATGGATGGGAATACAGCAAAGGAGCTCTTCCAGTCTTAGTTCCAGTGTTCCCACTGTCATTATTATTTAGGGTGAATATGAAAAGACCATTTGGCTGTTCCTGGAGGCACCACTTGCAGTTACACTTTCACCATCAATGCCAGGGTAAAATGATAATTCCAGAGGAATCTGGAGCTTGGATTCTTGAGTCTGAGCAAACTCAGGGAAGCTGGATTCCCAGCCCCTGCCTGGCATTTGCAGGGGGAAGTCCCCACATCACCCCCTCAGCTGATTAAGGTAAAAAAAATTGATAAATTGGCCTCAAATTAACTCCTACTCAATTTTTTTTAATGCCTTTTATTGCTTTTCTCTCCCATCCCTGAACTAGGAAGTTGTCTGGGTTAAGAAATCCAACTCCAGGGATTATTTTACCACATTTGACCTTACGTGAAGGGAAAAAGAAACCAGGAGGCTCCAAAGCTGTGTCAGAGTTACGAGGGGACGCCGACCCCAGCCACCTCTGCTCCAGTTCTCTTTGCACTGCAGACCTGCTAATCCAAATATTTTTGGAACATGCCATCCCAGTGAGGGAAATTTGTATTCTGCCCAGTTGGATTTGCCTGCAGGGACGTGGCTCAGGAATACAGGTGGGGTTTCCACCCTTGGGAAAATGAGGATGTGGCTTAAGCTGTATCAAAAGAAACGGTGGATTTTTAGTATTGAAAGCAGACAATAATTGTGGTGGGAGCAGCAGGGGTTGGCTGGGTTGTTTGGGATCAGGGAACCCGGAGCAGTGTCCCACTATCTCCATAAGGAATGTCAACACTTCTGTTTCTTCTGGAAACGGGAGGGTTGAAGGACACGGGGCCCGTTTGTTGTTGCTGTTGGGCTTTTTTTTAAGCTCACAGCTGCAAACCCTATTCCTGTCAGTGGAAAAGCTCATTTCTCCTCAGTGCAAAAGCTCCTTTTCCTCAGTATAAAATCTCATTTTTAAACCTTTTTCTCCAGCCCCTCAGTTCTCCTCTGGCCTTTTCCCCAGTTCATTTTTAGGCTCCCTGGAGTGGTTTTTCTCTCTCCCCTATTCCTGCTCATGCACCAGCCATCCTGGGAGCTGGAATTCACCCACATAGCTCAAATTCCCACATTCCTGCCTGGCCTCCGAGCTGCTGTTCCTTTGGATGTGGCAAGTGCCTGCCTGTATTTGGAGATCACATTCCAGCTGTCTCCTTCCTTCCCAGCAAAACCCACCTCGGCCCAACAACAACTGACAGCAGTGGTGACACTTAAACACTTCCCAGCTCCAGCAAACTTCACTCAACCCATAAAAATATGAGTTATGCAAATGCCAAATGTTCAGAAAGGCTTTTTTTAGCCCCGTTTCTGGGTGAGCTACGTGTTGGTCATCTGAAACTTCCTTTTTTTGGGGCTTGTTTATGCCAGAGATATGTTATCTGCCTGACACTTTACTCATACAAATGCCATTCACCAGCGAGCCTGAATCAAAGACAAGCAATGTTCCCTCTCTAAACGTTATTTTTAGAATACTAATGTTTACTAAAAGTTCATATTAATATTCTTTGTTCAAACTTAGCTAAATTTAGCAGGAGGCAGTTTAATATTCATGGAGCCACCGGGGCATTATTCCCCTGGGATTGTTTAGGTGCTGGGTGCCCGGTGACCTTTCTGCTGCAGAATATGACTCATTTCTTCTGCAGCTTTAATTCAGAATTTTGATCCTTCATTAATCATAAGACATTGTTTATGGGATGAGCAAGGTTATGCCAAGGTTCCTCCTGCCTGGAGGGGACGTCAGAGGCAAGGAATGGGAGTCATTTTCACTTGGGAATGTTGAAATTTGGGGTTATTTATTCTTTCCAGAATTCAGGGGGAGTTGGGTGGCTCAGAGTCCTTCTCCAAGCTGTGGAGCTTCCCAAAGCCTCCCTGTTTGAAGGAGAGCAGGGGAACAGAAGCAGAATTTGCTGTGAACCTCAGTAACTGCAGCAGCTCAGAGTGAGCAAAATGAGGGCAGTGGAATAGCAAAGTTAGTTAGTGTGAGGTTTAACTGGCTGGCACCTCATCCTGGTGGCTCCCAGCCAGGACCTGCCACCTTCAGGGTGACATTCCCTGCCACGGCTGCCGCTGGTGACAAGGTCCCGTGGGAGAGGTCACGTGGAGAGCTTGGACAAGGCAGGGTTGAGGAGCAGCTGTGCCCTCAAGGAAGAGACAGATGAAGAAAAATAACCGGTGTAGCACTGCTTTGGGAAGTGGGACTGGCCTGGAAAACTGTCCTGGAGGGAAGGAAGGACCTCACCGAGATGGGACAGGGCCCAGGGAGCAGCTGGAGCTGTGCCAGGGGATTTGGGATGGAGATCAGGGAAAGGTTCTTCCCCCAGAGGGTGCTGGGCACTGCCCAGGCTCCTCAGGGAATGAATGGGCACATTCCCAACCCCGCCAGAGCTCCAGGAGCGTTTGGATCCCACTCTGGGACAGGGTGGGGTTGTTGGGGAGCTTTGGATCGTGGTGGATTCTTAAACAAAAGGTGGAGGCAAGAGAAAGCCTCCAACATCCCCAGAACTGAACCCGAGGTGCCGAGGTCAGGGATCCAAGTGTGTGCTGGAAAAGGAATGAATGTTCCAGCCCTTTCCCTCTTTCCCACTCACATCATCACTTTGTTTTCCTCCCCTTGGCTGTGATTCATTAAATGAATCCTGAAAGATGTGAGTGGTGTAGAACTGGGTATTTACTGATTTATCCCCCTTCAGTGCAGACAAGAGGCCTCACCACAGAGTGACTCAGCCCCAGGCAGGTGAAACCATCTCTAAAATCGACTCCTCCATCCAGAGGGAAACTAAACTGATTTATCCCTTTCCAGGTGGATAAAACGAGGCGGGATGAACCTCACCCCTCATGTGGGGGTTGATCGCTCGGGAGAAATCCTCGTCTTAATCTGGGAATCTCGATTTGTGTCTGTGAGGCACCGAGATCAGCCAGGATGGGAAACCCCTCGGAATATTCTGTGCTGGAATTAGCTTTCCCTGGAGCTTTCTCCATTCAGGAGCCGCAGTCACTGTCAGGGAAGAACAGCCTGTGGGAGGAGAGATTCCCACTCGGTGGCAGCTCAGCTCACAGCTCGTGTGACACAGGAGATTCCAGCACTGGGGAGGTGGCAGTGCTGCCTTTTCGCTCAGGCTGCACGACTCAGATCCAGCTGGGAAAGGATTCTTCTGTTCTGGAGGCAAACCCAGGCTTTAGTTTAAAAAAATATTCCACACAGGGAAGAATTCCTTCCCAATATCCCACCCGACCCTGCCCTCTGGGAAGCCATTCCCCGTGTTCGTCCCTCCAGCCCTTGGCCCAAGTCCCTCTCCAGCTCTCCCAGAGCCCCTTCAGGCACTGGAAAGCCAAAATTTGGTCACCCCAAAGCTCCCACGTGGTTGTTGACCCCGTAAATTGAATATTTGAGCTACAAAATTGCAACCCCTACAAACTTTTATATAGAAATTAAACAAAAAAGCGGAGGACGAGCAGAAAAAAAATGTTATTGATCCTGGTAGGATTTGGTTTTTTTGGGACAAAATAAAATCAGAACAAAAAAATCTGCTTCATACAGACAGAGAGCACAGGTGTAGCCCTAATTGAAAATTAGTTTCACTTAATACGGACTTCCTGAAAGAATTCACAGCATGAATACATCAGTGCTTGTTAGAGGATTAGGCTTGTATATCTTCATATTTCCAACTCATTAATTATGTTAATGACTTATCTAAACCCACTCAAATTAGACATCTCAGGCATTTTCCTGTAAATACTTGCTATTTTTAATATTAAAAATAATATTAAATATTATTAATATTAAAAATTTTAAACGGTTTATTGGGGCTTGGGGTTTTGTTTCTGTTTAAGTGGTTTTGGTTTGGGTTTTTTTCAATTCCCAATCAGGTTATTAATTGGATAATCAAAATATATGTTAAAAAACTATGAGATTAAACAACTTGAGACAAGCAGGGTTCTGTACAGCTTGATAGAAACCCAAGGATAGGATTTTTTCCACAGCTCTTTCCTAAAGCTGAGGGAAACTGGGAAAGAATCCTCCAGAACAGGAGTTAATTTCATTAAACCACTTGGAGATGTGAATTTTGCAGTGTCAGAATTTCCAGGGAGGCCCTCGAATGCCTTCCTTCAAGGCAACAACATCCAAACAAAAATTGTCCTCATATTTTCCACATGGAGCCAAAGCCGAAACAAAATCTACTGACAGAAGGAAGGGGATGCGGTTTGACTGAAGGATTAGTCTCATTTTAATTGAATATCCACAGATTTTATGGAATAATACAAAGCAAAACTCGGGATACAGATGAACAGTCCGCTAGCACAAACCACCTAATTACAACCACGTCAGGAAATGACATTTCACACGTTTGTACAGCTGGGGTGGGGATGAAAGGAAAAAAAAATAACCAAACCCTGGGGTTGGGGTTTATTGTCATGGTGAGTCCTCAACTCCGCTTGACCAAGACGTGCTGCGCTTCTGGCTGCCAGGAAGGAAGGAAATACAAAAGAGAAAAATGTGCTTTTTGTGTTTAGAGCCAGTTTTTGTCCCTTTCAGCTGCTGCCAGGCCAGTCCCAGCTCACTGCCACCAGCCCGTCCCTGACTCCTGGGTGTTTGAATCCCCAGACCTCTCAAACAGAGGATTTGTCGCCGTTAAAACCTTTTCTGCACGTCTGTGGGAAAAAAAGAGATGGAAAAATTGCCACGAGGGAAGCTCTAGATATCCACTCACATTGACACAGCACTGTACAGAAAAAAATGGGATTAATTATTCCACTGGAATCTACAGCAGCATCCCAGGTTTGGTTCCTGTGCCTTCCTTGTGAGTCAGAATAAAAATTACTGGACAGTCCCAAATCTGGGTGATTCTGTGTGGAAAAACCAGAAAAGTTGGGGCTGTCTGGAGCTGAGGAGGGCCTGGGATAAATCCTCAAAGAGAGGGGAAGGAAATTCCTACTCTGGAATCAACTGTACAGGAAGAGATTGGATTTTCCAGGCTGATGTGAATTGAAGTCCGGCCATTAAACACACAATGAGTAAAACCACCAGGATTTCTCTGAAGATGGGAGTAAAAGAACTTTTTCTGCAGCTAAAATGTGACTTCCCAGGGATTCACCGGGAAGAAAAAAGCCCAGGAAAGGTCAAACCAGAGCAGAAACTGCTCAGTGCAATACAGAGAATTCATAAACCAAAACCTTGACCCTCCAGGGATGGTTTTCCCAGGCAGGACCAGGGCCTGGTGCACGTTGGGGACACGGAGCAGTGCAGCAGTATTGCTAAAGGGATGAAGTTTATTTCATTCTATTCTTTCGACATATTTATATATTTATATATACTGGTCAGAGTTCTACTGTAAATGCACTTTTACCAGCAACAGTGCA
The DNA here is from genome assembly GCF_009650955.1 of Corvus moneduloides. NCBI lineage: Eukaryota > Metazoa > Chordata > Aves > Passeriformes > Corvidae > Corvus > Corvus moneduloides. The sequence continues at coordinate 4,640,925 of NC_045503.1, read as the reverse complement.
GGTTTCTCCCCATCCAACTGAGATTTGTCACTCCACCTTTGGGACATTTTTTGGTGTTTCTGTCCAAGAATTTGTAGCTTTTTGTTTTGCAATCAACGCCTAAAAGCACTGGTTGAAATAAGTTAATGAGAATGAATTTTTTTTTCTTTGCTGCTATAAAATGCACTTTTGACACTTATCATTTCTCCTCGATGGGGCTGCAGGTTCTTCTCTGCGTTGAAAAGACATAAAAACATTATCCAGGCATCCATCCATCCATCCATCCATCCAGGAACATAAACTTTATACACTCATAAAACTCCGTGAAAAATTAAAATCTCATGCACACCACTTGGAGTGCTCCATCAGAAAGTGCACTTTTTGAAACAAACAAAAAAATAATAATAATAATTGGTTCCAAGAAGTTAAAAATTTACTTTTGTGTGGAAACAATTGCCCGCCTTCTTCTCGTGAAGGGAACTTGGGGATCTGTCCTTTTCCCAGCTGAAATTCCCTTGCTCTGAAGGAATTACTTGGAAAAATGTGAAGTTTCATTGTCAGATCTGCTCATTCTGTATTTTTTTTTTTTCTGGAAATGCAGACAGAGTGTTTCTGTTCTGAAACAACCAAAAAGCACATTCTGGTGTGGAGACTGCTGAGGGCCCAGAGCCCCCACGAGAAAGGTGATTGGGATTCCTTATCCCCCACATCCGTGTTTTCCATGACAGCAGTATTTTCTATGAGGTTGTGAATGTTTTCTGATGCACAAAAGCTTTCTGGAGTTGGATTTTTGACCCATCATCCCATGTTTTATCCACTTTATTCGTTATAGAATTGCAAATTCCCTTGCAGTGCCCAGCTTGGGTCACGTTCTCAGTGGAAAGCTGATGATTTTTCTCTAAATCCATAAAAAACAATCTCCAAAGGAAAAAAAAAGGAAAATCTACTTTCAGTATTCTCAGGGAATTCACAGACTGTGGGACCACGAGGAGCTTTGTGATTGTTTATAGGCAGAACTAAAATCGATTTAATCAGCAAAGTCCTTCCTTCGCCTCTGCGGGCTGCTCAGTCCCTCTGGCAGCCCGAGTGTGAAGGATCCCCAGCTCTGCACTGGAAATTTGGGAATTCCTGGCTGCTGCTTCTGTCTCCAGACACAAAGCTGGGAGCTCAGGGTGGCGGGGAGGCGTCACCTGGAACAAATCTGATCTCCAGAAACACCTGGAGGGGCTGCTCTTCCCCTGCAGCACAGAATTCCTTGTAGAACCCCAGGATTGGGTTGGAAGGACCTTAAATCCCATCCAGTGCCACCCCTGCCATGGGCAGGGACCTTCTGCTGTCCCAGGCTGCTCCAAGCCTCGTCCAACCTGGCCTTGGAATATTTTGCCAATAACTGGTTTATGATGAGCTTGTTTGGTGCTTTGTTTTTGACGTGCCAGTGAGGTGAAAAGTGGAATTTTTTTCCATCTTCCACCTCTGGGTTGGTGCTGTGGGTGCAGTGCTCTGCCTTCCATGCAAAGGTGCGGGCAGGAAATCCATCCATGGCTGCAGTGTGTGAGGAGAACGCCTCAAATGAGGATGAAGGTTAAAAAGTACATTTGGTGCTTCCTTGGAGCATCTGGGGAAAGAAGGATCTCCTCCAGAGTGGTTTATTCACTGAAAGGAAGGAAGAAGCAGCTTTGTGTGTCCAGAGGAGCCATCCCCACCTTCAGGAAAAATCCTGCTTTGCCGGAATTCTCCTTGAAGGGGTGACATAGGCAGGGAATTCTTCATCTGCAGGTGTCTGTGAGGGGCTTTACCTGGTTATGGAATCCTGGAATGGTTTGGAGGGACCTTAAAGCCCACCCAGTGCCACCCCCTGCCATGGCAGGGACACCTCCCACTGTCCCAGGCTGCTCCAAGCCCCAATGTCCAGCCTGGCCTTGGGCACTGCCAGGGGCAGCCACAGCTTCTCTGGGCACCCTGAGGCCTTGCAAGCTGGCTCTGGTGAAATCAGGATTTTCCAAAGAATTTTGGCCAGACAGTTGTTCCTGGATTTCTTTCTTCCCCTCCTTTGCTCACAGAATCCTCATGAGTCCGAAATCCGAATTCCAGGAGTCAGTGTCACACCTGCATCTCTCAGCTCCAGAACCCAGCCCTGCAGCCTCCACGGGGATATTCCAGGCAGGAATGCTGATGGATGAGGCCCTCGTGAGGGAAACTTCCAACACTTTAGCAGCTCGTAGGAGGTACCAGCAGTGAGTGATTGTCCAGTGTCGTGACATCGAGACGAAGACAAGACGTGGAAAACTTCCCTGTCCGTAAGGCTCCTTCTAAACCCAGCCCCTTTGGTGTGTGTGCGTGGAGGAGAAGGTTCTGTGGAGGCTGCCATTCCATGTGGGACTCCTTCAGAGTGCCTCACGCACCGGGATGGGACAAATCAGGAACAAACCACGGGATTTCCTCACGGGAACGAGTTAACGAGGAGCCGGCGATGACGGAAGCGAGGCGGCCGCGGCTGCAGCGGTGCCGAGGCCGTGGGCACTTGGTACCTCCAGGAAGAAACACACACTGGCTGTAAAAAGGAGGGAAAGGCTCTTTCCGTTGCCTGTAGTCGTTACTCCCTGGGGTGGCAGCTTCTGGGATGTCCTGGAGGAACCTGGGGGAGCAGCTCAAAGTAAAAGGGCTCCACGCTGGCCAGCAGCGAGTGAAGGGTTTATAATTTAAACCAAAAATAAATTCTCTGTCTGGGCTGGGGATTCATGGACTGGAGGATGCTCTTGACTTACTACGAGGATACACAGTGAGTATTTGCGCTGTGCCAATGCTCTCCACAGACCATTCCCGAAACACGCCGGAACCTGTCCGGAAAAGTGCCGCTCTTGCTTCGTTTCGTGGGGCTTTTTTGTTTCTTTGCTCATCATTCTTTTTTTTTTAAAAGGAAAATGTTTCCCAAAAGGTTGAAGGATTTTGCATCTTGGAGACAGAGGAGGCAGGCTCCGGGATTTGCAGGACTTGGAATAAGGTGGTGGCAAGGTCTTGTACCCAAAGGTCGTTGAGGTGGGTGACTGCCAGGCTGCTCGTTCTCCTACTCCGGTCATCCGTGCTGCTTCCACTCAGGACATGCTGGGCAGGAACAGAGACACAGCAGTGATTTTCAGGAAGCCAACTGAGGTAAAAAATGCCATTATTGCCACTAGATCAACAAAAAGATGAGTGAATTTGGGTGAAATCGTTCACAGAAGTGTGCTGGGGACACAGACAGTGCCAGTCATGGCTTTCATGGGCTGAGGGGACAATGCCTGCTGGGTGACACCGGGCTGGGGGATCCTGGGCCTAACCCAGGCTTGGCTTTCCTGTTCATGGATCACGAATGCCATGGAATCTGTCACAGACACACAAAGAACTCAAACCTGGTTTCCTGATCCTCTGCTGGGGGCACGGGCCTGCTGAGAAGAGAAGCGGCACAAAATAAGGGAATCTCCACCACAAACCAATCCCCCCTCCTGCCCTGAGCTCCTGTTTATTTCTTGGAACAATCCAGCCTCAGCCAGTGGATCTTTCCCTGCTGCCCCTCAGAGTCAGACAGAGTAAGAGGAGAGGCTGTATCACTCTGATCAGGGCCAAAACCAGGCCAGATTATGCTGGTGAAGGATTTTGTTTTCCAAACCCCTCCAGAATTTTCCTATCCTACAGTTCCAGCCTTTACCAGCTCCAGAATACTCTGGGAATGTCCTGTTGGATCCCAGGGGTGCTACCAAGACATGGGGTTGTTCTCATCCCCAAAGACTGTCCAAAGGAAGGATAAATGAAAGAGTTACCTTTCCCTCTCAGTCATGTCTTGTTTCTCCTCTGCCCTGTAAACACAAATCCCGTTGGAAATCCATCCCCCAGTGGGAAGGAGGGAGACTCCAGTGCCTTCCTGGGGTGATGGGTTGGCCTTGGAGAGGAGCCACTCTCCATCCCATCCCTCCCCAAATTAATCTTACCTTTCTTTTCTGGCCTTGATCCTCTCTTCTTCATATCTGCAACAGAGAGGAAACGTTCTTTGAGTGCTGCTCTTCGCTTTGAGTCACATTTAGTGTTTGCTCTGAGGGGGACAGAAGCTCCAAGCTGCTGCAGTCTGAGGCTCTTCCTTGGGTAAAACCAGGCTTGCCCCAGGCTCTGCCTTCCCAGTGCATGGATTTTGACTCAGCCCCTGGCAGGATGTCCGTGCTGCCCCTCCCCAGAGCCACCTGTGCCCCAGGGTGCCGCTGACACTCACTGGAGGACGCAGTCTGGGATCTGCACGTGCTCCATGGGGATGAGTTGCTCCAGTTCCTCCAGGCTGTGGACGTACTGGATCTTATTGATAAACTTCACACTGGCAGAGAGAGAGAGAGAGAGAAGCAGTGCCACCCCTGTGGCTCCTAAAAACACCTCTGGAGGTGTCACTGGAAGCATCAGAGAGATGCAGCACAAATGGCAGCTTTGCCTTGGTCACCACCCCCAGTTAAGGGTGAGCTTAAAATCTGATTTGTGGGATTAAACCCCAGGGAGCGTCTGGAGCTGTGCCAGAGGATTTGGGATGGAAAAGGGAAAACCTCAGGGAAAGGTTTTTCCCCCAGAGGGTGCTGGGCACTGCCCAGGCTCCCCAGGGAATGGGCACATTCCCAACCCTGCCAGAGCTCCAGGAGCGTTTGGACCCCACTCCCAGGGATGCCCAGGATGGGATTGTTGGGGTGTCTGTGCACGGCCTGGGGCTGGACTGGATGATCCCTGTGGATCCCTTCCAGCTCAGGATATTCCAGGACTCTGGGATTCCAAACTTCCACTCCAAAGCCCGCTGAGTTTGGGGCTGTTCTGCTCACCTGATGAAGGGTCTGGATATGGCCAGCACGGTCCGGATGAACCACGAGGGGTGCACGATGATCAGGGCCTTGAGGTTCTTCCGCAGCCTGGGGAGAAGTCAAGGGACAGAGCGTCACATTCCAAGGACATTTCCCAAACTCCCCTGTCCTGTGCTGGGCTCTAGCAGGTGTTTTAGTGCTGCCCACCCTCTGGTGTGCCCACACAAAATCCCTCAGGAAGCTCATCCAGACACAGCAGGCTGTGGGAGCGCTGCTCTGCTTGGCTCTCTGGAAATGTCTTTATAAACCAATTGCTGACAAAATATTCCAAGGCCAGGTCGGACGGGGCTTGGAGCAACCTGGGATAGTGGAAGGTGTCCCTGCCCATGGCAGGGGGGTGGAATGAGAGGATTGTTGAGGTCCCTCCCAACCCAAACCATTCTGGCACCTGCTCAGTCTAAGAAATGTGGGATTGGGGCAGACTCATTCCTGTTGAAGAACAGGAGTTGTGCATCTGATTTTCCTTTGAATTCTAGGATGGGAAAAGGCCTGGGAAGGATGAAGAGGCCCCACCACCAGCATTCTCACCTTCTGTCAATCATCTGGTAGCATTTCTTCAGCCAGCCCAGGCCTGGCATCCTCCTGCGGGGCGTGGCCCCGTTCAGGTACACAATCATGTAGTCCTCGGCCACCAGCAGCTCCAGGCTGCTGATCACGTACCTGGCGGGGGGCGACCAAAAGGGACCAAAATGAGACTCAAAAAACATCCTTTAGATTTCTTAAGTGCTTGTGTGTCACCCTGAAACACCTCCAGCCCCTTTCTTTGCAGGTCTCAGAAGAGGTTTGGTCTCCCGGGGTGTCCCTCAGGGATCACCAGCTCTGATGGACACCCCAGCTCCATTCCCTGCCCGGCAGCAGCACCTCCCAGCTGGGGAGCGTCCCAGCCAGACTCCAGCCTGGATGTGAGTCCATCCCTGGCATAATTAACCGGAATGTTTGAATGGTTGGGCTTGTTGGGCTCGGAGCTGGGGCCAGTGTCCCACCAGCGACACTCGCTCCCGTCTGCAGCTGCACACTGGCACTGCTGGGCTTGGATCCCGACCATTCCCAGCTGGGATTCCCGGCGCCATGAACACAGGGAAACTGTTGTAGCGTTTCCCTCATGCTCCTGTCCCTCCCGGAGCTCTCTGGGCACTCACAGGAAGAGGTTCTCCATGATGTAGTGATAATCAGCCAGGTTGCTGTCTGGGAGGTAGCAGGCAGCAAAGACGATGATGGCGTTGAGACCTTCTCCGTAGTACCCTGCCAAAGAAACACAGGTGACGCTTTCCAGGGAAAGGTGTCAGAGCTGAGGGGAAAACAGCAGCGAAATTTGGCCCTGGGCTGGTTTTTGTGTCTCTGCTCAGCTCCAGGTGAGCGTTTGGCCCCCTTCAGACCTGTTTCATGATGAGATTTCCCTCTTGTTTTGGCTATAATGCAGATTTGGGGTTGAGGGAAGGAATTTGGGGGTTTCAAAGCTGGGTTGCTCCTTGGTTTTGCTTGGATTTTGGAAATAGCTCTGACTGTGGATGTGTGGGCCCTGGAGAAGCTCAGGAACTGGTGTAGTCCCTCCAGACGTTAACTCAAACCTCACTACAATCACTAAATATTTTTAGCACTTTTGTGCTTCTCTGCCACGCAGAGGTACCAAACAAACTGGTTTTTTCCCCCTAAACAGATTTTTCCCCTAAACACCACCCTTGGCACCCCCTCCAGCCTGACACAGAGGGACCCAAAGCAGTGCAGGGAGCCGGGCTGTGGCCTCCCCACGCTCACCTCCGTGTGTCACCACCCTCATGTAGGGTTTGATCATCTGGAGGTCGATCCGGTGCTCCTGCTCGCCGATGATGACGGTTCTCCAGAGCCGGCCGTTGGTGGCACTGCCATCCTCTGTTCCCCCGTCCCCAAACAGGTCTGCGCTGTCCCCGGGCATGTTCTTGGCTGTGGCCACGGGGGTGTCATCTGGGAAGGGGACAAAGAGTTCTGCCTTGAAGGGAATGTGGGAAGAGCTTTGGTAACCCTGGGGATGATGCTCTGACCGCGTTTCACCTCCAGCCGTGATCTGTGCAAGTTTATGGGTTTTAGTCTTGCTCCGTTGCCCAAATACGATAGAAATAACCTCAGAATCTCCCTCTGCTTATCAGTCCTCAGCTGCTGTGTCAAAAATCTTTAAAATGAGGCTAAAAACCACCCCAACCCCTGCAAACGTTCGCCCAGAACCAGCTTTTTACCTTCCCATTCCAATTCGTTCCCATTCCCCAGGAATTCGAGGGAATCTGTCTCATCAGGAGTTTCGATATCATCCACGTTAATGTCCAGGTCATCTGGTGTGTCCAGGAAGTCGTCAGAGAGGATGGAGCCCTCACTCTGGTCCAGGGAAATGTTGATTTCAGGTGCAACGAGTGTCTTCCGCTTCCGATGTGCCCCGTTAAAGTTTAAAGTGTTGGGGGGAGCTGGAGTTAAAAGGAAAACAACTGACAGGGCATCCTGGGCCTGGGTCCGCAGTGCAAGACACCATCCTGGATATTCCATGATGGAATACGGATATGGAACCCTCAGGGTGGTGGATCAGGGACTGGGAGGCACTGGGATGGAAGTGCCCACACTCCTGGGATCCCAGTTTCCTCCCCCAGCTTCTCGGGAAAGATGAACAAATCCAAATCCCTGCTGGTTTCCTCTCCCAGGTGAGAATTTTTTTTTGTGGAGAATCCAAGGCTTTCTCCCCGCCTGCAAGCTGCCATCCCCTTGGCCTCGGCTTCCTTTGGGCTCTGGGGAAGGCAGGTTGGTACTTACAGGACGTGGTCTCGTCTTCCGTGGGGCTGCCCAGCGACTCCATCCCCGTCTCTTCTGGGAGAGGCCTGCAGGACACGAGGGAAAACCACAGGAGAGAGCAGGGGATGTTTAGGAGAAAGTAATTCTAAGAGAGTGGAGACAGCAGGGAAAAAGCCCAGCCCCTTGTGTGCTCTGCCCTGTCTCTTTTCCCAGAGCTCATCCTGAGGGATTCCAGGATCTGTGCTTCCCTCCTGGAAATCCCCACTAACCTCCGAACCATCCCTGCATTTAGCCAGGGGATGAAAAATCCAGCCAAGGGAACAAATCCTGACCCCAGACGACCTTGGCAGAATTCCCTTTCTCCATATTATCCACATTTTCCCTCCGCAGGAATTCTGAGGGGCAGTGCCAGGCTCTGGGGCTCCTCATTTGGGCACCAGGGAACCCCTCTGTGCTTGGTGCTCTATCCCCATTCCCTGATGATGCTCTGGGACGGCCACAATCCGCAGGGAGGGATGCTTTGATCCCAATCCATCACAGCTTTACCTTTCCTGGGAAGCAGCTGCTCCTTGGTGCTGCAGGGCAGGACCAAACCCCACGTGTGACCTCGAATGGTCACCTCAGCCCCCACTGGGTAACTCCCAGCCCCTGCTGAGGTTTGGAAGGGATTCATTCCATGCTAAAATCCAGGCACCAGCACTCCAACCCCTCTCTTGGAGCCAGAGGCCAGCCCACCACTCCTTTCCTGGGATTTGCAGCCTCTCGTGCTCAGCTCCTGCACCCTCCTGGTTCAAATCACGGCCCCTTCAGCTGGAGGCTGGAGGCATCAATGGATTTAAAGGTTTTCCTTGCTAAAATCAATCCACAGGGTGTGGCTGTCACCCTTTGGAAGCTGCTGGAGTTGCTCCTGACCCACACTGGGGTGGGTGAAGTGAGAATCTGGCTCTGGACTGCGGCGAGGAACCTTTGCTGTGGCTGAGCCTCACTCTCCACTGCCCGCCCTGGGCATTCCCAGATGCTTTTCCCCTTAACTGGAGCTGGGATTCATCTTGGCCCTGGAATTGTCTGAGTTTGACACTTCCTGCCCAAACCCCGCCAACTCTCCAAGTTCACGTTGTCAAATCTCTGTTTAAGACACCTCCTTCCAGGGAAGAGCTCATTCCTCCAGCTGTGGAATCCTGCTGCTGGGACAGCCCCGGGATGGAACAGGGAGAAATCCGGGAGTCTGAAGGATGAGGATGGGCCTGTGCGGAGGTCGCTGTCCAGCAGCCTGATGGCCCAGCGACACAGGAAGGGAGGTGACAACGGGGACAGGATCCAGCCCTGCTCCTCTTCCAGCTGCCGTGGCACCGGGGCCACCAGCCAAATTAAAGCCTATAAATATGTAGATCAAGGGATAATCCTCTGCTGCTGGCCGTTGTATATTTATGAGAGCTGAGGGCCTGATCAAAGGCACCCGGACCCCGGGGGCTGCCCGGACACTCCGGAGCAGTCGGAAAAATCCCTCTGTCCCCTCCAGCTCCTCCCGCTCCTGTCCCCAGCGAGGCCTGGCTGTCGTTTATCCGGCCGGAGCCTGGCACGGTTTGGTGACACAGCAGCAAAATGGGGAGCGGAGGGGGGGCAGCTGCTGCCGAGTACGTGCTGCACCCGCAGCTGCTCCCTCATCCCGGGATTCATCTAAGGACAGCATCCACCAGCCAGAGATGAAGGAAAAGCCTTCCTTACCTTCCCAAAGGCTGCTCCAATCACTGCCTCCCGCGGAAATCCTCCTTCCCGAACGCGCTCAGCCCCGGATGCCAAATCCGGGGGGGGGGGAAGGGGGGCAGCACTTTTCCCCAGGGTCGGGGGGGCTCCGCTTTGCTCCGTGCCCGTCCCCGCTGCCCCGTGCCAGCCCCTTCCGCGGGGTCCGGGCGGTCCCTGCTCGCAGGGATGGACCGGGCACGCCGGGATGCGGGGATGGATGCGGGGATGGATGCAGGGATGCAGGAGTGAGCATGCTCCCGCTCCGCACGCCCGCGCCTCGGCTACGGCATCCCCGCCCCGGGCCGGCCGAGCCGGGCTGGCGATCGGCCCCGGGAGCGGCGGCAGCGCGGACCCGCCCGCTCCGCTCAGCCGGGAGCTGCTCCCGCGGCTCGGCTTCCCAGGGAGGAAATGCTGGCAATGTCGCCCCGTGCCCCCAGTGAACGGCTGGGATCTGTTTTCCCGGCCCAGATCTCTGTCTAGGATACGGCTTTTCCTTTTTTTTTTTTTTTTTTTTTTTTTCTCTTTCTTTTCGGGGCAAGATTGGCTGATCGCAGCCAGGCAAAAATAGCTCTGCAGCAAATCAGCTGCTGGAGAGCTGCTGTCCCACATGCAGCAGCTTCTGCCCTATTATTCCAGCGCTTCCAGCGGGGAAGCGGCTGGAAAAGGACAATTTATTTATTTTTATTGCGAGTAGAACCCAGCTGGCTTTCCCTCGTTTGCCCGGGGGCTGTTTGGGCTCTGTCTCGCATCATTCCTGATTGAATCCCTCTGGAGGAGGCTGGGGAGCTCGTCCTGAGGGCTCCGGCCTCATCCCGGCCCCACTCACATCCCTTTCCCTCTTCCTGGCTTTTCATTTCATTTCCAAGGAGTTTTCCCGGGTTTGGTGGTGCCGAGGCCTTTCCAGGAGAAATTTCGCTGGAAGGCTTGGTCGTGGCTGGGGGAAGTTTGCTGCTGGCATGGGCAGTGTGGGACAGAGCTCCCGGGGGATGCTTGGATTGGTGCCGAGGTGTCCCGGAGCCAGATCAGCCTTATCCCGGATTTTCTAGGGAGCTCTGGGACAACGTTTTCCTTTCTACACCTCGATTTCCTTTCTCTAGTCCGTGAGGAGCCTGGTCTGCTAGAAGGAGTCCCCACCCTTGGAAGGGAGATGAGCTTTAAGGTCGCTTCCAACCCAAACCATTCCATGATTCCCATCCATCCATCCCTTTCTTTTCCACACTTCCCTCTCCTTTCACTCCATTAAAAACCAGGGGGGAGCCTGAGGCTGGCACAGATCCAGCAGCTCTGCTCTCAGAGGGAAATAAAATCCACCCTGGGAACGCCGGGGCTGGCTGAGCCCCTCGGGAGGCAGCGGGAGGACAAGTGGAGTCCTGTGGGATGCAGCACAGAGGGGCTCACACGGGGACGCAGCTGGAGCTGGGATGAACAGAGCCAGGCTCATCCCGGCGGAACAGGAGCCCCTTTCTCCGTGTCTGGGAATACTGGGGCTCTGTGGGCTGCAGCTGGAGCCGGCTGGGCCAGCCCTGAAAGCCCCCAGGCACCTGCAGCCGCAGCAGGGGCTGGGCCTGGCCGTGCTCCGGGTGCCCAGCGGGATTCGGAGCTGGATCCTGGAATTGTCAGCGTTGGAAGGGACCTGTGGACATCCCCCAGTCCAAGCCCACTGCCCGGGCAGGGCCACCTGGGGCAGGTGACACAGGAATGCATCCAGGTGGGTTTGGAATGTCTCCGGAGAGGGAGAATCCCCACCCTCCCTGGGCAGCCTGGATGTGGGAACAACGCTGGGAATGGGGCTGGGCGCAGGGAATTCAGAGCACACGGGGCTCACAGGGATGGGCTTTGGCACCTCTGTGCAGCTGATGAAGTGGCTCTGAAGGTGGAAGGTGCCACTTTGGCACCTCCTGTCACCCACACACCTCATTTCCCACAGCTGGCACCCGTTCGGATCCATTGCATCCCAATGGCTGCACTTCCTGTGGCAAATCCCTGGCACAGCAGCACTGCTCTGTTTGGGAAGACACTGCTTGATTCAGAGGCTGGAAGGAGTCCATAAATCTACAAATCCACTCCCATATGCATGCCTCCATCCTCCATCCCTTTATGCATCCCTGTATCCATCCTACTCTCCCAGTGCTCCACACCCAGCTCCTTTCCCTCCTTCCCATGCTCACGCAGGGCTGCCAAAAGCATCCCCAAATTTTTGATGCACTCAGAGCAGCTCCAAAAATTCTGAATTCCTGTGGGAGTCCAGGCTCCTGTTGCCCCTGGGGCTGTGGGAAGGACCCTCCCACTCCTTGCCCTGATGGTTTCTCACAGGAAAAAATAGAATTCTCCTGGTTTTGTTTTTTGGGGAACACACCTGGGGAAGTCCTCGTCTTGCCATTCTTCCTTCACATCCACGTTTTCCATCCGCAGCGTGGCCTCCGTGGTTCCCATGGCTCTCAGGGAGGGGCTGGAGCCAGCAGATCCCTCCAGGAAGGGCTCAGGCTGGAAAAGGGAGGCAGAGAGGTTGGCATGGAGCATCCCGACCTGGGAGCAGCTACACTCCGTGGAAAAGCAGTGGGAGAGCTGCTTGTGCAGAACAAAGCAGCAAAACTCGGGATTTTGGGGCGACTTGGCACATTTTGGACCAGAAGGAGGAGGTGAGGTTGGCCCTGGGTCAAAGCTGTGGGTCTGTTCGGATCCCAGCTCATCTCCCTGGGGAGCAGCACTGATATCCACACATCCTGCCCTTCCTGCTTCTCTTCCAAACCCAATCTCCTCAAAAATCCCCCTCTGCCCAGGGGAACGAGATGTGGCAGAGAGGGGAGAGCAGGGCCAGCTCCTCCCAGGCTGCCTTGGGACATTCCCAGATCCCACATTTCTGGATTGGATGGGAATTACCGGCTCTGGTTCTGCAGAGAGAGCCCTGGCACTGCTGCGTGTCCCTGCTCCCACGGGGATGTGGAGGGAGGTGAGGAGGCCTCACAGGGATGTCCCCTGAGGAATCACATCCCCACCTTGCTCCACGTGATCCAAACCAGACTCCAAAAACCTGGAGCTGCTCAGCTGAGGGCAGCCTGGGGGTGTGTTCCCAGTCTGGCCTTTCTCCTGCACTGGTGGGAACCGGTTCAGATCCAGCAATCCTGGATTTCACCCTCACTGAACCCCAGGGCCCTTAGAACCCCATACACGGGGGTTTTTGCTTCACTGGAAGGTTCCTGCCAGACAGAGAAATTCAAACCTTTGTACCCAATTCCTTGGGCCTGCAGCTCCCAACAAAGCCTGGCCCAGGACTCGGGATCAGTCCTGGCTGCTCAGGGGGAGCAGACACCCCATTCCCAGCTGGATCCCACCCCGAGGGAACAGGGTCAGGCCCGATCTGCTCTGGAGCATCCTCAGGTGGAATCAGCTCCTGTGCTGGGCCCAGCATCAACCACTGCGGGGTGGGTTGGAATGGTCCCCTGAGCTCAGCCTTCCCACTGGGATTATTCCAGGCACTGGCTGGGTAGGTGGGAACATATTTTTTTTTTAGGATGAGGGGTGCAGGGTGATTCCTGGGGCTGCTCTGTCTGTCCCCAGCGCAGGAGATCAGCACTGAGCAGTCTGACCGTGGCTGTGCAGCTCTTCCCAGGCCTTCTCCTGCTTCCTTTGGAGACTGGGCATGATCTGGAGGAGATAAATCCAGGTGTATTTGCTTTAAAGGGATGAACCTGTGGAGAGGCCCCAGTGAATCCAGCATCCCTCTGTGTTCCAGGCGCTGGGATCAGCAGAGCTGGCTGCCAGCACTGCAGGGCTCCCTCCCTGCTGTCATTCCCACTATTGTCATTCCCGGATTGTCCCAGCCCCACCTGGCTCAGCGAGCCTGCGGCCACGTCTGTCTCCGTTCCTGCCTTCCCTGCACCAGACACCTCCAGGCTCTGGAAAATCCCACCTTTCCCCCCCCTCCCCGCCTCTGGCAGCTGCTCCCTGCCAGTCCCGGAGGCATCATGGAGGGAGGAAGAAAAGGAGAAGACAGCCGAGCAAATCCCGGCTGGATGCTCCCGGCGTCCAGCCTCGCCCGGCCGGGGCCGTACTCACCGCTGCCGGTGCTCAGCGAGGAACAAAGGCGATCCTGCCTCTACCCCAGCTCGGCATTCCTCCTCCCGATGGATTCAGGTGCAGCCCCTGGATCCGCCTGCGGATGGAGGAGCGTGGGGATGCATCTAGGTCGGCCTTCCCCGCAGCAGCCGCTGCTCTGCGATGTGCTCGGGCACAGGGATGGATTGAGGGCAGTTATTTGTGTTCCTCCACGGCCGCCGCTTCCTCGGCCGCCTCCCTCCCTCCCTCCCTCCCCTCCAAGGTATTTTATTATGATTTTCCGCCCGCAGCTGGCGAAGCCTCCGCTCCCCTAAGTCAGCTAATTCCCTGCTTTTGTGTGAGAGGGCGGCCGCGGGGACGGGGAGGGGGGTCTGGAGGAGGGGAGGGGAGGGGAGAGCAGCCGAGCACCCCCTCCCTGTGCCAGCGCCGCTCCAATTGGCTGCCCGGCTCCGAATCTCTGCCCGCACTCTGGCTCCGGGCGGATGGATGGCGCTGCCAGGGCTGAGCCACCCTCTCCTCGCAGCGCTCAGTGGGAGCCAGGGATGCTCGTCATCCCGCAGGATCGGCTCCCGCAGGAGGGGTGGGAGGGATTTGGGTGCAGAACATCATTCCCTGAGAAAGCGGAAGGTGGCCGCGGCGTGGGGTGTGGGATTTAATGGTCCGGCTGGCAGGGCTGCTTTGGGGCTGAAGCTCGGGCTCTGGTTGGGTTCTGGGCAGAGACACCGGGCAGCTGCTCCTGCTCATCCTCGGGGAGTGAATTCCTGCTCCCAGGATGTCCAGAACTGCACCCACAACCCGAGCCCCATCCTGGCCCCTTTGCACTACTGAAGAGGCTGAGATTTTCACTGTTTCAGAGCTGGGCTGTGGCTCTGCCCCACAGGAGGGGGGAGCTGGGGAGGGTCGGGATCTGCTCCAACAACAGGACAAGAGGGAACGGCCTCGAGCTGTGCCAGGGCAGGGTCAAGTTGGATTTTGGGAAAAAAAAAAATCTTTGCCAAAAGGTTGTGTTCAATAATTCACAGAAAGAGAGCATCCTATGGAGCCAGGCTGGGAGAGCTGGGAATGTTCACCTGGATAGGAGAAGGCTCCAGGGAGAGCTCAGAGCCCCTTGCAGGGCCTAAAGGGGCTCCAGGAGAGCTGGAGAGGGACTGGGGACAAGGCATGGAGGGACAGGACCCAGGGAATGGCTTCCCAGTGCCAGAGGGCAGGGCTGGATGGGAGATTGGGCAGGAATTGTTCCCTGGGAGGGAGGGCAGGCCCTGGCACAGGGTGCCCAGAGCAGCTGGGGCTGCCCCTGGATCCCTGGCAGTGCCCAAGGCCAGGCTGGACACTGGGGCTGGGAACAGCCTGGGACAGTGGGAGGTGTCCCTGCCCATGGCAGGGGTGGCACTGGGTGGGCTTTGAGGTCTTTTCCAACCCAACCCAGTCTGGGATTCTCTCTTGGAAGCTGACAGAAGATCCATGGGAAGAAAACACCAGGAATTCTCTAACACTTGATGGCTCCAAGGCGAATTGTCCAAGTCCGCAGCATCCTCTCTGGCTCTGGTGCACGTTTCCCCTTTTCCCTTCATTTTCACAGGAAGAATGTTCTTCTCCCGTTTCCCGAGGCAATCCAAGCCTGGCCGCACTCGGGAGCACCCGCCGGGATGCGGCAGCCTGTGAATGCCATCTGCTGGCTGCTGGCCCGGCCCTGGAGCAGGTGCTGCTCCCTGTCCAAGCTCCCTCCGATCCCGGAGGAATTTCACTGAGCACGCGCTGCGTTAGCCCGGCTCATTCTGCCGGGGAAAATGTTCTTTCTGGGACTCCATTTTCCTCAGGGATGCTGGGGTGTCCCCAGCTCCACTGAAGAGCTTTTCCAGCGCTGCCGTTCTGGGAATTCTGCGCTGAGCCCAACTCCTGCCGATCCGGAGGGGGCAATACCGCGCAAGGGAATGGCTGGTGCAGGACCGGATCCTTCCCGCTGCCGGCTATTTCCCCAAGCAGCTTTTTTCCCCTTTTCCAGCCTCTCTCCCTTCCCCACATGCACTCTCCCCCGGAATGACGTTTTTGTGCTACCTGAGAGTGCGTTTTCCACCCCCCGAGAGCCAAAAACTCCCGTGAAGGGGAGGAAAGAACGGCGTGGCTCTTTGGAGAGACACTGCCCGTCATGGGAGCATCCTCCTTTTATTTCCCTGGATTTGCTGCTCCTTTTCAGGCAGTGATGATCGCGACACTCTGCAGCGACCCAGAGCCATAAATACATCCCGATCCCGGCCCCGGCTCCATCCCGACCCCGGCCCCGGCTCCATCCCGATCCCGGCCGCGGCTCCATCCCGATCCCGGTCCCGGCTCCATCCCGATCCCGGTCCCGGCTCCATCCCGATCCCGGTCCCGGCTCCATCCCGATCCCGGCCGCGGCTCCATCCCGATCCCGGTCCCGGCTCCATCCCGATCCCGGCCGCGGCTCCATCCCGATCCCGGCCGCGGCTCCATCCCGATCCCGGTCCCGGCTCCATCCCGATCCCGGCCCCGGCTCCATCCCGATCCCGGTCCCGGCTCCATCCCGATCCCGGCCGCGGCTCCATCCCGATCCCGGCTGCGGGCGATGCGCGGCGCGGGCTGCAGAGGTCCCCGCGCACCAGGAGATGGATGCAGGAAAAAAATTCCCGCGGGATTTCTCCAAGGGAAAAGCAGGAATGGTGAGTGTACCCCCAGCCTGAGTCTGCTACTCCTTAAAGACGGGCTCTGATGGTGTTTCCAAAAGCCGATATCACAGAATTCCAGACTGAATTGGGTCGGGAGGGACATTAAGGAACATCCAGTGCCACCCTACCCTGACAGGGACACCTCCCACTGTCCCAGGCTGCTCCGAGCCCCAATGTCCAGCCTGGCCTTGGGCACTGCCAGGGATCCAGGGGCAGCCCCAGCTGCTCTGGGAATTCCATCCCAGCCCCTCCCCACCCTCCCAGCCAGGAATTCCTTCCCAAATTCCATCCAGCCCTGCCCTCTGGCACTGGGAAGCCATTCCCTGGGTCCTGTCCCTCCATGCCTTGTCCCCAGTCCCTCTGCAGCTCTCCTGGAGCCCCTTTAGGCTCTGCAATGTTCTTGTTGACCCTCATGACATTGCCATGGGCCCCCTCCTCCAGGTTCTCCAGGTTCTCCAGGTCAGGAGCTGATTCTCTCCAAGGATGGAGACCCCACAGCTGCCCTGCTCCATCTGCCCCAGCATTTGGCCACCCTTAAGTTAAAAAAAAAAAAAAAAGAAAATATATTCTGCTCTGTTTAAGAGGAATTTCTGGGTCTCAACTCATGCCCTGGCCTCTTGTCCACTCACTGGGCACCACAGGGAAGGGTCTGGCTCCAATCACTGGAAGCTTGGCCAGCTGGAATTAAGATGAAACCTTTGTTGGAGGGAAAATAAAAGTTATTTTGGGTCCTTTGAAATTATTTACAACTCAAACCAAAAAAAAAAAAAAAGGGTATTTTGGGGATGAAAAGCTGCAGCTTTGTTTGAGATATGCTTGAAATTAAATGCTTTGCCTTTTATTGAGCTGTGGCATTTCCCAGTTGAAATCTGCCTGCCTTTAATTAAAAAAAGCAGGGGACCACAGGAGCCTTCAAAGATGCATTTGCAAACCCAGAAATGTTTTATTTTGGGGAGAACAAGATGTTTTCATTGACTCCACTTAAGAGAAAAAAATCCAACCCTGGTTTGCTGGGGCAAATGGGAACGTTCACTCTGGGTTGACCTAAAGAGGAAAAATCTTGTTTTTCCTAATTTTTTAATTGAATCTCTAAAGGCCAGAGCAGCTGTTTGCACAGTCCAGGCTTTGAGAAATCCCTGCAAGTGTCCAAGGCCAGGTTGGATGGGGTTTGGAGCAAGCTGGGATTGTGGAGGAGGAGAGCCACAGCCACATCCCACAGGAACCATCCTGGAGTTTCTGCACCAGGGACGACATTTTGGGGCTGAAAATTGACTCTGGCGAGAGAAAGCAGCGGGTGGGGGTTACCTGACCCCCCCAGTTTAGGTTTGAAGCCTCAGATCAGGCCCCCAAAAGCATCTGGGAGAGATTATGGCCCTGACCCGGGGCTGGTGTTTATTCCAGATGAAGCCACTCGTGATAAGGGGGCACCAGGCCTGACCTGCTCCCGGGGCTTGTTTACATCTCATCAGGAGCAGAACTTCACCCCCACCCTGGCGCTCAGCAGCAAATCCTCCCTCCCCCGGCCTCTCTGACTTCCCTGGGCACGAGAACACACGGAGAGGCGTAAACAGAGCTGTCCAGGGACCTTTTTCTGGGTGTTTTGGCTGACCTGGGGCTGGCCCTGGCTCGGGGTGGGGATTGTTTGGTGCCGAGGTCGCCGCGGTGAGAAGGATCCGGGTCCTTGGCTGCTGCCACACCTGCTGGCCCGGCTGGGGCTGCCGGTGCAGGATGCAGGTTTTGGAAGTTCCTGGTGTTTGCAGTTTCTCCAGGATGTGTCCAGCTCCTGCTGCCTTTGTTCCGTTCCCAGCTCCTGGCTGCAGCAGGAGGCAGCGGCCGGAGGCCTGGGCAGATGTCCAGAGGGTGAGTGGTGGATATGATCCCACCTGGGCTCCCAGGGAATGCTCCAGGGCTGCGGGAACAACATCCATGGGCAGTGCTGGATCTTGTCCCGGGATCCAGTAAAGGAGCCTGTGGGCGCTAAAGCTGATGTGGGTCCAGAGGAGACCAGGCAAGGGCACGGGGCAGAAATTGCTGAGGGGTCACCGAGGATTTGGCTCAGGAATTCCTCTGAGCTGGAAACAGCTGGAGACAGGGAGAGGATTGAGGAGATCAAATCTCTTTGTCCTGTTCTTGTGTGGCTCTGGGCCTTGTTGTGGTCGCTGCTAGAGAGGAGCAGTGAGGGATCCTGTGTGAGGACCACGTCCCTTGGCTTATTTTTGGGGTCATTTCCTGCTGCTTTGGCGCCGATTTCCTCTCCAGGGAGCTGATCCTGAACTCTGAGCCTGCCAGTTCAGACCTGCTCTATGGATGATCTGGAAGCCCAAACTCTTCCATCCCAGCACTGAAGGAGAGGAGAGGAGCCTGATCCTGCTCGGGTGCAAGCAGGGAAGTGGAGATGAACTGGGACTGACCCTTCCTCCATCCCACCCACGTCCTCTTCCCACCCCAATGCCGCCTCATCAGTAATTTCTCTCCAAATATTCCCTCTGAGCTTCCCTCTCCCTGCAGTGGCCGTGCTCTTCTGCTTCTCCCCTTCCTCTGGTCTGTGCATCCTCCTCCAGCCTCCTGCTGCCTCCTCCTCATCCTCTGTAGGAAGCAGCTCCCAGCTCCTTCCAGATCTCTGTCCCCACAGTTCTCCAGTTCCTGGAGCTGTGGAGGGAGGGAAATTGAAGCAAACGAGCAAATGGGCCGTGAAAACCAACATCGGTCAGGAATGCAGCTTTCCGAGGCTGGAATGGGCTAATTCCTGCAGGAACAGGGCCAGGAAGGGCTTGCTCCTCTGCTTTAGGATATAAAGTTGGGTTTTGTTCTGCATTAAGTTTGACAACCAGGACTGCTCTGCAGCACGGGGACGCCGCGGGTGAGCGGCAGAGAAAACAAAGCTTCCCTCGTGGATTTGGGGAGGAATCCGATGGATTGACTGCTGGGATTGCTGTCTCCTCCTCAGCTGCAGTTTGGGAGTCCCCCCTCTTTTCTAGCTCTGTTTTAAGCCAGGTTTAGCTGGGCTTGTCCCAGTGCCCAATGGCCATCGAGGCGATGCCTTCCAGTTCCAGGCTGTGCTTTATCCATGGAATAGGCTGAGCTGGAAGAGACCCACAAGGATCAGCAGCTGCAACTCCTGGCCCTGCACAGGACCAATTTTTGTGCCAATTCCTTCCCCCGTGGAGGGGAAAAGGGACCTTGTGCCAATGCTAATCCTCTTTCCCGGACTTTTGTCCCTTCATGGGATCAGCCAGTGGGGCTGGAGAGGAGCTGGAGTGGGAGAGGCTGTGGGCTTGGGCTTGATCCCTTCTCAAGGGCTGCGATTTTTGATCTTCATGGGGAGCTGTTGGTGATGTGAAATCGTTAGAGCTGTGAAATCACAGAATTGTTGAGGTTGGAAAACCCTCTGAGATCACGGAGCCCAACCAGCAACGCAGCACTGCCAAGGCCACCAGGAAACCGTGTCCCCAAGCGCCACAGCCACGTTCACTGAATGCTTCCAGGGATGGGGACTCCAGCACCGCCCTGGGCAGCTGTCCCAGGGCCTGGCCATCCTTTTGGTGAAGATATTTTTCCCTATATCCAATCTAATGAAGAAATTTTTCCTCATACCCAATCTCCTTGAATTATCCAATCTTTCTACTCGAAACCACGCGGGGCAAAGTGGTTCCTGTCCCTTGAGGAGAGGCTCCAGCTCCTCTTGGATGCTGACAGAGCCCGGACAGGAGGTGGTTTTGCTCTTGTGTTTTATTATCTGCTCATGAACATTTATTCCTGCTGCTCTTCCCGAGGCACAGGGAGCCTGCCCGTGGTGACAGCAGCATGATAAATCCTGCTTCCAGCTCCTGCCCTGAGCAGGGCAGGACATTCCTGGCTTTGGGATTCCCAGGCTGCTGACAGGTGACACAGGCTGCCCCCGTGCCCTTGACATTGATGTGGGAAGGGTTAATTAGGGCTCTGCTCTGCCTCCCTGCTCCCTGATTAATTCCAGCCAGGTGTCCACGGTTCAGGTCTTAAAACAACAACTGCTCCAGAGTCTGGGAACACTTAGTCAGGCCTCACTCTGCAATCCCAAGTATGGATAAATATTTGCACCTCCGTGGCTGCAAGACACCTTGGAGATATGAAGGCGATTGCTGGGGGAGTTCTTTCCAAGGAAAAAGATGGATTTCCTGGGGAGCAGTGGTGCTCCAGCAGCAGGCAGGGCTCGTGGGCTCCTTTTGCAGCTCTTCCTGGGTGGTCCTGGGGAAGATCCTGGGGTTTGAGGGGCTGGAGAGGAGGTGTCATCCCACAGCACGTCCCGGGGAATCTAAACACGGCCCCAGTGATGTTTGGCCTCACAGCTCCGGGGCCGTGGCTGCCCCCAGTGATGGATTTCCATGGGAGAATGAGGAGGAGAAATGCAGAATCCAGGGAATGTGCACAGCCCCTTTCTTGGGATGCCCTGAGGAAAGACTCAGCCATCCCAGAAAATCCATTTGATTCTGTGAGCTCCTATTTCCCCCTCGGTGTGGTTTGAGGGCTGTCAGGTTCTCTCTTTCCCTAAAATCTTCCAGTGGTTTCCAGCTCTGACTTTCACCCCACGAGGGAATTTCTGGCTTTCAGCAGTGTGTGATGAGGGCCAGCATGACAGAAAAGTTGTGTTTGCTTTGTGACCAGGGCAATCCGGATTTTCCAGGCCTCCTTCACACCTGGGAACTCCAAGGAAATCAGTTACCTGCTCTTCTACACCTTTTATCCTAGAACCAGGTTGGAAAAGACCTCTAAGATCATCAAGCCCAACAATCCAATGGCCCTGGTGGTGGTCCTCTGATAATTTTTTATTTTTAAAATATTTTTAGGAGGTTTTTTTGTGTGTTTGGATCTGAAAATCTCATGGGGACCTGCAGACCTGACCCTCATCTTGCTCTGGCCAGTGATAGCAAAATTAAAACACCCCAGGGACTGTGATTGAGTGGATTCAGGGAAATCTGGGCTGCAGAATCCTAATTATTTGGGAAAATAAAGAGCCTCACAAGAGGCCTCTTCCCTCCGGAGTGTGATGGAGTTGTTCTGCCCCTCTGGGGAGTCTGTGCCATAATAAAACTCCCGTAATAACTTCACAGGCGTTTCCACATTCAAGTGATCATAATAATGCTCATAAAGCACACTCCAGAGTCAAGTATTTATGAATTATTTGACTTAAAGTAGGGGGGAAATAAAAAAAAAAAAATAAGAAGAAGAAGAAAAGACCTGGGCTGAATTAATAGCTCTGGGAGAACCATAAATTGAGAGGAATCGTGTTGCAGAGGGGAACTTTGTGTGTGCAATAAAAGGAACGTTTATGGCTCCGCTGCCTAAACTTGGTTTGGATGTTTTTGAAGCGAAGGGCTTTGAAATAACTTATAATTTTTCTCCTTTCATTTTTATATTGCCTGGAAGAGAAACACCAGGCACGTCTGTGTTAGGCATGGAGCGAAGAACCAGGTGGGAGCGCCGGGAATTCGGTGGCGTGGCCTGGGAGCTGGGCCTGGAGCAGGTGAGGAGGGAGAGGAGGGAGAGGAGGGAGAGCAGGAGGAAGCTCCGGGGCCCACGGGAGATGCTCAGCCCCAGGTTGGCTCCCTCAGAGCCCACCCCGGGGCTTGGTGGCCACGTGGCTCCCATTCCCTGCCGGGGCAATAAATAGTCAGGATCCTAAATCCCTGGTGAGGGATCTGCGTGTCTGGAAGCGTTTCTGGAAGCTGTTCACACCCTGCAGGAAGGCAGAGGGCTGGCAGGTTTGTCTTCCCTCCTTTCCCAGCCTGAGGGGATGCTGTTCCAGGGAGATGAAGGGGAGGGAGCCGGGGTACCTGAGGCAGGCTGGGTTCATCCCAGGCCTCCGTTCACCCTGGGTCCCAAAGAAAGCAACTGGAAAGAATCCCCCAAAAAATCCCAATGAAGGATTGGAAAGACTCTGCCCTTTAGCAAATTGGGACAAAACTTCCACCACACCCCTAAAAACTGCTCACAAGTGACAGGGAAGAATTTCCACCCCTGAGGAAGAGGGGAGGGAGAGTGGAGCTGGTTTAGGATGTGGCTCTCAGGATGTCAGGGATGAGCCGATCGGTGCAGCCGCTGCTGCACCTTCCCCGAGTCCCTGCAGCTGGGGAGGGCCTGGATGTGCCAGGAAACAGGTCTGATTCAGGCAGCAGGAATGCAGACACCATCTCTCCTTGTTTTGGGGGTTTTTTTGCTCCTTTCCTACATCCCACGATCAGAGCAACCCAAAGTGAAGCCCCAGCTCGTAAATCCTCGCCGCTGCCAGGACCCGCAGGGGTTTCTTCCCTCTGTCAAACCCAGTCGTCAAATCCCTCCCAACACGTTTTTAATGGGGGAACCGAAGGCTGGAACGTTCCCTGTAGGACATCTGCTCGCAGGGAGACTCTGGCTCCCATTCCTGGCCCGGCAGCAGCCGGGATTCTCCCTCCTGGAAGCACTTAGGGCTGGGGCGGCTGCGGGGTTGTGGCACCCACGTGGAGCGAGCGGGGAGCTGCCTGTGGCTCCAGATGTGCTCCCTCAGGGCTGGGGGTGGGGGCTGGGATGTGGCCCCATCCCCAAGGAAGTGTCACAGGTAGGAAGTGAGTAATGGCTGAGGAGAATCCACGGGAATGCCCAGGAAACCACTGGGATAAATCAGCTGGGGGTGGAGGCACGGTGGTCTCCTTGCTTTGAAATGTTTAGGTTACAGATTTGGCACCCAGCGTGGCTATTTCCTCATGGGCTGTAGGATTCCCAGCAACAGCATTGCTGGAGACAAGGATAAGAGCATCACTGTCATCATCATCATCATCATCATCATCATGGAATCTCCTGAGCAGGAAGGGATCCAGAGGGATCCACAGGGATCCCCGTGGCACTTCACGTTTAGTGGGAGAGGGGACACTCGGTCACAGGCTGGACTTGACCTTGCAGGTCTTTTCCAACCCTAACGATCCCAATATTCTGTGATTTTCCATCCTCACTGGGCTCTGGTTCCAGAAAACAGACTGGACATGAAACAGATGAAACCTTGCACTGAAGATGTGAAGTTGGGGTAACACAAAGCTGGACCCCCTGGCCTGGGATCCTCCACGGCTTCATTAATGAGAGGAACTAAAAAATTAACACTGGGCAAGTTTGATTTCTCATGGCTGCTGCTGGATGAAGTTCAGCTTGGAGGACTTTTTAACCTTAAACCAGACATTTTCAGGTCTGGGTTAAATTACGCCTCCACAGGCTGTCATTAGAGAATAAAAGGAGCAGGTAATTTTAACATTTTTGAACAATTGCCTAGATTAAATTTTTTAAAGAAGAAACCTCTGTGAGCGTTCATGGATGCAGAGAGGAAACCGGGGCTGGAATGCTTTGATTTATGAGTGGGGCTGGGGATGCCCGGGAAGGAGCAGCTCCTTGGACAGCGGCCACACGAGCTTGAAAGCCCTGCCGAAATCCTTGTGGTCAGAGGGTTTCAGTGCTGCTCTGATCCCTCTCTGATTATCAAACAGAGCCCAAATTCCTTCCCGATGACACGGCAGGGAGAGCGTTACCGGAGAAGCCAGCTGATGGATTCAGGGCGAATGGGATATGGCTGAAGGTCCTTTGGTTTTTGGGGGAGGAATTCCGTGCTGAGGTGACTCATGGAGGTTCCTGCAGCCTGCAGAGCTCAGGATGTTGTTTTATTCTCACTGTGGACGTGGCCACTGAACCACAGAATCCCAGAATGGATTCGGTTGGATCTTAGATTTCATCTCATTCCACCCCCTGCCGTGGACGGGGACACCTTCCGCTATCCCAGGCTCTCGTTGCTGCTGAGTCCCTTTCCAAACAGGCTGAGATCAGGAGGGTTTGGGGTTGTGCCAGCCCGTGCAAGGAGCTGCCCTGAATCAAATCTCCAGGCAGACAGACTCTGGTGGGGCTGGTAAAACATTGAGCACCTTCTTGGCAGAGCTGCAGTAAATAAGAGTGAGGTAAAAAAAACCCGAATTGGCCTGGTCTCCTGGGACAGGGAGAGCTCCTGGCCAGGCTCAGTCCCAGCCCTGCTGCAGCAGCCCTGTGGAAAGGGGCTTAGGCTGCACTGAAGGGAACAAAATCCTCAACGTTTGGATTGATGAAGTAAGGGGAAAATGGCTCAGAGAGGGGGATGGGCCCAGAGGGGGTTTCTGTGTGCTGGGAGATGACCTGGATGTGTCATTGGCACATCCCACGGGCAGGGACACCTCCCACTGTCCCGGGCTGCTCCAGCCCAGCTTTGGACACTGCCAGGGATCCAGGGGCAGCCACAGCTGCTCTGGGCACCCTGTGCCAGGGCCTGCCCACCCTCCCAGGGGGGAATCCCATCCCAGTATCCCATCCATCCCTGCCCTGTGGCAGTGGGAAGCCGTTCCCTGTGTCCTGTCCCTCCATCCCATGTCAAACTGGCAAAGAGCACCGTGGTCCAGCCTGGGAAGTGCAGGATGATGCCTCACCCAGCCTTGGAGCAGGGAGGCTCCTGGCAAAGCCCAGCCCAGGGCTGTTTTTGCCTGGCAAACATTTGATCCCTCACAGAGTCCCCTCTGGCACATCCAGATGTTTCCAGAGCTCAGACCCGACACAAGCACCAAAAATAAGATAAGACAGAAATAATTCCCAATAAAGCTCGCCTCCTAAAGGCAATAAATAACCCTGAGCAGATGCTGGCTGCTCTCAATCCAATTATCCATCAGCAGGGCTGTGAGGGAAAACACACCAACCCCGTTTGCTGGGAACTGGGGCTTCAGCCTCTGCCAGTTCTTGGCCTCCCACACTGCCCCGAACCCAGCAGAGCTCTCCAGGGGCAGGACATCCATGGGCAGCACAGGGCAGCTCCTGCCCAGGGCACCTGTGCAGCCTCAGGGCTCTGCTGGCATGGGAATTTTACTCTGCCGTCCCCAGGCTGGAGTCCCTCGTCCCCATGGCTGCCACAGCAGGGCCTTCAGGAGCTCTGTGGTGTGGGAAGGTGGGGAAAAGCCTCCTGTAGCCCAGCAGGGAATCACGGAATGGTTTGGGTTGGAAGGGAGCTTAAGGATCATCCAGTGCCACCCCACCATGGGCAGGAACACCTCCCACTGTCCCAGGCTGCTCCAAGCCCCAATGTCCAGCCTGGTCTTGGGCACTGCCAGGGATCCAGGGGCAGCCCCAGCTGCTCTGGGCACCCTGTGCCAGGGCCTGCCCACCTCACACCAGGAGGATTCCAGTCAGGATGGGACTCAGAGCCTTTAGGGTACCGCAGAGCCAGCTGGACCCTCTCCTCCCGAGGAGGACCAAGCTGTGGGAAGGTGTCTGAGCAGGGCAGGCCGTGCTCTCCCTGCAGCTGCTCTGCTGCTTGGCCGCCCGCTGGGACACACTGGGACTTTCCCAGGAATCGGTGGCCGCTCTTGGGGCTCCGCAGCCACGGCTGCTGGTGGTGGGGAGCTGCTGGAAGGGGCTGCACGTGACAGCAGTAAAAGTGTTCCTGGAGGGGTGCCCTCGCCAGAGTAAATCGTTGGCAGCCACGCGCTCATTCCCTTCCCATAAACAAAGCCAGGGAGATAAAAGCAGCAACAGCCTCGGCTGCCTGCTCCTTCCCCCCGGAGCAGCCCCTGCACACCCACCCCCCATCTGGAGCTCATTGGGGGCAGCTGCTGGAAGGACAGGGCTGGGATCCAGCTGAGCCGCCGGCTCCGGAGGGAGCTGGAAGAACGGGGCCCAGTTCGGGCTGGGAGCTGGGGTCACATCTGTGGTGGCTGATGGAGTCACAGCCTGGGGTTGTTGGGGACAGGAGTTGGGCTCGATGGTCCTTGTGGGTCCCTTCCAGCTCAGGAGGTTCCATGGAGCAGAAGAGCGAGGTGGCCAGCGTGGGTTTTTAGGGCTGCCGGAGGGAACCTCTGCCTCAGGCACTCCTCGCTCCCACCACACCCACAGCTGAGCCTCAACCCTTCAAACCCTACGGCCTCCTGAATGTTTTCCAGCCCTTGGCCACTTTTTGGTTGGGGTTTTCTTTGGTGGAGACCCAGGGCAGACAAGTGACAAATCACCCTTAATCCACCTGAGCTGCTAAATCTCCTGGTAATCCCTCCCCAGCGCTGCTCCCCTCCAACAGCCCCTCTTGGGCCCATCAATCAGCTCCTGGGTGTCCATGCAGGGAAATCCTCTTCTTTGGAAGACCTGGGGACCTCCCACAGCTTCCCTGTGACCCCAGAGAGGGGTCAGTGCTCTGAGTAAACTGGTGGGGAGGGCAGGTCCTCATATTTATGTGGAAACCCATTAGCTGGGAATATTTTGTGGGTTGGAAGCGGAGGCTGGGGGCGATGGGAGGGCTGCAGGCAGTGCTGGAGCTGCCCCTGAAATGCCCCAACACGCCCTGGTTTGCCCTCCATGCTCGTGGCTGGGTTATCCAGCACGTTCTTAATGCCATGGAGTGAGAGAAGTGGGTGCTGAAGGTGTTCAGAGGGGAGAAAAAGAGAGCTGAGAGCCTTCCCTGCTGGATTTTAAAGCCAAGCAAAAGCTCCCAAACCAACCTGGATCCCTCCTGGCTGCTGTTTCAGCCAGCCGGTCCCTCTGTGGGTGATGTCCTGTTCCAGGCCCAGGATAGATTTTGGAGGTGTTGTTTCAACCCAACCCTGATTCCATCACATGCTGATTACTAAATCCTGAGCAATGTGGGATCTTGGCTCCTGACCTGGGAAAGACACTCATGATGATTTCAAGGAATGGGCAGGACAGGGAGAGCTGGGGGGAGCAGTGTTGGGCTGCTACTGGATCAGGGAGGGGAGGATAATTGTCCCAGGGAACACAGCTTTTTGTTGAACTTACAGATAGACTCAGGCACGCTGCAGACACACAGCCTCCCTGATTCCCAAAAAATGCCATCATTTTTTCCCTAGGAGTGCTCCACGAGGAGCTGAGATCCTGGAAAATGCACAGGACCTGTGATATAACAAAGACAGAGCAAAGCTGAGGGGTGCCTGGGGATGAGGTCTGGGCCACTCCAGGAGCCTGAGGGGATGTGGGTTTGGGGGATTGCTGGTGCTCAGGGCTGGCTGCCAACCTCAGGCTCCCATCCCAGTCTCCCAGCTGACATCAAAGGGCTCTGGATCAGGCATTGATAAATTTGTTCTTAATGGCTTCATCTTTTTGATCTGCTGTTCAAGAGCTGTGCCATGAGCCTGGAAGACCAGGAACCCATCTCTGGATGCCAAGCAGGGCATGTGGGTGCAGGGCGAGGCACAAACAGCGCTCTGAGCCTTTGGGACCTGTTGGTGTTGTGGGGTTGAGCCCCTCCCTTCTCCCTGATCCCCTTCCCTGATGCTGGAAACCCACACATGAAACTCAGCAGGGTGAGAGCTCCTATTTCCATTTATTTCTGTCTGCAGGGAGAAAGGCTGAGGGTGATGAGGGGCAACCTGTTCGGACAAGCCCTCCCCATCCTACCCACTGGAGCTCAGCTGCACGCTCAGGACTGGCTCCACGCCGGAATTTGCCTATCCATGATTATCTCCCACAACATCTTTGTTCTTGGAAAGCCTCAGCAAAACATTCTGAGGAGCTGAGCAGGGAGCAGTCAGAGACCACAGCTGTGAGTGTCCAGGCAGAGCTCCCTGGTGAATCTTCACAAAGGAATTCTGTGTTCCTCCCACTGCTTTGCCTTCCCCAAAGTGACTGGAGCAGGGAAAAGGAGAGTTATTCCCGGGTAGGCTCTGCAGAAGCTTTCTGAAGGAACTGAGGAACAGAGAAACCTTTTTTGAGTTAATTTTAATGCCGACACTGAACTCCTTGATACCAGCAGAGATCTCTGAGGCCCTTGGAGCCTCTCTTTTCCTGGGACGGGGTGGCTGATGAGATAAACGCTGCGCCTGATAACACCTAATGGCTGCTTTACATCCCAGCCAAGCGTGGCTGAACTCAGCACGGGATCCATTCACTGTGGCCATGGCAAAGAACCGACCTCTCCATGTGCCCCCGTGATGGATGAGGCCTCTTCACCTGTCCTCAAACGGAGAGGAGTTTTGGGTGGGATATTGGGAAGAAATCCTTCCCTGGCACAGGCTGTCCAGAGAATCTCTGGCTGCTCCATCCCTGGAAGTGTCCAAGGCCAGGTTGGAATAATTTGAGGTAGTGGAAGGTGTCCCTGCCCATGGGATGGAACTGGATGAGCTTTAAAGTCCCTTTTAACCCAAACCATTCCAGGATTCCTTGACATTTTTAATAAATATTTTTATATATATCAATATACACATAGAAGATATATATAAGAATATATAAAACAGAGTATATTTATATTTAAATTAAAAGAATAAACATATTTGTACACTCCTTTATGCATGCCTCTATATATTGTATAGAAGTAAAAAATATACATTTATATACTGTATATCCCATGGTATTTTATGCGTATGTGTTACATATATATGTATGTTTATATATGTATGTGTATATTTATATATATAATTATGTTATATATATCTATCTAAATTATACAGATAGGAAAATACACAGATATAAAACTGCATATAAAATTTATGTGCTATGAACAGCATTTTATATGCATATAAATGAAATATATACAGAAATGCACATATGCAAAACTATAGCTATAAAATCTATATACCACATATACGGTATTTTATATGTATATAAACATATTCATTTATATTTGATATCTATTATAGACGTATATATAGCACGTATAGTATAGTACTTATATTTATGTAGTATTTATATTTACACGGCATATATATTTTGTTGTAATTACAACATATTTCTAGAGAATGGATCTCTAGAGAATGGATTTGTCTTTAGACACGATGAATTTCTGTGTTACAGATTTACACCGTGCGTGTAACGTGTGCATCTATGGCGGCCAAACCAAGATGGCCGCCCCTGTAGGCCGAGGCCTTCAAGGCCTGGTTTCCTTCTGGGACAAGCGGAAGCCACGGCTGCTCCTGGTGGCCAATTCCAGCCGAGCAGGTGGCCCGATCCCGACCCAGGATCACCGGCCTGTCCCATCGGAACGGGAACAACCGGGAACACGAGGGGCCAGGCAGGAATGGGCAGCTGGGTCTGGATCTGGGAGCATCTGGGGTCTCTGTGTGCCAGCTCCAGCGGCCCAGGGGGACCGTCCCTTCGGCTCGTCGATGTCCCCCAGGGCCCCATGCTGTCCCTCCCTGCCGAGCTGTGACCCCAGGGCCTCCTCTCGTGTTCCCTGGGGTCCCTGTGCATCCATCCATCCCCCTCCTCCTCCTCTCCCAGTGCTGTTTGCAGATCCGCCCATGGAGGCCAGGGAAGGATGGAAGATTTCCTTCAAGAAGCTCCTCAACGTCCTCCTCTTCAGCGTCATCTTCAGCTCCTTCCTCATCATCTCCCTTTGTCCGTTCGGGAGTTTGGAGCCGGAGCATCGCTACCCCGTTCCCTCTGTCCAGACATCCCAAGGGTGTGGGAATGTCAGTGCCGTGCCCAGGGGTGGCCGCAGCCTGACCATCCTGCTCTGGACGTGGCCCTTTGGGTCCAGCTTCAACTTCACCGAGTGCTCGGAGCTCCTCGGCGTCCCGGGCTGTCACTGTCACTTCACCACCAACCGCAGCCGCTTCTGCCGGGCGGATGCCGTGATCCTGCACCACCGGGACGTGTGCGGGGACAGGGAGCGCCTGGCCCGGCTGCCCCGGCTCCCGACCCAGCCCTGGATCTGGCTCAACATGGAGTCTCCGAGCCACTCCTCAAACCTGAGCGCCATGGACAACCTCTTCAACCTGACCATGTCCTACCGGCGAGACTCGGACATCTTCGTGCCCTACGGGGAGCTGCAGCTCCTGGGGCAGCCCCAGCCCGTCACCATCCCACACAAGTCCAAACTGGTGGCCTGGGTGGTCAGCAACTGGCAGGAGGAATCCCACCGCGTCAGGTACTACCAGGAGCTGCGCAAACACATCCCTGTGGATGTCTATGGGAAGAACCACACCCCGCTGGCCCAGGACAAGCTCCTTGCCACCATCTCCCAGTACACCTTCTACCTGGCCTTCGAGAACTCGCAGCACCAGGATTACATCACCGAGAAGCTCTGGAGGAATGCGCTGTCCTCCGGCACCATCCCCGTGGTGCTGGGGCCTCCTCGGGACAACTACGAGCGCTTCCTGCCCCCCGACTCCTTCATCCACGTCGACGACTTCGGCAGCGCCCAGGAGCTGGCGCGGTTCCTGTTCGAGCTGGCCTGGGACGCCGAGAGGTACCGGGGCTACTTCCAGTGGCGCCGGTGGTTCCAGCCGGTGCTGGGGACGGGCTGGGCCTGGCGGCTCTGCAGGGCCTGCCACTTCCTGCACACCACGGAGCCCCGGTACCGCCCCGTGTCCCACCTGGCTGCCTGGTTCATGTAGCTGCTGGTGGCTCGACCGCCCCTTTGTCCCCCTGCGATTTCCCGGGACGCGCTGGGAACAAGAGGGATGAGAGGAGCATTGAAGCAAACAGGGACAAGGAAGTCGTGGGGTGTTTATGTCTTTGTTTTGCTGGAGAATGGAAGAGGGGTTTGGGGTGGGTTTGGCTGCTCCCTGAAGAACTCATTTCACCAGAGTTGTTCACCTTCAGTCCCTGTGGACAATTCTGGAGCAGCTCCAGAGGTGGCCAAGAGGGGAAGGTGGAACAGCAATTCCCATCACAAACCTGTCCCAAGGACTTTGAAAGGGATGGCACTGCCAGGCTGCTGCTCCTGCTGCAGGGGGAGCTGGCCCCGTTCCTCTCTCCCGATTCCTCTCTCCCAGTCCCCCAGCCCCACCCTGGCCACCTTTGGGTGCTGCCTCAGCACGTCCCCGGCACCTCCACTGGGCTCTCTGTTTTCCCGACTGCTGATCCCCGAGCTGAGCTCTTCAAAGGTCTGTCCTGACCCCAGGGGTTTTCCATGAGGGAAATCAGCTCCCAGCCCAGCAGTGCACACAGGGATGCAATTGTTTCCTCCATCAGCAACGTTTCACAAACATTTCCAAGAATTCCAGCTGCTGTTCCTCCTGCAGTCATTCCGTAGGACCATCCACAACCCCTTGTTTTCCCATCAAAAATCCCTTATTTTCATCACTTTCCCACCTTCGTTTTTCCTCTGCTTTGGTTGAACACGTAGATCAGCACAAGCCAAATGGAGATTTTTCTCACTGGGAGTTAATTTTGAGAAGCTCCAACAATGAGGTCCAGCACTCTGAGCATCCCATTTCCTGCCTCGCTCCTTTTTCCATTGCAAAATGACCAAAGGAGCACTGAACATCATCTGGGAGCTGTGAGTTCTAAACTGGGGCTTAAATGAAACTGCTTTACTTAAAGCAACAAAAATTTGTCACTTACACTATGGAAGTTGACAACACACACCTCATCGCCGTGGAATTACACCCAAAACCATCCCTGATCCCAACACATCCCAACTTCACTTTTTTTCCTGTGACCGCTGTTTTTATCCTTTTTTTTTTTTGTGCTCTTGGAGGAGTCAGATTTTCCAAGCAGCCCTCTCCTGCTGGATCATTAAACTTTAATTTGTCCATTTTTAATATTTATTTCTTTCATTCTGGACTGACTGGCAGCAGGATTTGGGTTTCCCTTGGTTTTTCTGGAGCGCGCACACGCCGTGCACGCGCACAGGGGGAGATTTATGGCTCTCCAAAGATTCCTCCTAAAATATTTACAAAGTGGAGCTCGGAGCGGGAATGTTTGACTCGGCCGTGGCTGTCAGGCCTCTGGGTGGCATGAGGGGGGAATATAAACAGACCTTTTTTTCCATTCCCAAAAAAATACTATAAACCTTTTGTCCTTTTTTTTTTCCTTTCCCCCTCCCGTTGTTCTCAGTTTTCCAGCGCCAGGTTTGAACCTATTTTGGAGAGAAAATCAAAATAAATTCTGTTTTTCTGGACAGACTGGGCTGGGAGTGATGGTGTTAAAGGATGGGGATTTTCCCCCTTCCCTTTCCCCTTCCCCTTCCCCTTCCCCTTTCCCTTCCCTTTCCTCTTGCCCTTCCCATATTTCACATGTTTTTCCCAGAATTGTCACATCTTTGAGCCAACCCAACTGGAAGCTCCTTTCCCAGAAGGGCCAAAGCTGATCATTTCTGGGTCTTTCCCCAAAAAAACTCAAATTCCCCTTTTCCTTGCCCATCCCCACTCCCATGGCGGGGACTGACCATCACTCAACCATCGTGAAAGAAGAGAAATCCGTAGAATCCTTCTTTTTATTCCCACTTTGCCGCGAGGATGGAACAGATCACACCCGAGTTCAGGTTTACTTAAAAAAAATAATATCAAACAGCTTTTTTTGGTTTTATTTTCTTTTTTTCTCCCCCCCCTCCCCCCCCCAAGGTTCAGGATAAATGGTACAAATGTAATAAATGTAAACTGCACTTGGCACCGTCGGGGTCAATAAATAACATAAAAAAGGGAGCGAGCGCGGGAGGCGTTTGGGAGGCGGCGCTTTGGGATCTGAATAAATAACATAAGTTACTTCCAATAAATAGCAGTATCCAAAATACAGATGCATTGCATCCACTTCTGCAGCCGGGCCGGGCCCGGCGATTCCGGAGGGGAAACGGGATAATCCGGCTGGTGCCGAGCGGAGCCAGGGCTGGGCCGAGCGCTCCCACCCCGCTCCCGCCGCGGCGCTGGAACAGGAATTCTTTCTTCCCTTTTCCCCCTTTTCTACCTTTTTTTTCCCCTTTTCCCCCTTTTTTCCTTTTTCTCCTTTTTTCCTTTTCCCCTTTTTTCCTTTTTCTCCTTTTTTCCTTTTCCCCTTTTTTCCTTTTCCCTTTTTTTCTTTTTCCCCCCTTTCATTTCCTTTTTTCTCTTTCCCCTTTTTTCCCCTTTTTCCCCTTTTCTCTTTTCTTTTTCCCTCCTTTTCCCTTCCTTTCTTTTTATTTTCCTTTTTTCCCTTTTCCCCTTTTTTCTTTCATTATTTTTCCTTTTTGCCCTTTTTCTCTTTTTCCCTCTTTCCCTTTTTACCTGATCTTCTTTCCCCCTTTTCCTTCTTTTCATTTTATTTATTTTTTCCCTTTCCCCCCTTTTTTTCCTTTTTTCTCCTGTATCTTTTCCCCTTTTTTCCATTTTTTCCTCCTTTTTCCTTTCCCCCTTTTTTTCTTTTCCCCCTTTTTTCTTTTTTCTCCCCCCCTTTTTCCCTTTTCTCCCCCCTCCTCTTGGGCCTCCCCTTCGAGGCCACGCTTTGTTTAGCCCAGAAGGAAAACACGTGGCAGCCCCGTTCCCAATTTACAAGGGGCAGCAAGCTGAGGCCCTGAATCCCACCAAAATATCATTTGTCTCGATAAATTGGGAAAATCCGTTCTCCCCAGCAGGATCCTGGAGCTGTTTAAACCCAGAACGTTCCCTCTGCGAGCGCTTTCATCGAGTGGAAACGACGATGTTGGACCCATTTCCCCCCTGTGGATCCCAAACTGGGAGCGAGACCCTGGGAGCAAATGGGATCCTGAGCAATTTGTGGGATGTGTGGATCTGATCCGGAGCTGGAGCTGTGGCACATCCTTCCCCAAGCACAGCGTGTCCTGATGGAAAACCCACCGGAAATCCCAGAACTCCCCGTGGCCGGGCTGGGAGAACACAACCCTCGTGCTTTGCGCTGTCACAACCACCAGGATCGTTTTAAACATCTCCTCGTGTTCTCCAACCTCCTGCTCTTCCAAACCCTCCTCTCCCAGGAGGAGCTGCAGCCCCACACAAGCAAAAACCCAACGCCAAAATCCCCTCAACAGCTGTTGCACACTGGCTATTATTATTAATATTGATATTAATATTAATATTAACCAGCACATGGGATGCTGAGGAAGAAGCCAGATGAGATTCTGCTGTGGCTTTGAGAAGGGAATTTTCCTTTTTTTTTTGCATTGTAGACATTCTTCCGGACAGCTCCAGCTCCGATTACAGCAGAGGGGGCTGGAGAAATGGAAAGCATCAGGGAAACCTCAGCTTTTTATTGCAACCACATTTCCAGGGCCGGGTGGCAGCGGAGCGGCGCGGGATGGCACCGGGAGAGCTGGAGGAGCTCCATGAGGAGGAGGAGCCCTGAAGAAGCCATGGAAGCAGAATCCATCTTTATGGCCACACCACGATGGCCCAGCTCATCCCATTGGGGAGTTTTGTGGCTGCAAATCCCAGCTGTTCCCAAAAAAACCCAGCAGGAGCAGCGTGAGGCAGATGGAGAACATCCCCTCCACACGGGCTGGAGCTCCACTGCCAGCAGGGGGAAATTAAAAAAAAAAAAAAAAAAGAGCAGAAAACGATGGATTGGAGCTATTCCTGCTGCTTTTAACACACCATTGCATTGAGTCAGGTTTTCTTCCTGGTTTTGGGGGCTCCAGGCTGGATTTGCACTGGGAATGGGGGGTTTGGCAGCTGCGAGGTGTCCCAGCCCAAGCCCCCACCCTGCTGCTCCCTTGGCCCCTCATCTTCCTGCTGCTCCCACAACCACCCTGGCAAAAGGACGATCCCTTGGGCTGGGTGTCTGTCAGTCAAGGCACCCTAAATCCCTGGATTCTGCCAAAAAATGTCCAAAACCGGGGTGCAAACACTCCAACCTCTCCCTGTGAGCAGAGGCAGCTCCTGCTCCAAGTCCTCCTCTGCAGCAGCAGGTCCTGCACTGCCTCCACACCACCTTCCCTGCCTTTATTGCTCTGGTTCCATTTCTTCCTTCTTACTGCAACAAAACTAATTTTAGTTTTATAGCAGCGAGACCTGGAAAGCACCCAAGCCCTTGAGAGGACAGTTATTATTATTATTATTATTATCATTATTATTATTAGATTTGGGTGCTTTTTTCTTCTTAAACTCGAGTGAGCCGCTTATCCGCCGAGAGCCCGGCGCGGCTCCCGCTGCCCATCTGCCATTCCCATCCTCCAGCTGATTATTTTGGGCCACTTTTCCCATTTCCAGCCAAAACCAGGGCTGCAAAGTCACACCTTGCTTCGGGAGCTGCACCTGCAGCGTGGAGTTTATCCGCTCCCAGTTCCCATTTCCCGGCTCTGGGTTTCGCACCCCACGCCCGCGGCTGCCTCCTGCCTTTCCCAAAATACAGGGAAAACTCCGTGTTACAGAGTCCAGGCTGCCTTCCCAGGACGCCAGTCCTGCTGAAGGATGGTGTTTATATTCCTCCATTACACCCTGGCTCCGCTCAGCCAAGAGCTGCGTTTGGATAAAAAGCAAGGAAAAAAAAATCCCCACCAGCCTGGCCCTGTGTGGAGGTCGGGAATGCGGCTGGAGATGCTGTCCCCCACCCCATCCCAAGGGATCCAACCTGCTCCCCCAAATCCTGCAGCACCATCCCTGCACTGCTGGGATCACCAAACCAGCCCTCCTCCTCCTCCTCCTCAGGATGAAGGCACAAGGGATTTTCGCCCCCGTTCCACCGGAGAGAGGAGCCGCGACGCCGGGGGGGTGGCACACGGAGTGTTTTCCCTCACGTTGGTTAATGCCCAGGACATGACACCAATATTCTCCTTCTGTTTATGATTTGCTTTTTCTGGGAAGGGAGCCAAGGGGAGAAAACCCATCAATCCCAGGCAACAAATCGAGCCTGCCCAGGGAACGTGAGAGGCTGCGGGCTCATTTATTTCCCCGCAGAGTAAACAGCAGTGACACTGCTGTAAATGCGAGCGGAGCCAAACCCGGGCCTGAGTCCCCTCTCCCGCAGGATTCCAGCCCTGACCAGGGGATGGGGGATACTCCCAGGAGAGCCGGGGGGATTTTAGGAGATGCCAAACCAGGGATGCTCCTGCCCACGCCGCCAAGTGCTGCGGCTCTGCTGGTGGCCCAGGGAGGTTCTGTCCTCTCCCTGGCGGTGGCCGGGCTCCGGCCCAGCTGCCCGTGGCAGGGGCACGGGAGGTTAATCCAGTTACTTCAGATTATCCCGAGTTTAAAGAAGAAAAGCCCCAGGGCTGCAGGAATGAGAAGACGGCAAAAGGGGCACAAGCCAGAGGGAGTCAGAGCCACTCACAAACCACTGTTGGTGCTTCTGTGCCCCCAAACACCCAGATCTGGGGGGGCTCAAATCTCCCCCAGCAGTGCAGGGTGGTCACAAAACCCTGGGAAACCCCAAAGCTACAGAGAGAAGGACTCAGCTCCCACCCTGGGGCCGCACAGGGCACCTGCAGCCGACACACCCCGAACCTGTAATGCACCCCAAGACACACCCCGAGTGTGCAGCACACCCTGTCCGGTACCACCCAGCACCGGCACCGCTCACAACACCCCCTGCGCTCCACCACACCCCAGCGTGTGCCGCAGCCGGGTGCCACACCCTGACACAGAACCCCTGGCACGTGCGGGTCCCCCCGTGAGGGTACCGCGGCCTGTGGCACGTGTGGCACGTGTGACACGTGTGACGCACAGCACACCCCGTGCACACCGAGGGCTGCACGCGCCCTGTTGCACACCCACTGTCACCTCAGCGGCGCTGGCAGGGACCCCCGGGCCACTGGCGGAGGGGACAGCAGCCTCGAGCAGCCGTCACCGCTCCAACCACCTCCGCCATGGCACCGGCCACGTCTCTAGTCCTGCGCGGCGAGCGGGACGGTGACACCGAGGGACACACCAGCGGCTCAGTTCTCCTCCTCCGGCCGCTCCAGCCTCCATCCCGGTCCCTCTGCCACAGCCTCGTGCCGGGGTGGCCCCGTCACACGCAGCCGCACTCCTTGGCCGACAGCTCGTTGACGGTGTAGTAGCGGTTGTAGGCGTCCAGGAAGGACACGTCGTCGTCGTAGGCCAGCGGCCTGCAGCACGGCCGGGCCCGGATCTTCTCCTTCCGGATCTTTCTCCGGCTCCTCATGCTCTTGAGGGAGAGGTCGTAGCTGCGCACGGCGGCCTCGCAGGTGCCGCTGCAGTAGCGGAACAGAACCGTCTCGTCCGACTCGTAGCCCAGGCCCAGCTCGCTGACGCTGACCTCCAGCTCGCGCAGCTCGCAGGGTTTGTGGCGGGCGCGGGCGCGTTTCCTGCGGCTGCCGGAGCGAGGGAACAGTGGCAGCTCGTGCCCGCCCGAGTTCATGGCCTGGCGGTAGCGCTCCACCAGCGCCGAGATCAGCTGCCGGATCTCGCCCTCCGTGTAGCTCTCCAGCAAGGCGCTGTCTGCAAGAAGAGGGCATGGGGTTAGTGGGTGTCCCCCCGGGGTGTGGGTGTTACTGGGCTGGGTGGAGGGGGCCTGAGATGGGAGATCCTCCATGGATGAGGATCTCGGGATCCTCCAGCATGGAGGTGCCTTGGGGTGGGTGGATAACCTCAAGATGGAGATTCTCTGGGGTGGGTTAACGTCCACCTGAGACAGGAGATCCTCCATGGATGGGGATCTCAGGATCCTCCAGGATGGAGGTGCCTTAGGGCAGATGGATGATCCCCAGGATGGAGATTCCCTGAGGCGGGAGGACATCCCCCAGAATGAAAATTGCCTGGAGTGGGTGAACATCCCCCAGGATGGAGGTCCCTTGGGGCAGGTGGATTTGGGGAGAAACACCAATAAATTTCATATTTGCACAGTTTCCCTCTGGCTTGGGAGCCCCAGGGCCCCAAGGGCTGCCCCCCAAGACCCCAGGGCCAGCAGCCAACACCCAAACTGTGCCCAGCCACCGCTGGCGGCACCCATGTCCCTCTGTCCCAACCCTACATCCAGGGTTATTCCAGCTCAGCTCTGCAGGAGGCACAGGAAAGACAGAGGAAAGCGTGGTTTGACAGCTTGTCATCGATTTCCAAATTTCCACCCAAAAAAAGCAGTTCCTCTGGTTTGGAATCAAAACAAACACGTGGGGATTTCCAGCCCTCAGGGAGCACCGAGGGGCGAACAGGGGGAGCTGCTGCCGTGCCCTCATCTTCAGCTCCTGTTTGACATTTTCCATTTGTAAAAAATAGCATGGAACTAAAAAAAAAAATTACCAAAAAGAGGCACTTGGAGGGAAAAAAAAGCAGCTTCTTCTCAGTAAACGAGCTGTTTGAATTTCCCTCTGTGGAGAGCTGCCGCGTTCACACCGAGGTCTGGTGCCCAGTGCTCCCCGTTTGCCCCAAATTTTTATTTAAACCCTCCTAAAGGGGACATTGGGATGCAGGAGAGGGCAGGGAATGACCCCACAGGGATCTGGGGGCACCTGCAGGTCCGGGGGGGGACAGTGACCCTGGGATGGAGGAGCAGGAGCTTACACTGGGCCAGCAGAGAGCCGTGGCGTTGCAGGGCCCGTGGGGATCTCCGCAGAGCCGCCGGCAGCGAGGAGGAGGAGGAAGAGGAGGAGGAGGAAGAGGAGGAGGAGGAGGAGGAATCCCGTGAGGAAGACGGCGAGGAAGGCAAGGGGCTGAATTCCCGGCTTCCGCTGAACATGTCTCTACAAACTAAAATGGATAACATGGAACTGAGGAGCATCGATGCAATGGCTGCACACTTCCATACCTTCATCTTAGAGCAAGTCAGAACATTGAAACTCTGCAAAACAGGCAAAACAAACATCCTTAATGCGCGCCCCGAGCCCCCGGAGCCCCTTCCCTCCCTCCCTCCCCGCGGCTCGGGATGGGGGGATCTTCCCATGGGATCCCCGGCATCCCCTCGGCTCCAGCCCCTCCCCTCCCCTCCTGACACCGGCACCGGAGCTGAGATGGGGAAACTGAGGCACGAGGGGCAGCCCAGGGAGGAAAAGACTGGGATGGAGCAGGGCTGTGACACTCGACCCCACCACCTGAGAAAGGGCCTCTGGCTTCTTGCAGGCCCATAAAATTTTAGGAGAGCGGTTCCAGCCTCGCTGCACGTCTCATAAAAAAGCCTCCCATTCTGGCAGCCAGAAATTCTGGCCCCCACCCACTCGCCTGTGACCTTTCAAAAGACTCAAATCCCAGCTCCAATGTGCAAAACAATAACAACAAAGTTATTCCAGGCTTTGCCGTTGGTTTCTTTTGCTCTCAAAAGCCCCAGACCAGCCCCGTCCAACCTGGCCTTGGACACTCCCAGGGATGTCGGTGTTTCCACTCGTTTTTCCTGATAAATCTAAATCCAGCGCCTCCATCCCCGCAGACCTTTTTTTGCTCACAAAAAATGGAGCATTTGGGGTTCTCTGATGTCCCTCACTTTTCACGCTCTCGCTTTTTCCCATCTCTCTTGTTTTCCAGCCCCACTCCCAATTTTTCCAGCAGACTCTTGGGATTTGTTTCCGATATTCACCGACTCCTTAAAGCTCCTGGGGTCATGAGATGAGGGAGAAAAGTGAATTTATTTTTTTTTTCCACCCTAAATCCTCCTTGCTGAGGGGTTGAAAGAAGGAGATGCCAAAACTTTTAGTGCTGATGCTTCAAAGCAGAGCACCCAAAAGACATTATATTCTAAGTGTGCCATAAATTTTCCGTCGATTCATGTTTCCGGGCATTGATTCATTATTTTCCAGAGCTCAGCCTCAAGAATGGATGAAGCCACGGTGTGGCCGAAGGATTTTTGGCAGCACGAAACACTTGGAAAGACGGAGGCCTTGACGGGACATCAGAGAGAGCTTCCACCTGCCACACACTGTTTACTTGAGTGCCTTACATGGGAGCCAAGCTGCTTTGAAATCCCGGCTCCTCATGACTCATCCCGCAGGAATTAAACAATTTCCATCCAGGCGCACGGGGCAGCGGCTCCAGAGGCTGCTCCTCCAGCAGCAGCTCCGGCTCAGCGCCGGGTCCTGCTCACAGGATGGGGCTGGGTTGTCCTGGAGGGGATGGGGGTGGTGGAGAGACAGGCCGTTCCCAAAACTGCCTCAGACCTTCCCCAAAACTCCCTCAGATTTTCCCCAAAATTCCTTCAGACCATAAGAAAAATTCTCAGATTTTCCCCCAAATTTCTTCAGATTTCTCCCAAAACTTCCTCAGACTGTCCCCAAAACTCCTTCAGATTTTCTCTGAAACTTCTTCACACCTTCCCAAAATTGCCTCAGACCTTCCGCAAAACTTTTCACAAGCTCCCAAAATACTTTTCTGGGATTGAACCTTGCCAAAAAGCATCGCTGTGTCCGGCACTCCCGCCCAGGGCGGATGCTGCACTGGGACTACTGGAACCTGCAGTGCCCCTGGATCAAACTGGCCCCAAAATGCCAAAAATTGGCCCCAAAATTGGAAGCATCGAAAGGGAAAAAAGCCCCAAACCCTGATCTGAGTGGACCTGTTGGATTTTCCAGCAAGTGGGTGCATAAAGGAGGGGAAGATGTCCCTGTCCCCATCCCCAGCTCTGCTCCGGGGACAGGGAGTGCCACCATCCCCTTGGCTGGGGACAGGGGCACCTCGTCCTCGCTGGCAGTGCTCTGAACGCCGAACCCTCCGGTGGCCACAGCGCATCCGCAGCTCATCCCTGCTCCTCCTCCTCCCCCTCCAGCTCTTCCCACTCCCCGTAAGCAGAACCAGAGAGGAGCTGGGACACATGGTTCTGCTTTGCCTCAGTGAAATCCAGCCCAGCGCCAGCAGCTCCAGAGCTCTCCCCACAGCTCCCCCCGGACTCCCCCAAAGGGCCAACCACAGCCCAGGCAGCCGCTCAACCCTGGGGTCCTGCTCCTCTGGGAAAGGCTTTGGGGCACTCCTGGGTGAAGTGGGACCCTGGAGGGAACGGCAGAGCCGGACCCAGCCCCACGGGATGGGCGTGAGGGAGATGGGATGGAGGAGAGGGAGATGGGATGGAGGTGAGGGAGGTGGGATGGAGGAGAGGGAGGTGGGATGGAGGTGAGGGAGGTGGGATGGAGGAGAGGGAGGTGGGATGGAAGAGAGGGAGGTGGGATGGAAGAGAGGGAGGTGGGATGGAAGA
Source organism: Corvus moneduloides (assembly GCF_009650955.1). Lineage (NCBI taxonomy): Eukaryota > Metazoa > Chordata > Aves > Passeriformes > Corvidae > Corvus > Corvus moneduloides. The sequence goes on along the minus strand of NC_045503.1, from coordinate 4,600,121 downwards.
GAGGGAGGTGGGATGGAGAAGATGGAGATGGGAAGGAGGAGAAGGAGATGAGATGGAGGAGAGGGAGATGGGATGGGGGAGAGGGAGGTGGGATAGGGGAGAGGGAGGTGGGAAGGAGGAGAAGGAGATGAGATGGAGGAGAGGGAGATGGGATGGAGGGAGAAGGAGGTGGGATGGAGGAGAGGGAGATGGGATGGAGGGAGAAGGAGATGGGATGGAGGAGAGGGAGATGGGATGGAGGAGAGGGAGGTGGGATGGAGGAGAGGGAGGTGGGATGGTGGTGGGGCAGAGGAAGCTCCAGCATCCCCGGAGCCCCCAGGCTGAGCAGGCCGAGCTCCCTCGTTCCCACGCTGCCATGACATTTACGTTTGGGCTGAATTACAGCAAGTTTGGTTTACATCTCTCCCAACAGCTGGAGAGCAAAAAACCCACCCCCAACCCCCTCAACATGGGGAAAATAATAAGGAAAAGCATCCCCTACTGAGGCTGCGGGATGTGGATGGATGGGCCAAGGGCACCCGGTGGTGCCGGGGGCGATGCCGGGGATGGCGGCCACACCAAGTCGTGGTTGGAGAAGGAAGCCTGGGGGGTTCCCATCCAACGGAGCAGCCCTTGCCGTGGCCCCATCCATATTCCCACCATCTCATAGAATCATGGAATCCCAGACTGGCTTGGGTTGGAGAGACCTTAAAGCCCACCCAGCGCCACCCCTGCCACGGGCAGGGACACCTTCCAGTGTTCCAGGCTGCTCCAAGCCCTGCCCAACCCGGTGGAAATTTTCCCTCATTTTGGATTTGGCAGAGCCAAACCAGCTCCAGCTGCTGAGCACTGGAGGAGGCACCAGGACAAGGCAGGAATTTTGGGACATTGACTCATCCGTCCGCTCCATATCCACATCCCACATCCCGGACACCGAAGGGCATCACCTTTGGGAATGAGCAGGCACAGGACCCCCAGAGCCGCCCCAGCACGGCCAGACCCCCACCCTGAGGAGGAGATGCCCTGTCCCATATTCCTGAGCTGGGAAAGCCCACGGAGCAAATCCTGCCAGAGAGGGGTCCGGGAGCTCTTCCAGGGGGAAAAAGAGCACAGGGCGGAAAAATCCCAATTTGTGCCAGGCCAAGGGGCACCTTGAGCCATCCCTGCGTGCCAGGGACAGCATCCTGTGCCCGAGCCGAGCCGGTTTGCACGGGCAGAAGCCAAATCCCCCGGGATGGAAATCCCGGCACCAGCGCATCTCCAGCGCCCCCAACCCAGAGACGCCGCGGCCACGACCCTCCTGTCTCTCCCCACCCCCAGGAGCTCCACCCAGACTCATTTTGGGGCTGAATTCCTGCACGGAGCCCTCGGGACAGACTCCGGGGTGGTGCTGGACCCGTCTCACCGTGTCCGGCGGGATCCCCGTTCCCTCCACCCGGCACGGCGATGGGATGCGGGGAGGCTGCCGGCCCGGCGGGATAAATCCATGCCCTGGGAAGCTGCGGCGGAGCCTTTGATTCCTTCCCCGGAGGTCTCGCGTGGGCTTTCATGTCATTAATTAACGGGATCCGCAGCGGGCGCCCGGCGGGGAGGAATCCCGCTGGATGCGGAGCCGAGCGCGTGGATTTCCGCTGCCGCGTCCCCTTGCTGGGACCAGTTCAGCCCCAGTTCAACCCCGGCTGGGCTCAGCTCAAGGGAAAATAATGATGCTGCTTCCCCTCCAGCCTCGGCTTCCCTCGGTTCCCCCCCGTGCCTGTCCCCGGCGCTCGCCGGGACCCGCCGGGGGCTGGGAATGCGGCTGCCATAAAATCCGCAGGGAATAAAAGCGCGGTTTGGTGCAGCGCAGCTCCCTGCAGCATCACCCAGCGCGGCCCGGGGACACCCGGGGGGGTCTGTGCAGAGCCTGGGGACACCCGGCCGAGATCTGCCCCCCGACACCCCCAGCTCTGAAAAACACCACTAAACCCAGCATATTTCGGGGATATTTATTCCCTTTCCAGCTAAAAAGCAGCCGAAGTGTTTAAAAGTCGTTGCGGGGACATGGGTGGTGTGGCCCCAGTTTGTGGCCCCAGTTTGTGGTCCCAGTTTGTGGTCCCAGTTTGTGGCCCCAGCCCCTGGTCCCAGCCCAGTGTCCTCACCGGGCCCGGCAAGGTGCGACAGCCCCGCCAAGGTCACCACGGCTGCAGCAACACAAAAACCTCCCTAAGCCGATTCCGTCAGGTCTAAGCAGCAGCAAGGGCCGCCCTTCAAGGGAAGAGGTGAGTAATTAGAGATTAATTGCTGATAAAATCCCTCAGGGTACTGCCCGGCGCCGCAGCGGGAGCGGAGCGTGGCTCGAGGTGAGGTAACACCGACGCGGGGAATGAGGTGGGAATATCTGCAGGGAAAACCCCCTGCAGACGGATCCCGTTTGCTGAAGGGCAGGGAAAATCAAATTACATGGCTCGAAATTCCACCGGACCCGGGATGGTTTGTGTGGCCGTGGGGGAAATCAGGGGTAGCACCAGCCAAGGACCCTCCACCTGCTGCAGGGCGCCCTTGGGTGCTGCTGTGCTGACCTCCCGCACCCCTGATGCCACTTTTCCGGCCCAAATTTCCCCTCTCGTGCCAAAACCTGGACTCTGAACGTCAATTATTTTTGGATCCGAAGTGACGCTCCCGCCCCCCCCCCCCCCCCCCCCCCCCCGGAATTAGTAAACCTTCCGATGCCAAAAAGGGGCGGTTTGTCAGAGGAAACTAATTACTGTGGCTTGTTTGAACAATCCCAGTGCCTCGGGAAAGAGGGTTAAAAGCTTAAATTTTGGCAGCGAGATGGAGCCCAGGCCCCAGATGTGCTTTGCTCTGGGCCCATTTCAACACCGCTGGTATCTGAGAGCTGCCACGGCTGCGCTGGGGACAAAATCTCCTTTTTCCCAAGAAAGGAAAAGCCCTCGGTGGGATCAAGGAGGGAGAAATACACCAGAGGCAGGAGGGCTGCAGCGACAGCATCACCTCCCACAACACAGCTTGGCCACTTTCCCCTTCCCTGTTTTTTGTAGGGTTTTCCTCCCCTGCGGATTCCCCAAATCCCTTGGAGCGGGGGTGGGGTCACTGTGCTGCAGGGTGCCTCAGTTTCCCCTTTGGAAAAACACCCTGGGAGCACCTCGAAGGACTCCAGGTATTAATTCCTGATTTTCCCAGGGTTCCACCTCTGCCTTTTCCACAAGTCTCAGCTGTGCTGGCCCGATCCCTTCAGCTCCCACCTTAATAATTCCCATTCTCATCCCTCGGAAAACAGATCCTGCCCTGACCCAGCATCCCTGCAAGCAGGATGGGTGGGGCGAGCCAGGAAGGAGCAGTGGGATGGGCGAGCTACATCCCTGCAGGATGAGTATCCACCTGCATCCCTCCGCAGCATCCTGAGCAAGCAGCACAGGTGATGCTGACGCCTCCTCCAGCGCAGAGCTGGGAATTCCCCCACTCTTCCCTCTCTTCTCCCCACAGATCCCGGATTCCCGGCTGCACAGAGGGAGCCGGCTTGTCCCGGCGCCCGCCGGGGATTAGGGCACTTTGCTGAGGGCACCGGCACCGGGGCGAGGTTTGCAAATCCAATTTGCACTAAACCCTTCCAGTGGGTTTTGGCCAGAGAGCGGACTGGGATCCCATCAGGATTTACCGTCCGACTCCAGCGGCAACTGCCAACATATTGAACCACTTAGCGCTGCTCCGGAGCGAGCAGATGAGGAATTCCGCCCGGGACAGCAACAGCAGCGCTCTGGGAATGGGGATTTCAGCTGGAGGGAGCTCAGAACCGGGAGATGCTCAGGGCTGGAAGTGATGGGAAGAGCTGGAGGGTCTCCGAAGGGCAGCAGGTCACACAGATGGACCTTGGCACATGGACATGGCGATACCATGGAGAAGGACACATCCCTGAGCTCTCCTGTCACTGCAGGGAAAACCCGCCGGGATCCCTCAGGGATGAGAGGCTTTCCACTGGGAAGAGCCACACGGTTTCCAAAAAAGCAAAGTTTTCCCTCCGCTCCCAGCCAGGATGTCAGTGTGTGGGGAGAGCCGTGGCCACTCTGCCCTTCCCACCCCGCTGCCCTCTCCCTCAGTTCCAGCTCAGACCCGATCGAGCTGTGGGTAAAAGATTGGGATCGTTTGTCCTGCTGCCATGAAAACACCAATTACAATCAGAACACAGCCACCCAAATCCTGCCCGTGCTCCTGCACAGGAGCTGCCACCGCAGCGAGGGGAGGGCAGGTGGCACAGACAGGGACAATCTGCACCTTTGCTCCCCATTTTCCTCCTTTCCCAGACTAGAAGCTGCTCACAGCAACAAGAAATTCAGGAAAGCGCTGCTGGAAGATCGTGGCATGGCTGAAGAGCTCTGGCAAAACATGGATTGGGGCATTTCTCTGTCACTGCCCGTGGGAGTGGGGTTGGCAGCCGGTCCTACTGCAGCTCCTGTGCTGGTGGTCAGGGATGGAAAACATCGACCGTCCTCAGATTCACTGCCCAGAGCAGCTGTGGCTGCCCCATCCCTGGCAGTGTCCAAGGCCAGGTTGGACAGGGCTTGGAGCAACCTGGGATAGTGGAAGGTGTCCTTTCCCAAGGTCCCTTCCAACCCAAACCATTCCAAGATTCCATGATCTGCTCTTGGAGACAGGTGGGGGCCAGAACCCCCCTCTCCTCCCCACCCCTCCTCTGCCAGGGAGCTCCCACCACAAGTGATGCTTTGCCGGGGCACAGCCCAACATTCCCCCTCTGTCTGTGCTCAGAGGGTTCACTCCACCCAAATCCTGGCTGGATCCTTCCAACCTCCCCCCAGACTTCTCTTGGGTACCAAACAGGTGGGTTTTTCCCCCAGTTCAGGGTGATGCTCTTGGTGCCCAGCCTGGCTCAGAGGAGCTTCACTGCCTCCCACGTCCTCCCCCACGTGCGGCGGCTCCAGAGCTGGCACTGTCCCTCCCAGCCGCCTCCGAGGAGCTGCTAAGCCTCAAAAATGTGCTTTTAATAAGCCAACAGCACTTAATGAAGACAGCAGCTGCTCTGTTAAAGCAGAGGCGAGCCCTTCCTCCAGGGAGGACAGGATGGGTGCTCCCAGCTGGGACCTCTGGTGTGAAGGTGTTTTGGTTCACACCCAAGGTTTGGGCTGGCTTCGGTGTCCCCCTGTGCTGCATGAGGACACAGCGTTGGTGACTGGCCAGGGAAGGCTGCAGAGAGGGAAAAACCCAGGGAAAACCAAAAAGCCACTCCAGCACCTTGCTGGGAGCATTCCCTGCCTCTTCCTCCTGGCACAGCTGCAGCTTGGGATGGATCCGACAAGGATTTGGGATTTTGGCTTGCAGACCCTGCTTTGCTCCAGGGCAGCAGGACTGGGGGCTCTGCCCTGTGTCACCGGTGGCATCGGCCACCAGATGCCATCACCAAATCCCACAGCCCTGGTGGGAGTGACAGCAGCAGCAATAAATACACCCTGGGCTCCCAGGCAGCTCCTTCAGCCAAAACCAACATTATTAACGGCAAAAAGGCCCCCACGAGTCACGGGGCTTGGTCAGTTCTGCATCACTGCCAACGCCAGCAAGACCCAGACATGGCAACCATGGAGGAAAGTCGGTTTTCTCCCTGGGAAGGACCAGGGCTGGGTTTACAACCACCTCTAAACCAGGCCAAGATTTAATTGAGGGACTTCCTGAAGCCTGGAGCCACAAAACCAGGACCCTGCTCCTGAATTAGCTCCACTCTCAGTGCCCTGGAGAGCTCCGGGATTCATCCCCCTGCCCCAAGCACCACAGATCCCTGTGCTGCAAAAAAAGCTGCTGAAACAGAGAAAAATGCAGCTCCTGCTTTGGATTATTGCAGCCTGGGAGCGATGCTGAAGGAGGGACTTCCTCTCCTGGGATATCTCCCACTGCGGGGCCACCGACCCCTCAGAGCGCTGCGAGAGCCGGGCAGGGCTGCCCTGCCTCCCTCTCGGCAGCCACCAGCCCTCCCCGCCGACACTGGGCTTGGAGGCAGTTCAAAGGGAACCTTTGCTGCGGGAAAGCAAATTAAATGTGGTTCCATCCAAATGAAAACGCTCCGGAACCCCGGCGCTGGTGCGAGTGGCATCGCCTGCGAGGGGCTGCCGCGGCCTTTGAGCGACGGCAGGAGGAAACGCTTTTTGGAGAACAACGCGGTGGCAAAGAGATTGTTTCAATTTAGCTCTGGGGTGCTGGGCTACAAAGTGAGCCCGTTTCGAGTTTCGTGAGGGAGAAGCGGCGGGAATGAAGCTGCTCACGGCATTTCCCTTCCCAGGGCAGTCGCAGAGGGGGCGGCTTCGCTCCGACGCGCTCGGGATGCTCCGTCACGCGAGAGCAGCAGTGCACCACGCCTGGCACAGCCAGGAGTGAGCTTCTCTTCCTCTCCCCCAAGTTTCATGGGTAAACTCTACTCCAGACTGGCCAAATCCCAGAAAAATCTGAGTTGGGTGGGATTTCTCCAGTCCAGACAGTTAATGGTGGAGCTGGAGCAGACGGGACTGGACCGAGGGACTGGACCACCCCAGGCTGCACTCCTGGGATGCCAAGTGATCCCAGGCAAGGTGGGACAGGAGGGCCCAGCTGTGCCCAGGTCCTCACCCCCTTCCCAGGCATCTGGAGCTCTGGGAGCTGCCAGAGTGGGACCACACGATGCTGCCCCAACCGGCCTTGGCAAAGCTGCTGGAAGCAGGACTGTGCACGCGTGCTTTAGCTTAGACCAGCAATGAAATCGCCTGTGGCACTGGAGGGGAAAACCCCACTCCAGTAAACCCCACTCCAGTAAAACCCTCACCAGTAAGATCCACACCAGTCCTGTACTACTGCATCTCCTGTGATGGGAGTTCACGCAGGGCCCCAGGACCCTCCCTCCCCTCAGCATCTCCCTCCGGCTGAGGCTCAGCCCTGCTGAGCTGCTCCATGGGCAGGGGTGACATCAAGAGGCAGCTGCCAGCTCCTCGTGCCCCCCAAACCCACCCCTGTGAGGGCACAACATGGCTCAGCACGACACAGGGTGGGGAGAAGACGGGGCTCCGAATGCCACCTCCCTGTGCTGCCCTGGGGACAGCCAAGGTGACACCTTCTCTGACCACACTGGGCTGGGCTGCATTTCGGGCTCATGAGAGGTACCCTGACCTCAGAAAGGGGATATTACAAATCCTACATCCATCCCTGCAGTCCCCCAAAGGTGGAAATCAACCCCAAAGTGCATCCTGGATCCCCCACGCCCCGCAGGGCCCAAGGGAGCTCCAGAGGGAGGTGGAGCGCGATGTGATTCATGGCACTGCCGTGGGAGGGCATCCAGGGCCGCCGCAGCCGGGCCCAGCACCACCCGCCCTCGGCACGGGCACCCGGGGGTGCCCACCCCCCAACGCCTGCGTGTCCCCCCGGCCGGGCCACAGCACTGGAGCAGCTGCTTTTGTTTCCAGCCCAACCACGAGGCCTGGAAGGTGCTGGGCTCTGCCCTTGAAAACCCCGGAGGAGCCTGGCCCTGGTGCCGCATCCTGCTGCGAAGTCGCTGCAGCCACGCGAAGCGGGAGGGAGAGCTCGGCATTCCCGGGATGCGCCACACCTCCCGTGCGCCTTCCTGCGGGCAGCACCGAGCTGGACCAGCGCTGAGCCAGCCCTCCGACATCCAGCGCTACCTAAAAACTTGGGATGTAGGAACAGGGAAGTCTAATCCTTCTCCACAGCCCCGGAGCTCCCGGGGATGGAGGCGCAGGACGAGCCCGGAGCCTGCGGTGACACCGGGGACGCTCACACCGGGGCACGGCCACGAAGCAAACCCGAGGTGCAGCATCTGCAGCCCGCAGTCAGCGCCGCAGCGGGCGGATTTGGGTCGGAACCAAAGGGTAAAACCCAAACCCAAGCTCTCACACCTCCTAAAATTTGGCACAGAGATGCCCCTTCCCTGTTCGGTTTCTCTGCCCTGTGCCAGGCAGAGGCTCGGCTGCTTCTGCCACTAAATCCAGGAGCACCCACAACCACGAGAGGATGAATTTGGGACCCACTGCGATCCCGCCTTTAGATCTGGGATCTCAGCACACATCCAGGATTCACACGGCACTTCCAGCAGGCACCAGCCCCTTCTCCCGATGGGATAAACCGTGCCCTTCACCCAGCGCCTGACTGCGGATCAGCTCCCGGAGCAAGGATGGGATTTAAATCAGTGCTGGCTACAAGCTACCATATATGTGCAATAAAGACACCCGAGGTCTGGCTTGTTTTGTTAAAGCCTTCGTGGAGACCGCAGCGAGAGGGGGAAATTCCCTCCCTCGAGGATGGGGGGAAATTCACCCCCCAGCCCCAGCTCAGCTCTGGACATGGTCACCACTGCGGCGCGGCCGGAGCTGGGAGAAGGTGACGGGGCTGGAGATGCCGGCTGGAGATCCTTCCGTTCCTTAAACTAATATTTAGACAGGACCCATCTCCTCCCTCCCGCGAGCGCTCCGCGCCCGGAGCCGTCCCGCGCCGTGTTTGTGTTCCTGCGTGGCGGGACGGGCTCCAAGTATGAAGCAAAGTCCTGCGGCGGCCGCACAGGCCGCCCCGACCCCGGGAGGGTGCTGGGGACCGGGGCCGGGGTCCCCCCGCTCCCCCCATTCCCGGGGGAGCCCGAAGGCTCCGGTTCTGCCCCGTTCGGCGGTGGCAGCATCCGACCCGCCGGGCGCGGGCGGCGGGGAACGGCGCGGGTCCCCCCCGGGGGAAAGAGGCTTTACCGGGACTCCCGGAGCCGCCCCCGGTGCCGCAGCGCCGGCACGGGGCAGGAGCGTCCCGGGCCGGGCAGGTGCTCGGGGCCGGCGCTGCCGAGCCAGGGCCGCCCGCGGCGCTTACCTGGACGCCGGGCCGGCGCCGGTGCGCGGCGCTCAGCGGCGGCTCCGTGCCGGGGCACGCGTGGGGCCGGGGGTCGCCATGGGCGAGCGGCGCGGGGCTGGCGCGGGTCTGGCTCGGCTGGAGCGCGGCGGGGGGGGCTCGGCCACCGCCTCCTCCCGCGCCGGGGGGCGGGTTTGGAGCCGGCCGGTTCCCCCGCCCCGCCCGGTCCCGAGCCGGGCTGCGCTCCGGTGCCGCTGCCGGTGCCGCCGGCGGTGCCCGTCTCGCCCCGCTGCCTCCCGGTGCCGGTCCCGCTGCCGCCCGCGCCCCGCAGCCAGGCGAGTCCGCGGCTCCCCCGGAGGAGGCACCGGCTGCTTCTCGCAGCGGAGCCGACGGGGCCGCCCGGCCCCGCCCCGGTCCCTCCCGGTGCCGCCCCGGTCCCTCCCGGTGCCGGTCCCGCCCCGCCCGGGCTCAGCCAGACGCGCCGGCACTGCCCCGGTGCTACCAGCCCCGAGCCCCGGTTCTGCCCACGGCATCGCCCCGCTGCCCCGGTTTCCCACCCTTGGACCCCTCGGTGCTGCCCCCGGAGCCGGTGCCCGCCGCGGGCAGCGACCAGCCCGGGCCCGGTGCCCAAATGTCCCCTCGCAGCGGTACCCAAGGCCCCCGGCCATGGGCACATCCCTTCCACGTTACATGGGGGCATTTTTTAGCCGGTCTGGGCAGGGCACGCCGGGGCTGCCGGCAGCTTTCCGGCTCAGTCGCCTCTCGGCTCCCACACGGGTTTCGCAGAGTGAGGACCCGCTGGGAGCGCGGCAGGGTCACCGCTTGGCACGGGACAGGCTGGAGATCGATGCCAGCCGGGACAGGCTGATGAGTGCATGGAATGAGTTGTCTGGAGATGAGGAGTGGTTCTGCACTTTCTGTGTAAGAACCAAATTGCTTGGTTGGATTCATGGAGTTGTTCCAGTTGGAAAAGCCCTCTCAGACCATCAGGTTCAGTCATTTCCTCCACCCATATCCCCAGGGGCCACTTCTGCACATCCTTTACATCCCTCCATGGTGACTCCACCACTGCCCTGGGCTGGACAACCCTTCCAGTGAAGAAATGGCCTTTAAGGCCCCTTCCAACCCAACCTTCCAAGTCAAACCATTCCAGGATTCCGTGAGAAGTGCTGAGGAGAGGCAGGAGCCTAGGGGGTTCATCGAGCTGCAGCATCTCCCATGGCCATGCCATGTCTCCTCTCCTCGCTCTCCCATCCAAGCAGAGCTTCACCCTCTTGGAAATTAGGATGCTGCTTTGCAATGTGAATGCTGGAGATGCTGAAGAGACCCCAGAAAAGGCAAATCCGGCTTTGGGAGGGGTGTGGGTGTCCCTTGGAATGAAGCCAGGCTGCAACAGACCTGCTTGGGCACATTTCCAGAGGCTGCTCCTGGCACGGGGATGCTCAGGGAGCCAAAAGCTAGAGGAAACAGCGGGATCAGAGTTTAGAGAGGACAGACTTAGTGCTCCCTAAATGCCTGGCTCCTTCCTCCTCCCATCTCCCCAGTGTTTGTTTTTGCAAGTATTAATATGCTGGGACTGTTTTCTTTAGCACACATCGGGGCTGGAGGGGTTCACCGAGGGCTCTGGGATCTGGGTGACCTTGGCCCATCGGGACACCTTCCCAAGAGTGGTCCCATGGTTGTTCCAGGTCTCCACAGCCCTGGCAGGAGCCACAGAGCCACAAAGACCCCTGGCCCGAGCTCCAGAGTGCCGCTGGTGGGGTGGGCAGCAGCACTGAGTGCTGTGGCTCTTCCCTCTGGCGTGAGGAGGGTTCACCTGGCCGTGTCCAGCTGCTCTGGGACAGCACTGCAGGACCCCGTCCTGCTCCACAACCCTCAGGAGGCAGCAGTTGTCCTGCCAAAAACCCCAGTAGCTGCTAAACAAACAACTTAATGCAAAGCAGCCTCGGTGGAGAAGGAGCGAACGTGCCCAAGGAAGCGTCGAAGCCATTACGGAGCCGCAGCAAAGGCAGCACAGCCTGGTACAATTTGCATCTTTTGTTTTAATTAACGTTCTGCTAATGACTTGTGTAACATGGCTGGTGATAGGCAGCTTCCATCTATCCCCTGGTGTTTGCTCAGAGCCCAGAATGTCAGCCTGCCTGGTTGTCACGGTGGGATTGTTGGGGTTGTCCTGACTCGACGATCCCTGTGGGATCCAGGGAATATTCCATGATCCCCACACCTCACCCTGCTGTCTCTAACTGGGTTGGGATCAGCACCAAAATCACGAAATCCAGAGTGTAACTGGGAGCCTCTGGCTCGTGGAGGAGGTTTGGGAGTTGCTTCTGTTTGGCTTGGCTGCCTCTCCTTGACCAGTCAAGCCACCCTTGATCCACTCGGATTTAAAGCGTCTCCACGCTGGATGTTTGCAGGCTGATCCTGGAGATTCCCCTTCGCTCTTCCCGTGTTTTGTGCTCTCAGCCTGGGCACCGGACACCGTGCAGTGACACCTCGGGCACGTTCCTTGTGTGACATCCTGAAAAAGCCCCAGACAGCCCCGGATTCCCGTGGCCCTGACGCAGGGAGGGATGTGCTGCAGGCTGGGGGGACTCCCAACACACGGGATGTGAGGGGGCTGGGACACAGGATCCGGAGGGGATGTTGTGAACCGCTGGGATGGAGTGCGAAATTGGAACCAGGCGGGAAATCCATGGTACGGAATGTCACACACGAAATCCACGAGGAACAAGTGTCCGTAAACACCGAGGGGGAAAGTCTAAGCAATTAAGTCATTGGAAATGTCAAATAGCCCATGGACCCCACATTCGGACATGACAGATGAACAAAAACATAGACATTAAAAATTCCTGAAAACTAACAAAGGAACTATGATTAATTTCCCTCTGTTCCAGGGCAATCGCATTATATACACACAAAGGAGTCATAAAAATTCCGGGATGACGGAACAAAATCCTTCCAGAGCTCCACAGATAAAATACAACCACGCTGGAGGGAGCTGGGATGGTCCAGGGAAGGAACACGCCTGGGGCTGGCTCCCACATATCCCTTCGGATAAAAGACCTTTCCCAGAGGATGCAGCTACGAGGTGACACCTGCTGAAAGTGCTGCTGGACACGGATGTTGTGTCCCAGCTGGAGATGGGACAAATCCTTCTTGGTGACAGCAGAAGGTCCCTGCAAAGAGCCACACGTGGGATGAGCTGGGCTTTGTGAAATCCCAAGGAATTTGGGATGGGGATGCATCAGCAGTGGCACAAACAAGGATGGTGCAAGGATGGGCAGGAGGGAGGCAGGGAAAGGAAAGGGGTCAACATCCTTCTCTGCCACGGCCAATTTCAAACCCCTGTTGAGTCCCAAGTGCCGGAACTGAGCGTTTAGGAACGAGAGAAAATGAAGGGATAAAGTCAAATCGTTGCAGTCCAAGAGGCAGGCGGCTTCCTTCAGTTCAGAGGAAGATATTCCAAACCAAAACCACAAAGAAAATATCATTAGACGAGGCCGCAGTGCTGCTCGGTGACTTGTTCATTGGCTTTTTGTGGGATGTTTTTCATCAAATCCGGCTGTGGAGTCTGCAAAATTAATTAAGGAGGGGGCTGAGCGGTGCCAGGGACTGAGGGGGGTTTAGGGGCTGCCCCTGTACAAGCAGAAAAATCCCGTGAGAGCGGCAAATCCCCAGCCCAGGTCCGCAGGGATAGTCCCCTGGGACAGGCAGCAACCCGGGACCGGGGTCCCAGCATCCCGACATCCCAACATCTCCAGGAATGCTGCATCCTGAGCGATCCCATCCTCGCTGGAGGCTGCAGCCTGGCCCGAGGCTGCTCATAATTCACTGCCCTCTGCTCGGCAGCCCCGAGCGGTGACCCGGCCATGGGGACGTCATTCCCACATCCTAATGGGCCGTGAAACTCCCGCACGCTCGGGACACGAGGAGTCCGGGCTGGGAAAAGCTGGAGGGGAAAAAGAAAATACAGAGTGGGGATTGTGGCAAAAAGGTGCGAAATACCAAAAAAAGGGAAGAGAGGCGTGAGACGGGGACGGGCGCGGGGACGGCGGAGGCCCCGGGCTGTCCCCGCGTCCCCGCCTGGCCCTGGCAGGTGACGGCTGCAGCCCTGCCTCGCTCTTTCCCCATTCCAAAGCCCGGTTTTCCAGCCAGGAGAGGTGTGCCGGGCGAGAGCCATGGCAACTCTTACACAGAGCGTCAACAAAAATCAGCTAAATAATGACTTTCTCCTTGAAATCCCCGGGGGGTGGGGGAGGCTCCGGGCCCGCTCTGCCGGCCATAAAAAAAGGCTTTAAAATTTTTCAGTGGATGCTGAAGAGGAGCTAAGGGGAGCCCCTGCTCCAGCTCAGCCACATCCCAGCCTGCGGGAGCAAGGGGTGGGCACGGATATCCGGGACAGCACAAATCCATGGATGTCCCATTCCCTGCCCTTGAGCCGCCTCATCCCCTCTGCACCAGCCTAAAAACAGCTGGATCTTGGAATCCGGCCTGGATAGGTGGGAGAGGGACACCTTGGATTAAATCTATTATTTTTTTTTTTTCTGTTTGGCGTACATCTTGAAAAAAATATTTTATTTTAAACCCAAATCAAATGGTTTCCAAAAAACTTTTTTTTTTCTTTTCCCTTTGATAATGGAAAAATTCAGCTCGGAGGCAGCTTTGTGAGCTGGATGGGAAATTCTCCTGTGGGGAACTGTCCTCCACCTTCCTCCCAGCAAAGACAACCCTCCCGCCTCACCACTCAGCAGGGACTCAATTACACAGATGAGGCTGACCCAGCTAAAAGAAGAGTTTGACACGAAATTGGGAACCTGCCAAAAAATTCCTAATTGAAAGTGGTTCCTGCCGTGGGGTCTGCGCCCGGTGACCCCTCCTCTGTCACCGTGAGTTACGAGCACGCTCCGGTTCGAAATGAGCAGAGGAAATCTCATCCTGTTTATATGATTCCCTTTTCCTCCTGCCTGGGCTGAGCCCTGGGCACGTTCTGGGGTGCAGGAGAGCGGCGGCTCTGCCTTTTTCCAGACCCATCTCTTTCCTCGGAGCGACACGCTGGATTATGAACAGATTAAAAGTTCAAGCTCTAATAAACCGAGTCCCCAAAAGCAAATTTAGGCAGAGGAACAGATGGGATTTCCAGAATAGTGGATGTGTCCTGCACTTTCTCCCTGTGTCCTGGTCCTGACGGGCTGTTCGGAGGGGATGGGGGTACGGAGATTTTGGGGGACAAGAACCACGGGGGGGCTGAGAGAAGTGAGGCAAGAAGAGAAGCTGCCACATCGTGGGATCTGTCTCAGGCTTGTCCCACGCACCTGGACTTCTCCCACTTCCACCGCAGCTTGGCCATCGGGCGGGCCCCAGAAACCCGGGGATTTTGCCCAGGGCTGTGCTCCGGAGCTGTAACAGCCACTGTACAGCATCCTGCCTGCTGCCGGGATATCTCCACAGGGCCGTTTCACACCTCCTCGGGCGCGAAGGTCACGCACCAGATGTTCCCCATCAGCAGCAGATCCAAGGACATTTTACACCGGATTTCGGCAGTCAAATTGCCTTCATTTTCTCAGAGGCAAGTGATCCTTGTTCTTGGAGCAGCGTTTGGCTGGGGAAGGGCTGAGTGCTGATGCACGAGGAGTGGGATCCGTGGGATACAGAGCAGAGCCTGCCTTCCTGAGGTCTTTTCCAAAATAGCTGCTGGCAGCCAGAGGTGTCTGGCTCTGGGAAGAGCGCTGACCCCCAGGACACCGCGCTGACCCCCGGATGCCCAAACTCCTTCAACTGCCCACTCTGGCAGAGCAGGGATGTTCAGAGGGTCAGCTGAGCTCTCCTGATCCCACAAGAAATATCCCAGCCGCACGTAGGCTCCTCCTGGGCGTCTCCCACCAGGAACAATCCTTGTTCTGCCACCCCAACCACGGGGACCCCCAGGGATCGGCTCTTCCAGCTTCATCCGTCCCCGTGCAAAGCAGAGGAGAGAGGATGGGTCTGTGACCCACAGGCACATCCAGGGGAGAAGAATTTTCGGTAGTATCCTTGGGAATTGATGTCATTCCTCCTGGCAAAGCGGGATGGGAGGACTCACCTGCCCCTGGGGGCTCGGGAGGGCTCAGCCCAGGAGCTCTGCCCACTCCTCCCTCTCCGTCACATTCCAGCCAGGTAAAATCCTTTCAAAAGCTGAGCTCCGAGCGGGGCTAGCCCACACCATGGAGCCATCCCGTGACTCCAGCTGAAGGTTTGCAGCTGGAGCTGCCGGCACAGTCCGGCTTCCGACTCTGCTGCCAGTGATGGGAGAGCTGCTGGGGCTTCACTTCAAAGCTTTTATAAAAACCTCTGCCACGGAAATGGGGATGCCTGGAACTTCCAGATGCCTGGCAGGGCTGCAGATAAAACATTTGGATCGTTTGGCTGTCTGGGGGGTGAGGGAAGTGTGGATATTATGGCAACATGTGGAAGCATCAGCCCAGAGCAGAGCCGTGCATGGCTCACAGGGGCAGGTTTTGCACCAGAGGGATGGGAAGGAGTCGGAGAGAAGGGCCTGGAGCATCAGGATAGAGGAATCGGAGACACCTTCCACTATCCCAGGGTGCTCCAAGCCCCATCCAACCTGGCCTTGGACACTTCCAGGGATGAGGCAGCCGTGGTTTCTCTGGGCAACCTGTGCCAGGGCCTCCCCACCCTCACTGTGAACAACTTCTTCCTCGTATCCAAACTAACTGGACCCTCCTCTGGATCGTGCCTGCCCTTGGAGGCACAGGAATGGGCGCTCCCAGTCAACAGAAATGCGAAATACAATGGATTCCCTCAAATCCCCCGCAGGACCACAGCCAAAGCCACCTGCCCCCAGGCCAGACGCAGCGGGAGCTGTTATCTCCCTGCTGAATGTGCCTCTGTTCCCAGCACTGCCTTCCCCGGGGCCGCGAATCCCAGCACAGCCAACCCTTCCCAGGGCTGGCACGAGGAGTCCACCCTGCTCCCGCTCCCGGGATTTTGGAGAGGGTCAGCAGCACACTGGGAATGCTGGTGCCGGGGCAGGGACAAGTGAGCACCCCAAGGGTCACCCTTGGAGGGGATTTACCCTCATGGTTCACCCTCTGCACGTGATGCGTTTTAATCCACACATTTGCATTAAAAAGGAACCACCCAGAAAGGCAACTGAACCAGGAGGGAAAGTGATTTTTTTTTTTTTTCCATATTTATACCTCAAAAAATAAAAGGGGGAGGATTTAAGATCCAGCCTTTTCTATCCCGCTGGGCTGGCATCCACCTCCCTCTCCTGCCAGGCAACCCTGCACACCAACTCCCCAGCCAATAAATCCTCTTCCTCATTAAACATTGCGGGTCTCCATTAATTAAATGAGCACAACAACCACAGTCCCTTCAGCAATTAGAGAAGTGGCTGAGTAATTAGATGGAATGTTAATTCAATTTCCAGGAGGGGGGGGAGAAAGAAAAAGAAAGAAAGGAAAAGGAGAAGGAGCAAATGGGATTACATTTGATGAGGGGGAAATCAAAAGTCACTTAATCATGGGGCAATTAAAGTTCCCCAAACTGTGCAGCTGGAAAATAAACCCTGGAAGGGCAGGACCACCGGGGTGTGCTGGGAATGATGCTCATGCAGGTAAAACACCAGCTGGATCCACGGATTTGTGTAACACCCATCCTTTTCCCTTCACGAGGGAACAAGGAGAAGGATATTGCCTCGCAAACAACGGCTTCATCCTGCCCGTACCTCCAGATAATGCTCTTATCAGCCTCCCTCAGCTAAGGCAGATCAGCCCAGCTCTGCCAGGAGAAACAGCGAGGGGAGCAGCTCCCTGCAGCTCCCTGGGCCGCAGGGAAACCAGGACTGGCACGGCAGGGCATGGGCACGCAGGGCCACTCAGCAGCGCCGGGCTCCCAGCGGCACATCCCGCCTGCCACGCGCCCTCCCAGCGGGTTGTCTCCTCTCTGAGGGGTTTTTTATGTCCCTTTCTGGTTTAAATATGGTTTTCCAGGTGTTTGGAGCATCAGCAGGTACCAGGTTTCACCCAGGACCCTCCCATGAGGGTGATGCCCAGAGCCCACCCAAGGGTTTGCTCCAGGGATTGTGGAAAATCCCCCTTTGAGATCCCCAGGGCAAGGGGGGATTTTCCACTCCATCCCAAATCCCTCTACACTGGGGGGACATTCAGCTCCAAATTTGCCCGAGAGCTGCCAGCCTCCCCAAGACCTGGTGCCATCAGAGGGGCTGGAGCCCCCCAACCCCTTTCCCTTTCCAGACCTGCCTGTCAGGGCGTGGGATCCGCATTCCCAACCCTCTCCTGTGCTCGGGGGTGAGTGCCAGGCTCTTGGGCACGATGAACTCAGCCTGAGCTCAGCTCCCGGTGGCCTCCTGCCTTATCCCAGCCCGCGGCAGGGTTTGGAGATAAAGGTAGGTTTTGTTGGGTTTAATTAGCGCTGGCGTGGCAGAGCTGCCGGCTGCCAAGGGCTGACAGGCAGCTTAATTAATCCGCTCACCGCTGTCACTTGGAGACGGCTCCGCAGCAGGGAAGTGGGGGGGGAACCAGGCTGGAGAGGAGCAGGGAGCCTCGGCAGCGCGGAAAAGCCGGTGGGGAGAGGGGATGGAGGGAAATGTTTGCTCCCCGATGATGTTTTTCCCCCTTTTCCCCCCTCCCCGGCATCAAACCTCCTCCTGCTCCGGAGCTACGCCGATCTTCAAACGTGAGAATTCCTCGAGCTCCGGAGCTGCAGGACTCAACCCCCTCCACCACGAAAACCTTTGGGACCCTGGCAGGGGTTTTGGGAGGGTGAAACAGGGAGTCGGTGCCCCTGCAGCACTTTGGGAAGCAGGAGATGCTTTGCCAGCACTACAAGCCTGATTTTATTCCGGCCAAGGCGTGTGAAATAAAGCAGAGCAGGAGCCTGGTGCGAGCAAAAAACCCCCAACGAATTCCACTCCCCACAACTCACTGGCTTTTAATTAGGATGTGCTGCACTCACAGTGATCCAGGAGGGGGAAAAAAAATCCTTATTTCCCACCAAAGAGCTGGATTGGAATGTCCTAGGGCTGGAAGCAGGCGGTGAGTGGAGGTGGCGGGAGCTCGGAGCACTGGGCTGTCACCTGGGGACAGTGAGATGTTCCCAGATGTTCCCAGATGTTCCCAGATGTCCCCAGCTCGGGCCATGGCACGGGCAGGGCTGGCTGCTTCCCGTGTCCCGCGTGTCGGCGGAGGCAGCTGTGCAGGAAGGATTGCTGGCTGCGGCAGGTACGGGCTTGCTCAGGGAGAAAAGAGCATCAGGAGAGCTGGGACTGAGCCCTGGGGAGGCTCAGGGGAGCAGCAGGGGTCAAGAAAAACAAGGGGAAACTGGGGCAGATGGAGAGAAAATGGGAATTAAATAAAGAATGGGTTGGGCTTTCAGCCTGGAGACCAACAAGGAGTGAGCTGGGATGGAGCCCTTCCCGTTCCCTCTGTGGCTCCACAGATCCCTCCCTGCAAATCCCAGCCTGGGGACAGCCACAGCTAGAGCTCTGTCCCTGCCCTTCCAGGTCTCCTATCCCCACACCCACGCCCAAAAATCCTACCTGGATTTGGTGTGAGCTCTCCCCATGAATCAGGAAAGCTCACGGAGGAGGTTGTCTCTGGAAGAGGGAGTTCCAGTCACTCCCAAAACCTTGCTGGGTGCTGCCCAAATTTAAAGCACCCAAATAAAATCAGGGATGAAGCACATGAGCCAACACAACGTCAGGGATGAGGGAGCTTAATTAAAATTAAGTAAATAAGCTGTGGATCTCCTAAGTGAGGCTTGGGTGGGTGCCAGGCTGGGCTGTTCCTGCCCTGGGCAGATCCTACGTGCAGGGTACAGGTGAGAGGCCAGGCCCTGTCCCGAATCCCTCCCCACACCCTGTCCAGCAGCAGGATCATCCCCAGGACCCTCGCAGGGAACAGGCAGAGGTGCCCCATGGCTTGGCTGGTCCATGGGATGGGGAGATCAGGAGCTGGACTTTGATGATTCTCATGGGTCACTTCCAGCTCAGGATATGGAGGCACCTTCCAGGACCTGGAGGGAGCCACAGGAAGGATGGAGAGGGACTTTTACAAGAGTTTGGAGTGCCAGGACACAGGGAATGGCTTCCCACTGCCAGAGGGCAGGGATGGGTGGGATATTGGGATGGAATCATTCCCTGTGAGGGTGGGGAGGCCCTGGGATGGAATTCCCAGAGCAGCTGTGGCTGCCCCTGGATCCCTGGAAGTGTCCAAGGCCAGGCTGGATGGGGCTTGGAGCAGCCTGGGACAGTGGGAGGTGTCCCTGCCCACGGCAGGGGTGGCACTGGATGGGATTTAAGGCCCCTTCCCACCCAAACCATCCCATGATTCCATGATACTCTATGAAACTCCCTCAGAGATCCCTCGAGCAGACCCACTTGGACCCCAATACCCCAAAAACAGAGCAAAGAGGATTTTTCCTAGTGCAAAGCTGTCCTGAGCGTGCAGAAAACCCACAGAGATCCCAATTCCCTTCTCCCTGGGCTGCTCCCGTGCCCCAGGGCGGGACACCGTAAAATTAATCATTTTCTCAAGTGTGTCCCATCCTCTGGGAGCCCGGCGGGGACGCGCAGGATGCGCTCCGGGGGTTCTGCAGAGGTTGCACAAATCCCCGCGTGCCCCCGGGATGCTGCTGCCCTTCACTGTTTATTTGCTTAGCAGCAATTAGAGCAGCGTAATTACAATCAGCGCTCGTTTACATAAAGAATCGCTTCCCTCGGCTTCTGGGCGCCCCCGCTCCGCGAGCCACGTGCCAAGACAAACCTCGGGAAGCGAGGAGAAACCTTGGGAGCGCAAAAACCGAACGTGAGGCGGGGGCCGGGAGGATGGAAAACAGGAGAGAAGGAGGGCGAGGGCCACCCCCCGCCAGCCCGCCCGGCTCCGGCTTCCCTGCGGATGAGTCGCTGGACGGGGTTTTGGGAATGCTGCCGCGCTTACAGGCGCTGCCAAGGGGACGGGACAGGCACACCGCACCTTTTAATTGGCAATTAAGAGCCAGCCGGCCCCGTCCCAGCAGTTACTGGGTTGGTACATGTGGGAATCTTGCGGTTCCTCTTTCCAAAGCCAAACGTGTCAGTGAGGGATGAGGCTCTGGGCAGAGCTCACCTGTAGCAGGGTGCTGCAGCATTTTGGAGGCGTTGGTTGAGGGCAGGTTAAAAAAGAGTCCAGAGATCACCAGCGCATCCCGAGTTTTCCTCCTTCCCTGCAGCAGCCTGGCTTGGCTTTACTCCCGAGAAATCAAAGGCAAGGCTGTAAGTATTAGGTTGATTTTCTAAACAATTCCCCTCTGAGCTTTTAAATAAGATGCAGGTTTTCGAGTAAGCGCAGTGCAGGGCAGCTGAAGACGGCAACGAGGGGGGAAAAAAACCACTTTTCATCCACAGAATCACGGGGATGAAAATATTTACATTTTCTTCCTCTGTGTTTTCAAGGCTTGGTTAAAAAAAAAAAAAAGTTTTTCATTCGGGAAAGAGCTTCTCTGTAATTTCAGGGGGGAGAAAAACAAAACCAAAGTCGATTGACCTTTTCCAAAATTCAATAGGTGAAATGAGGCCAGGAACTAAAAAAAGTTCGTTTTAGAAATCAGGTGCTTTGAGAAGCATTTGGGGAGAAAAGCAGCTGTTCTTGGAGGTTTTACACTGCACACCCTCATCCCAGTCAGTTCTTGCCATTCAGACAAAAAACTAATCTGATTTCTTGGCAGATCTATGAAAGTCAGGAGCACGTGGACTACTTATTATTTGGGCTAATTATTATTATTATTACTGGGGAGGGCCTTAACCTCCCTCTTTATTCCTCTCTCCGCTTCCTTTCCCTCAGGATTCTCAGATTGTTTAAGCGTTTCCCCACTGCTTATTGCAAAGTCCTTGTGCCTCTCCAAGGATCCTGGGCACAGAGGAGCTGTCCTGCCAAACATTCCTCGCTTCCCTCTGCCACCTGGGCACCAAAATGCTGGGACAGGTCCCTGCTGCCTTCATCCCTTCCCCTGCATCCCGGGAGCTCTTTGGTTTCCCTCCTCTGGCAGCCAGCGAGTCGGGGTTTGTTTTTCCCAGGGCTTTTTTTTGAGGGGGATGTAAATAGGATCAAGGAGGCAGGAAGAGCTGCTCTCCAGGGAGAGGATGTCTGTGAGTGCCTGCCCCAGGAGAGCGCTTGTCTGGCCTTCCTGGCTGCTCGGGGATCTGCTCTCCATCCACAGAGGTGATGACAGGTTGTGCCTGGCTGCTGGCAGCCACAGCAGCGAGGAGGATTCGCTCCGAGCCCAGGGGAGATGAGGACGGTTTCACAGAATCGTGGAATCATGGAATGGGTTGGGTTGGGAGGGACTTTAAAGCCCATCCAGTGCCACCCCTGCCGTGGGCAGGGACACTCCCACTGTCCCAGGCTGCTCCAAGCCCCATCCAGCCCGGCCTTGGACACTTCCAGGGATCCAGGGGCAGCCACAGCTGCTCTGGGAATTCCGTCTCAGCCCCTCCCCACCCTCACAGGGAGGAATTCCATCCCAATATCCCACCTACCCCTGCCCTCTGGCAGTGGGAAGCCATTCCCTGTGTCCTGGCACTCCATGCTCTGGTAAAACATCCCTAGAGAAGTTTGCCTGGAAGTCACATCATTTGTGTTTTAAGGGAAGACATTCCCAAATCCCACTTCTCCTCCCTGAGTCATCTTTGCCCTGGGAGAGCCCTTCCTGGCCCAGCCTGAGCTCCGAGCACAGACCAGCACCCAGGGGGAGGCTCCAAGTCCCACAGAGTTCCCGTGGAGCTGGCACGGATCGATGGCGGGATAGCAGGAGTTTTGTGAGGTGTTTCCATCCCGGGAATGTCATCCATCACTCCCAGACAGCCGGCGTGCGTGTGAGGCTGGCTCAGGAGGAGGAGCAGTAGCAGGAGGTGCCTCTGGATGAGGTGGGGCAGAGCTCAGTCACAGGTGAGGAGCCCCTCCCAGGTTTTGGTTTCGTTGATTGAGTGTCAGCCCGAAGGCAACAACGTTCGGGAAATAAATCAGGAGAACTCATCCGACCTGGAGTTCTCAGCCAGCAGAACCAGTCAAGAGGCCACCAGTGGTGACAATCAGAGCCGGTTTGGGAAAGGGCTGGAGAAAGGCAAGGATAAAAAGCGAGGACTCTGTGAGGGCGGCGAGGCCCTGGCACAGGTTGTCCATGGAAACTCTGGCTGTTCCATCCCTGGAAGTGTCCAAGGGATCCAGGTTGGATGGAACAATCTGGGATACTGGAGGGTGTCCCTGCCCATGGCAGGGGGTTGGAATGAGATAGGCTTTAAGGTCCCTCCCAACCCAAATCATTCTGGAATTCTCGGATTCCATGAATCCTGCCACAAAAGCCCTGGACTCCCCAGACAGGTTGGGAATTTCAGTGGCCCCACCTGCAGCAGCAGGGAGTCCTTTCTTTTCTGTGAATTTTATTCCCTCACGCAGCACTGCCTGAATCCCTGGGGCAATCAGCCAAAACCATGCAGGGTTAATGAATTAAAATCATTTCCTCCCAGCTCAGAGGCAGCAGCTCCATCCTGAGGTGTGGAGAGAGCTGTGAACTCTCGGTCTGGGGTGTCCCAGGCAGGGGGACACAACCAGGATGCTCCCACTCCACCATCCCTTCCTCCCTCTCCCTCTCCCTAGCACGGATCGTTCCCTCGGGCTGGGAGCCAAAGCTCATCTCCGGAGGATACATTTTTAGACAGTTTACAGAATCTGGCTTCCTGCTTTTAAAGATCTGGAGCTCTTTTGTTTTCCGTCACCTGGAAGGTAGGTGTGACAGGACTCGGTGTCCCCGTGCGACTCTGGGGGGGAACCACCAGCAGGCAAATCCACGGCTTTGGAAGGAGCCAGAAGCCAAACACCCTGAAGGCAGGGAAAAGGATCCCAGCCCTGTTCTGTGATGGGACACAACCTTCCCCCCTGCACGGCAGGAGAGGAGCGCTCCACGAGCAGAGACACAAAGCTGGAATAACAACCACTGGAATAACAACCACTGGAAGGACCCACCGGCGTCACTCTGAGGCTCCCTCCCGGCTGCTGTGACATCCTGGGATGGTCCCGAGGGCCAGCAGCGCTGCTGAGGTGGTGTCAGACCCCAGCGTGTTCCTGCTGGGCTCGTCCTGCCAGGCAAGCCCGGGCCAGGCGTGCCACAAAGCGTGCTCTGTCTCGCACACCCTCCCGAGCCGGGCACCTGGGAGGAACCTGCTGCCGGGGCTCGGCTACCTCAGGCCAGGAGTCACAGGGGTTTGGCCCAGGTTTGGCTTCTCTTCCGAACTCCTGGAGAGAGGAGTTTGGGAGGTGACACCGCGCCTGGACTGTCCCCTGTTCGTTCCCTTCTTCAGAACCACAGCCAGTGGTTTTCCCGCTGGCAGCTTTACAGCAACTGGTGTTTACTGGAGCAATAAAAACAAAAAAGTATTATTTTCACACAGAAATCCTATCAAACGCTCTGGAAATGTGTCTGCTTAGTGGTGCCAGGAGCTTGGCACTGGGATCTTCAACCTGGAACTCAGAAACCCACCCCAGGCTGTCAAACAGCCCCTGTGGCAGCTCTTTGGGCAAGCCCAGCCCAGCCAAGGGGGCTAAATCCCGGGGTGCCCCAGGCCCCTCCCAGCCCCTGGAACAGAGGAATGCCCCTTTCTGCAGTGGGATCATGGAGCTGTGGGAGTACAAGAAGTGGGACGGCAGCGGTGGCTCTGCGACCGAGGGGACACTGATTGTGGGACATCTTTCCTCAAGCCCCAGCTCAGCAGCAGCTCCCACGACACCAAGGGTTAAACAGGGACTAAAACCAAGGACAACACTTTGGGAGAAAAGTTATCCGGGACCTCGGATCCCAGGGATTGGTGAGAAGGTGCCTGAGCACCTCTGCTCGATGCTGCATGAGGGGTTCCCTTGCCAGGACCCCCGGCACAAGGACGAGCCCTGCGAGGGGCCGGGGCTGCCCTGAGCCACGGAGCTGCATCCTGGCCTTTTGTTCTCCGCAGGGAGCGTGCAGGCACTTGGGTGCCAGCCACGAGAGCTTGTGCTGTGCCCGCTTCCTCCCTTGGCACGCAGCGGGGCCGGGCGCCTCTGGCCAATTCTTGGTTGCGTAAACAGCCCGAGTAAGGAAGATAAATGAGGCTGAGTGGCAGGGGAGGCTGCACGGCTGCCAGGCAGCCCTTCCCTGGGAATCAGGGAATGCTGCAGGGCTCCAGGGCCGTGCTCTGGGTCAGAGAGTGCAGCATCCCAGGAGGTGCTTCATGAGATGCCTCAGAGCAGCTCCCTCGAATCACTGACTGCTTGTTTTAAGAGCTTGGGGTTAAAGAGGTTTTTCAGACTGGTAAAGAAATTCAGTCGTGGAGAAACACATAATCCACCTCATCCTGGAGAAGAGGACACTGAGGGAAGAGCTCATTGCTGGCTACAACTTCCTCAGGATGAGAAGTGGAGAGGCAGCTCTGATCTCTGCTCTCTGGGAGCAGGGACAAGACCCAGGGAATGGCTGGAGCTGTGTCAGGGAGGGTCAGGTTGGATATCAGGGAAGGGTTCTTCCCCCAGAAGGTGCCAGGGCACTGCCCAGGCTCCCCAGGGAATGGTCCCGGCCCCGAGGCTGCCAGAGCTCCAGGGGCGTTTGGACAGCGCTGCCAGGGATGCCCAGGGTGGGGTTGTTGGGGTGTCTGTGCAAGGCCAGGGCTTGGATCCGTGATCCCCACGGGCCCCTTCCAACTCGGGATATTCTGTGATCCTGTGCCCTCCTTGATCTCACCCTGGCAGTGATGCTGATGCTTCCCACCGATGCAGAGCCTCGAGCGCTGCCCCAGCCCCAGGCTCTGTGTCTGAGCTGCAGCTTCCGAGGGATACAAGAGGTTAAAATTAAACCCCCCCTGCCCTGAGCCCTGCTAATGCCTCTGCAGAAAGGAGCACCCCTGCCAAGAGCTTATCTGAGGCTCTTTGTGAACAAAGTGAACCCTGGAAGGTGGCGAGGCTCAGTGACAGGGAGCGGGGATGCCAGCCAAGATCCCTGCCTCTGGCCACGGGAGAAATTTCCATCTTAGAGAGGAGCCACCCCACTCTGATAACCCCACTGTTCCCAGCACTGGGAAGGGCCTCGGGGGAGCAGGGACCTCATTCCCTGGGAGCTGCCAGGGCCAGCTCACGGCTCTGACTGCACAGATGGAAACCTTGGCTAAAAGGCATCCCAAGGCAGGTGTCCATCCTCCGAGCTCTGCCTTTCTGCGGGCTGCTGCACCTTCTAAACTGGGACAGAAAAGAGCCCTTTTCCCAGCCTTTAACCCCTGCAGGGACACGGTGTCCAGCTCCCGCAGAAACCAGGAATCACCAGACAGATACAATGAGCTTTTCAGCCCTTAAAACCTCTGGAAAAAAAACCCAAAAAAAAAACTTGAATGAGCTGTAGGTCTGATGAAAATGTGGGAAAATCTCTGAGCGGCCGGAATTTCACAGAGGCCCCAGCTCGAACTTTCTGCTTCCCAAATCCTCTCGAGATTGGGAATCGAGAGTGACTCCAACCGAGCACTCTTTCCATCCCAAGGCCCAGCCAGGGCCGATAAAAATCAGCTGGGGCTGAGCAGGGCCCATCTATAGCTCTGTGTTTATTTTTAATCGGGTGGCTCAGAACTGAGTTGGGCCCCAGCAGTTCCCGGAAATTCAATCCACAGATCCCTTCTCTGGAGCTACCGTGCAGCAACTCCGTGACCCTGGAGCCGGAGCCCTCTCTGTGCAGCTGGGACACGGCCTCGGGATTGACTGCCTCTGCAGCTGGAGAACCTGCTGCAGTCCACGGGCAAAAGCTACAGGAAACCCCCTGCCCTTGCCAGGGAAGGGCAGAGAAAACCACACACACGGGGTACAGATACTGGGAAAGGATCACTGGGATGGACTGGAGATGTGAGAGCTGCATCCCAGTGCTCCAGGTGAAGACACAGCCCTTCTGTGAGGTCCAGGTGAGCTCTGAGATGCTCCCAACTCCACAGGAACTGGAACCCGCTGTCCCAGGGCGGCTTTTCCCTCTGAAATCAGTGCAGGAGACTCGTGACTCGTGTTTGGTGCTGCCTGGGGCACAAGGGAAGGAACAGGTCTGTGTGTTCCTGGAGAGACTCCAACAGAGGGGAGCTGGAGTGAGAAGATCCCAATTAGTCCTGGCAGGCAGCACGAGCGAAACTTCCTCTTATCCTCATGCCCTGCCGTGGGCAGAGCTCTCCTGCTGATCCTCTGGAGTGGCAGCAGGGTTTAACCTCCATGGAGATGGATCAAATACCTGTCCATGATCCACCCCAGGGGTGGCTTGGCTATTTCTTACCCCTGCTGCTCTCCATCCCTGGATGCCAGGACGTGCCAGGATGTCCAGTCAGGAAGTTTAAGTGCTCTCGGAGCCTTCAGCCTGTGGGGATGAGAGGGGCAGAAGCAAAGCCCTGGGCAGGTGGGGGTAACCCACAGCTCAGGATTTGGCCAGCCTGGAGATGCTCCCCAAATCTCACAGCAGCTCTTGGAGCAGTGCTTGGCTTTCTCAAAGGATTCGCCATTAGGGATGGATTTATCTCGGATTTTCCTTCCCTTCCTTTGCAAAACCCTGTTTGGACAAGGCACAGCAACATCCTCACTCAGCACAGACAGGGATTACAGCAGCAGATGCTTCTCTGCCTGCACTGGCCGGGGAAATGGCCCTGAAATCTGCACCAGACCCCTGCAAACTCCCAGTGTCCCTGGGAGCAGGGACAGGGCAGGGATTTGCCATTCCCAGCCCCACCACAGCTGGCTCCAAGACAGGGCCCGGGGACACGTGGCCATGCCAGCGCCAGGCCAAGCTTCTCAGTGTGGCAGAGGCCGTGTCCAACCCGCTGTGGTCCAGCTCTCTCTGGCTGAACCTCCTCAGGAAGTGCTGGTGGGATAATGGTTGTGTCTGAAGGCATTATCCAAATTACTCGCTGCACTCTCTGTTTTCCCGGAGCCCCGGCCAGACCCCGGGAATATTTATCCTATTTATCTTGGCTGGGGAGCTCCCGCCCCTCTCGGAGCAGCAGGAGCTCGAAACCGCAGATTTGTTAATAGAAACCAAAGCAGGAACCAGCACTGAGCTCGCAGGCAAAGGGCCCTGCCATCGGTGTCATCTGCCGGGATCTCCGGACCTGCCGCTCCGAGGGCTCAGGGTCTCCGTCACCTCCAGCCCCGGCGCCGTTTCCCTGCTCCTGCCTTGCAGAAATGGGAGTGCAGCCAGCCCAGCACACGGAGATCTCCTCTGTGCCCACTCCTGCCCAGGCTCTCCATGCTCTGCTCTCATTTCACAGCAGGACGGTCCCAACAGAGCTCAAATCGCAGCGTGCAAAGTGCCGAACACAACTCCCCACAGGGATTTCGCTCCTAAAAGTCAGCCCAGGCTGATTTTCAGCAGCTCAGACACTGATATTCCCTTTCTCCTGTGAGGAGACTCTCGAGCCACGTCTCCATGACAGATTTTACACAGCTTTTCCTCATCCTCTTGGACTTCGACCCAGCTGAGACCATCTGGTGTCGATGGCTGCTGCACTGAGGTTCCCATTTCAGCTGAAACAAGATCTGAGCTTTGCTCAGCCCCTACCAAACATCGAGGCTGCAGCACATTGAACAACAAACCAAGGGCAGGACCAGGCTGCACCGTGGACCCTGAATATGGGGTTTTATCCAGGAGAGTCTTGTGCTGGTCGTGGAGACCACAGGGAGCAAAGTTTGTGGTGGTTTTCTCCACTGAGGGTTGGGCTTTGTCACCCGGCCAAAATCAGGGGCTACTTCATGGAGTCCCAGACTGGTTTGGGTTGGAAGGGACCTTAAAGCCCATCTGGTTCCACTCAGTTATAGGCAGGGACACCTCCCACTGTCCCAGGCTGCTCTAAGCCCCATCCAGCCTGGCCTTGGACACTTCCAGGAATCCAGGGGCAGCCACAGCTGCTCTGGGAATTCCATCCCAGGGCCTCCCCACCCTCACAGGGAGGAGTTCCATCCCAATATCCCATTTCTCCCTGCCCTCTGGCAGTGGGAAACCACTTCCCCTCGTCCAACATCCCTTTCCTTAGCTCTGCATTCCCTCACCAGCTCTTCTGCCCTTCTGCCTTACCCAGGAACCACTCGAATCCAACAGATCCACATCCCAGGAGGTTTCTGGAGCAAGCAGCAGCCCAGCTGTTACGTGAGCAGCCAGGTGAGCTGGAGTCAGAGCTTCCTGCAGATCCGTGCATCCAGGGACGATTTCCCAGCAGGGCGAGGATCTAACATTCGTTCCCCAGGAGTGAAGGAGATCTGCCTTGAATTTAAGTGCAATAATCCCAGCCCAAGCACATAAACCACAATTGGAGCTCTGCAGTGAAAGCTCAGCGTGGTTTGAATAATGAATCCCTGAAGGTTTCCCAGTCCAGAACATTCCCAAGCCAGTGCAAAAGGCAGAGGGATCCATGAGAGGGAGGCACTGGGGAAGTGCTGGGGCTGTTTCTCATTTAGAGCCAGGCTGGAATCCCTGCAGAGCAGGGCTGGAACAGGCTCCATCAAATGATCATTTCCCAGGACAGCAGCCGAGATCCTCAGCAGGTGGAGCCCATTGGAATCACGGAATCATTAAGGCTGGAAAAGCCCTCTGAGATCATCAAGTCCAACCATTAACCCAGCACTGCCAAGGCCACCACTAACCCATTCCCCAAGTACCAAACTCACACTTCTTTTTAACACTTCCAAGGATGGTGCCTCCAAAGCCTTTCCCTGAAGGAATTTTCCTAATATCCAATCTAACCCTCCAGGGAAACCCTCTTTGATTCCAGCCTGTTCCCAGAGCAGGGCCGTGCTGCTGTCCCTGAGGTCAATATTTTTCCCATCAGCCAGGATGAATCTTTCCTCAAATCTCATGTCCTGAGACCTCGTGCCTGGAGTGGAATGGAGGAATTGTGTTAGATTTTCAGGAGAAAGGCAACGGGAATGCATGAAGAGAAGCAGAGAGCTCTGCACAGGCAAGCTCAGAGACCCTGCAATGGTCAAACTCAGCTCAGCACCCAGGAAAACACCTCTGGGCTGGCTGAAAAACAGCTCTGTTGGCTTTGTTACCCTCTGAGTTAACTTCTGGATTATATTATCCATGAAAAAATATCCTCCTGCTATGCTGGGGCTCTGTACAAAATGTTTTTCTCCCATGAACTGAACCACCAGAGCAAGGTGAAAGTCTCTCAGTGTGCTGGAGGGGGCCCTGAGATGCTCAGTACCTCGTCCAGGGCATCCCCATCGTGATCCCTGCTGGAAAGTGGCATCCAGGACCTTTGGAGCTGCCTTCTCCCACATATTCCTCACTTCCCAGCAGGGATGGAAGCCGGTGCCTGTCACCCTGCAACTCTCACAAGTGAGGTCATTTTGTTTCCTGAGCAAGAGAGTGGCCAAAGCCACCCTCACCCCCACCCTGCAGCAGGTCACAAACACCAATTTAATTAAAATTGTTATTCAAAATGTAAGTCAGAGCTCATATCTGGCACGAAATACTCCAAAGAGAATGTGCAGATCCCAGCCCTGAGCAATGGAATAGGAGCTAATTTCCTTTTAGTCTCTACACACATGTTCACATACATACAAAATGTAAATATACAGATGTAGTCACACATATTCTTACACACAGAGAGCTTCTACAAACCTGCTCAGACTCCTCAGATGTCCAAAAGTCATCAGGACAGCGGGAATTCATGAGAAAAAAAACCTCACTTCAGCAATTTTCAGAGCTTCAAGAAGCTCCAAAGGGAAGCCCCTGGTGTTTGCCAGCCCCTCCGGAGAGAAGGGGCGAGGACATCAATCCTCATCCCAATTAGTGCTGGAAAAAACGTCCCAACTGCATTAATGGTGGGGAGCAGCATCTCACAAGTTACGGGTTGTTTCCTCGGCCATAAATCTGTCAGCACCATCCAACGTATCTGGGATGCTTGGTTTTCCTGAGCCGTGCTTAACAGACCTTTTTGTAAGGCCAGACTTGGTTAATCCAAACAGAGGCGTTTTCACTTGCTGCAGACAGGGCTGGGAGCAGATTTCAGCTTCCTAAAGGGGCGTAAGAAAGGAGAAAATCAGCACAGGGTGTAGAGGAGAGGAGGATTAACTCTGTAGAGGCACCACCAGGGTGCTGAGCCCCTTTCCTTCCCCCTGGTGGGCCAGGGATCGAGGGGTGCTGGAGCCAGGGCCTGGGAACACTTCGTGGGGACACGTTGGTGTCAGTGCCACCCTGCCCTCCCCAGTGCCTGCTCCACAAATCCTCTCCCACGCCAGGACAGGGCTGTTTCACACGGTGCAGGGAGCTGGGAGCACGCTCTGCCCCTCAGCTCATTAAGCACATGACATTTCTGGCTGGGAAAAAAAAAAAAAAATTAAAAATAATAATTCAGGGCTTGTTCCTAACCTTGGGTGGCTTCACTTTCTGCTTTTGCCATTCTCCTCTTAACGACTCCCAGAGCTGGGATGGCAGGAGAAGGATTGATATCCAGACTGGTTCGTTCAGGGATATTGGGCTGATTTTTTTATTGGAGCCAGGAGTAAAGAGTTCTATTTTTCCAAGACTAAGGAAAGCATGTTCAGGCTGATAAATATCTGTCAGCAAAAGCCATTAGCTGATGGAGTGAACTAGAAGGGGAAAATAAAAGACAAAAAAGCCCTGCCATTCCCAGTGGAACAGCTCAATGGCCTTTTCTTCCATGCAGGATTTCTAATGGATTTCTTGCAGTGCTTGCTGCAGGTCTGCACACATGGTCTGTTAAATTATGGACATCAGAACTTCTTTTTAATGAACCTCATCCTTAGGAATCACAATTAAGGAGCTTCCCAGCAGCAGTTTCTCCTTTGCTAGCAGTCCTAGCACCAGGACTGGGATCTCCAGCATGAGGAACTGTCAGCATCCTGCCCAGCACAGGTAGTGGGACAGTGCAGGGAGATCTTCTGGGCCAAACATCACAGAAATCCCAGAAATCCTCACTTCCAGCAGTAAGGAATGCACTTGGTGCCTCAGCTTCCTCCTCTGTAAAACAAAAACGATGATAACTCTGTTCCAGGCATCATCCAAGTGATGGAAGCTTTAGCTGCTCCCATGAATTTCGGGGTCAACCTCAAAACCTCCACTCCAAAGTGATCACACACCTCTTGGTGTCAGAGAAAAGCCTCTGAAACATCACCCCAAAATCCTAAGAACTTAAAAAAAAAAAAACCCGGTGGGAAAGGCTGTTTGTTATTTCCTCTTTAACCTGGTTGGCTTTCCAGGCAGTGGAGCAGTTTATGGCAGACCAGGGACAGGTGGTGGTTTATCACCCCGAAATAATTGGGGTCAGCAGCGCTGCCACGGGAAACGCCAGCTCCGCCGTCTCTCCTCCCCCCCTGGTTGGCAGCAGGGAAAAACGTGATTTACTGCAGCAGCAGAGGTTTATATCTAATCCTTTCTGTAATCCCTTACTCCAGGAAACTTCGGGATACGGCAGCTGGGAAGCTGGCTCAACCTGAACCTCGGGACTTGTTCGAGAGCAACAGGTTCCAGCAGGATGGATCCTCCACGGGTGTGGATCACGCTCATGCAGGATCACGCCTGGACCTGGATTCTCTACAGGCACCAGGAAGAAGGAGGATGGATGCAAAGCCTGGCTCGGCACCTCCCGCTTCCCTCCCTCCTTCCCAGATGTGGCTGGAGAACCGGCACGGCCCCAGCCATGCCACGTTCCATGAGAAAAGCCAGGATGTCATAAAACCGAGAACTAATTGCCCCCAGATGGCTCATTAAGGCCACATGAAAATTCTTCCAGGGTCAGGAAAGCACTTGTGGAAAGCACCAGGAGGTCACGCTGCCAAGAGTGCCCCGGGGCCACAGCTTGGTGACACCTGAGCATGGAATGGATCCACGAATCACCGGGAGGAGCCTGGAAGCAGGAGCAGCTTCCCAACGAGCAAAGCAGCAGCTCTGTTTCCTTCCTAGCAGGAAACCATTTATTTTCACAGAAAATCACAGCCTTTATGGATGGCTTGGGATATTCCTGCTGACTTGTGCATTGCTGGAAGCACGGCAGGTATTCCAGAGGTCCAGAACCACGCTCCCACTGCCAGCATCTTTCCAACAGCTTAAAATCCCTGCTAATCCTGCTGTCACCAAATCCAGGCCTCTCCATATCCCCCACCCCATGATATTAGGCAGGTTTCACTCCCCCCAAATATTCCTGCTAAACCAGAGGCTGCTGTAACCCCACAGTGACCGATATCCCACAGGACAATGGCCCCAGATCCTGCCCGGGCACAGGAAGCCTTGGAGTTGCTCCTGGAGGCTGCTCCATCTGCAACTCGTCCTGTGCCAGAACGGCAGCAGGAGATAAGGAGTCTCAAAGGTCTCATGGAAAACTCTGACAAGCAGGCTATTTTCAGCTGGCCTGGCTCGCTGCTCCTGCCGGACGCTTCCCTGCTCCTCGTGTGTGCAGGCAGGGGATGAGCCCGACTTGGTGTCTCTGGAGGACAGGAGAGGGGACAGAGCTGTCCCCTTCGAGACGAGGGGAGTGAGGGCAGCAGCAGTGGGCTCTGATGTCCGTGGGAACATTTGCACCACGGAAAAGGATCCCGAGCCAGTGAGCAGCCGAGCACCGCAGGCTGAGTGGAGCTCCAGGTTCCCACTGCAATGACCAGCAGGAAAGACTTCAAATGGTGCAGTGTCCTGGGCTCCATCTGCAGAATGATTTCAGTTCAGATGCTTTGCCTGGGGAAGGGGAGGAGGAGGACTGAGCCATGGGCAGGAAAAGTGCAGCGGTGAGGAAATTTCAGCTCAGGAAAATGAAACTCTGGGTGTTCCTCTCCGGAGGGCCTGAGCTCACCCTGCCCACGCTGTGCCTCAGGGGCAGAGCTGTTCTCACGCAGAGCAAGTGGCACCAGGCTCCACCATTTGCTCTGTCTCGACCCAAAGCATCCCACATCCTCATCCCACATCCTCATCCCACTTGTTTTCTCTGCTCATTGTTTCTGTCCACTTGCTCTCCAACTGCTTCAGTCCCCCCTGGCTCATGAACATCGGCGTCACTTCTCTTGCTGGGGCATAAAATGTGGCTTGAAAATTCAGTTCAATAAAAACAACTAAAAAAAAAAAATTATATTAAAAACCCCACCCTGGTCCAGGAGCTCCTGGAGGGGAATGGAGCTGGGATGCAGCCAGCACTTGCTCCTCACCACACCCCTGGCGAGATGGGAATCGGGGCATTTGTGCTTTAGGCCTATTTTGGGAAGAGCCAAAGGGAAACCATGACTGAGGCTGATATGGAGAAGTGGGCCCAAAGCAAGCTGATGGCATTTACTCGGTACCAGGGAGATAAGCCCAGTGCCAGCACGTGCCAGCCAGCACCTCTACAGCTCCCAGAGCAGGTGGGAACGCTCTGAGCACCGGGGTGCCCGCACCAGGAATATCCTGGGAATTGTGCAGGTGACAGGGACCTTCCTCAAGGCTGTGCTGAGCTTGGGAGGCTCATGAGAGGGGCTGACTCCAGGGAAAGGAGTTTTGAAGGGATGAGAAAGAGAAGGATTTGCGACTGAGGCACTGCAGTGTCTGGGAACAGGATTCCTGGGATATGGGAACTATGCAGCAGACAGCTGGGGACAGGGACTGTGATTCATCCTGGATACTCTGGAAGCAGGGAAAGGGCACAGGGAGCCAAGGCGGTTAAGTAGGGATATAAGAAGGAGAATAAGCAATGGGCCTAAGGCTTTATGAACTATAAACACTGCAATGGAGGAGCTTTGTATTCAAAATAAGCAAAGGCAAATTAAAGGAGGGAATTAGGGGAAGGGAAAGACAGAAGTGAGGAGAGAGAGAGAATGAGCAGAGATCTGTGCCCAGGGCCAGGTGAAGAGAAAGTTCTTCCCAGGTTTTTTCTAGGAAGGAGAAGCCCGAGAAAGCGTGTGGAGAAATGAGAGGAGGGCAGAGGTGGTGTCAGAAAAGAGGGGTCCCCAGGAGAGTCCTGGGTGCTCTTCAGAGCTCCCAGGCAGAAGGGGAAGAGCTGGTTTAAAGGAAAACTGGGACCAAGCAGCCAACTTGAGCAGCTGGATCTTCACTCCTGGCTGGAAAGCTGCCATGCCACACGGAATTACTCGGTGTCCACATGCACCACAGAGCCATCACCATGCTGATCCCAGCAGGCTTGGGGGAAGGATGGAAATCCCCTTCCCATGGCTGGCAGCCTCAGGAATCCAGACAGAGCAAGACAGAGAGCAGCCCTGCAAGGGGGGAAGGACCCTCCAGGCCTCTCCTGCTCCCGAGGACGGGCCCATTTTTGTGTCAGTGCCTGTGCCATGAGTAAAATTCCCAAAACCACACCAATGGCAGTGGATGGTTCTGTGCCCAACAGCGACACTTCCTCCGTGCCCCCAGGAAGACAACAAGGTCGCCTCCAAACCCTACCCCGAGCACAACCTCCCCTTCTGCCTACAAGGATCAGGAAGAAGAAGGATGCATTCAGGGAAAAGGTCACTCTGCTGGGATTGCTCCAGGTGCAGAAAAGCCTGCTCCCACAAGACCTGTTTTCCACTCCCTTGGCACCCTCAGCGGCTCAGACAAGTTTCCAAACTTTGCATCCTGATTTCCAGACCAAACAACAGTGGCCCATTCCCCTCTTTCCTCCAGCTCCATCCTGAGCCCTCAGACAGTGCCCAACATGTCCCACACATCCCTGTTCACCTCAGGGAGGGGGACAGCACCGAGAGGCTCCTTCAGGTGCAGGAGGCACCGGCGAGTCCTCGTGAAGCCTGGGAAAGTTTCATCCAGCTGAGATATTCATCGGCACCACGGCGAGGAGCTGAGTCAGGACAAGTGATGGATGTGCAGGAAGCCAAGTGTCAGATGCCTCCACATGTGCTTGATTTTCACCCAACCCAACAGGTTCCATGACCGCTGTGACACATTTCCGTGTCCCTGAGCTCCCATTCCAGGGCAGCCTCCTTCCCCCCAGGCCTGGCTCCATCCAATTACTCCTCCCTGCAAGCTCTCCGTGATGGATCTGTATTGATCCACCCCAGCTCCACGGTTTCTATCTCCATTTATCAGGCCTGCACTTCTCTTAATCCCATCTCAGCCCTCCCCAAAGTAATGAGATAGGAGGCAGGCTGGAAAGGCCGATAAAAAGGAACTGAACAAATCCATTAATGCTGTTTCTGTGCCAGGAATTACAAATCTCAGCCCTTGGTAATTAGGGCTCTGCCAGCCAGAGTCCCAGCACAGCAAAGCCAGAGAGGAAAGTCAGGCTCACTAAAATGTATCCTGAGAAAAAAGGCAATACCTGGAGCAGCAGGACATTTTGGATCATTTGCCAGGTGTGGCACTGAGGTGCTGTTTGGGGACAGGGGTGGGACAAAGTGCTCAAATCAATGCAGGTACAGCCTAAACCAGTGTGACCAGCAGTTAGCCCTGCCCTCTGGCACTGGGAAGCCATTCCCTGTGTCCTGTCCCTCCATCCCCTGTCCCCAGTCCCTCTCCAGCTCTCCTGGAGCCCCTTTAGGCCCTGCAAGGGGCTCTGAGCTCTCCCTGGAGCCTTCTCCTCTCCAGGTAAACACCCCCAGCTCTCCCAGCCTGGCTCCAGAGGGGCTCCAGCCCTGCAGCAGCTCCAGGGCCTCCTCTGGACTCTCTCCAGCAGCTCCACGTCCTCCTGCAGAGGCAGCTCTGCAGGTGGGGTCTCACCTGAGTGGGCAGAATCCCCCCCTCCCCTGCTGCCCACATTGTGGGATCGGCCCAGAACACCACTGGCTTCTCCAGATCTCTCATATAAAACCCCAAACCAACCCAGCAAACCCCAAATCACAGGAAAAAGTCAAATTCAGGACATTTTGTCGAGGTACTAAACCAGAGAGTGAGGAACAACTGACCAGGATAACGGGGACACGTTTTGATTGTGACCTCTGGAAAAAACTTCCCTTGTATAAATGGAGATTAATGGACATTTCAAAAGACAGTTGCTTTAGCTTAACCCCTCCCCTCCATGTTTTCCTTGGGATGGGACCTAAGGGATGCATCACCAAGGTAAAAACTAACAAATACTAATAAAATAAATAAATCGAGACACTCATCCAACCAACACCCTCCCTGGAACAGATTCAGATTCTATTTCAATTGACATCTTCTAAAAAACAAAGCCTTTCTCAGGAAAAATAAACCACGGCCACTTCAGAGAAAAACAGGGGAAGAATTGCCCAGGATCTCCCAGTTTCTGGGAGGCAGAGGCAGGAAAACAGGTCAGGAGCAGAGCACTGAGCAGAGTCAGTCAGTGAGTACCCGATTTCACCTAAATCCAGGGATTTTCTGCTTTTCGAGCAGACTTTTTGGACTCCTGATGTTTGTTGGGATTTTCCAACCCACTCTGGAGCCAGCCCCAGCCCTGGGCATGGGGTTGTTGGTCCTTCTCCCTCCTGGAAGTGATGACAAGGTGCTCGGTCTTCCTCACAACTCCCACTTGAGCTGTCCAAAGGCTCGTTAGGAAATGGCCCTAATTAAGTTTGAT
This sequence comes from Corvus moneduloides, assembly GCF_009650955.1. NCBI lineage: Eukaryota > Metazoa > Chordata > Aves > Passeriformes > Corvidae > Corvus > Corvus moneduloides. Next base: position 4,563,835 of record NC_045503.1, on the reverse strand, counting down.
GGATGGGGACTGGGGATTATTCCTAATCTCCCTGCAGCAGCCAGACCAGAAAGGATATTTCACACAAGAGTTCAACTGCAACTGCACAGCACGTGCGTGGCCTGACTCCACAGACCCAGAACCTGTTCCCAAGGTTTCAAATCCCGAGGAAAAAGCCATGGAATGAGCAGAGTTTGGATTCTGACCCCATGGATAGCCCCTCCCTGGAGTCAGCCTTGCTATCAGGTGGTTTGTTGGATCAAAAGAATTCGGTTTATAAAGGTACAAAACAGGCCTCAATCACAAAACTGAGTCCAAAATTTAAAGTCCAGTGAACATTAAGGATTTTCCCCTTGAAAAAAATAAGACGAAGGTTTTCTTTTCTATATTTCCTTCCCTCCTCCTCTGACATGGGAGGGAATATTCCACACAGGAGGATATTTGACCATCCAAGCCCTTCCTCGAGCATTTTAGTCTTTGCACGTGGGCACGAAACTGCGAAATAATGGAAGAAACCAACAGAGAAAACACATAAACCAGAAACAACTCCACGTCTCTCCATTCCCAGTCCGAGTTCAAGCTGAAATCAAACAATTTCTCCAAGTTTTCTGTACATGGATCTGCCTTGATGACCTGGAGATCACCCAGCAGGAGAAATCCGGGCTTCTGATGTCACAGCAAAGTACAAGAGAATAGCTGGGATAATTTACAGACAGTCTTGCTCAGACCCCAGGACACAACATGCTCAAGCAACACCTGGGAAAGAAATGTTCCTGACCTGGGAAAGGGGGAAAAAAAACCAATTAGGATGAGCCAGATCAGCTCCTCAAACCGGTTTTCTGCAATCACAATCACAAAGAGTTGCATCAGTGCAAAAGGGAGAATGACACGGGGCAGTGGGGGCAGCTCCTGGGGAAAACACAGGTACATCCAAGGAAAACGATTTTACCCGAATTTACCAAGGAAAACGAACCAGCCCAGAGAGGAGTGGGGATGTGCACAGCATTCCCTGCCCAGCTTGCAGCCAGGAAAATCCCTTCTGCTTTAGCTCTCCCACAGCGGCTCATCCGGGAGCAAAATCCCCGTGGGCTGAGCTCCTCCGTGCCCAGGTGAGATCCCGAACAGCAGCACCGATCACACCCGAGCCGCTGCCATCCCTGGGAAGGCGGGATGGAGCCGTGGCAGTGCCCACAGCACCCCGAGCCACCCCGGCACCCAGTGCCCGCCTGCCGCGGGCTCATACCCCCCTCTCGTGGCAAGCACACGGCTCCCTGACCCCACACGGGAAAGGCTTTTCCAGCGCTGCATCCCGCTCGGGCTTTGCAGAGCTCTTTCCAGAGGCTCTGCTGATGAAGCACATGAATATTGATGATCTGCAGAGATGCAGCAGCAAAAGCAGCTGCGGGGAGAGGCTCTCCGAGTTCAGCAAATGCTGCCGGGTGCAGGAACCTCCGGGGCAGGGAAAGGAGAGGGAACAGGGAGATTCTGTGGAGGAGAACAGGTCAAGCTGTTCAGTCATGCTCAGGAGAGCAGGATCCTACATTGAACCAGGAAAGGGCAATCCCAGCCCAGCCCTGGGCATGGGGCTGTTGGTCCTTCTCCCTCCTGGAAGTGATGACAAGGTGCTCGGTCTTCCTCACAACTCCCACTTGAGCTGTCCAAAGGCTCGTTAGGAAATCGCCCTAATTAAGTTTGATGGATGGGAACTGGGGATTATTCCTAATCTCCCTGCAGCAGCCAGACCAGACTTCCTGGCAATGCCAGTCCAGCTCCTGGCCCTGCACAGACACCTCAACAATCCCCCCCGTGCCTGGGAGCGTTGTCCAAAGGCTCCTGGAGCCCTGGCAGGGTTGTGCTGCCGTCCTGCCTTGCAGGTGAAAACGAGCACAGGCGGCTCTGGCTGCCCTTCCCTAGCCCAGTTTAGGGTGCTTTTTGGGCACACGGGTCTGTTGGAGCGAGTCTAGAGGAGGATTAGAGGGATGGAGCAGCTCTCCTGCAAGGAAGGGCTGGGAGAGCTGGGATTGCTCAGCCTGGAGAAGAGAAGCTCTGGGGTGAGCTCATAGTGGCCTTCCAAGGCCTGAAGGGGCCAACAAGAAACAGGGGGAGAGACTTTGGCCAAGGGCTTGGAGTGACAGGACAAGTTGGAAAATGGGATCTGTCCTCTGCTCTGCTGGGAGCAGGAAAACCCCTACAGGAGGATGACCTACAGCTCCCACATCCTCACACACCACTAACCACAGCTCCTTCCCAAGAACCCCTCAGAGGGGACGCAAATTTGGGTACTCAATCAAATCACCACCCCCACGAATTCTGGAGGAATTCAATGGGTTTGAGACATTTCCTCTCTGTCAAACGCTGCTGGAACGAGCTGGGACTCAGCTGCCGTGAGCAGGGGGAGGGAGCTCATGTACCCACACACAGAGATGTAATCTCATGTCAGAATTAAGCCAGCCTAGAGAGCAAGTGCATTAGTCCCTGCTGAGAAGGGATCCAGGGACAGAGGGGGAGAAACAACTGGGAAGAGACTTTTCCAGCTCAGGAAAGGGAGGGACAGAACTCACTGCAGCCTCCTCACTTCCCTCCAGGACAGAGAGTCCTGGTGGAGCTGCTCACGTCCAGGCTCCGAGGCCCAGCCAAAGCCTGTTTGCTTTCCCTGCACTTCCCACATCCCAGGCACAGCCAAGGTCTCCTGGAAAAAGCTGCTCCTTCACCCTCCAAGAGCCCCAGCAGGGCTGCCAGAGCTGTGTGAGTGCAGCAGAGCCAGAGGGGATGGTTTGTCCTGCATTAACAGCCCAAAGATCCCACAGGAGCTTTATCAGGGCTGATAAACCCGAGCTGGGTCGCTCCCTCCCTTGTGCCAAGTGACATCTTCCCATCTCCACAGCAATACGATTTTCCAGGGACAACACCACCTGTTTCCTTGCCTCTTTTCCCACTTACTTGCATGGAACCATGTCCACAGGAGAGGGACAGCTGCCTTTTTGTGGCTGAGTTAGGCTCGAAGTGACGGATCCTGGCCAGGCTGATGCTCTGCAGTGTTGTTGAATGCAGGTCACTGCACAACACAATCCCCTGAGGTACCAGGAGCAGCCTGGAGTGGCACAGGACACAAATTAAACCACCTGGGTACAAATCCCTAAGCAAAAGGGATCAGCAAGGTCCCAGCCCCAGGGGTGTCTCTCACTCGAGGCAGGGAAGGGCAAATCCTCAAGATCCATTTTTAAGGCAAGGGTGAGTCTTCCAGAACAAAGACAGGATAGAAAACTGGCACAGCCTCATCCAGGGGAAAACTGGGGATGGTTCTCATTTTGCAAAGCCTCCTCAGCTGCTGCAGCACGGGCTGCTCCAAGTTTAGATGACATTGCATCAGTCCTCTCCACCTCTCAGTCAGGAGGAGGAAGAAAAAAGCCATCTACCCTTAGTCTGCAAAAATCCGGTGTTAGGGAGGGCTCTGGATAAAAATAGCGCCGAGGTTTTATTTTTTTCCAGAGCTAAATTAAAATGTGGGGCTTTTTTCTTCTTGTGATTCTGCCCTGCTCAGGTGAGATCCCACCTGCCTCCAGTTCTGGGGTCCCCAACACAGGAAGGATGTGGAGCTGCTGGAGAGAGTCCAGAGGAGGCACCAGGATGCTCAGAGGGATGGAGCAGCTCTGTGGGGAAAGGCTGGGAGAGCTGGGATTGTTCAGCCTGGAGAGGAGAAGCTTTGGGGTGACCTCAGTGTGGCCTTGCAGGGCCTGAAGGAGCCGACAAAGAAGATGGAGAGAGACGATTTCCAAGGGCCTGGAGGGACAGGACACGGGGAATGGCTTCCCACTGCCACGGGGCAGGGATAGATGGGATATTGGGAAGGAATTCCTCCCTGTGAGGGTGGTGAGGCCCTGGGATGGAATTCCCAAAGCAGCTGTGGCTGCCCCTGGATCCCTGGAAGTGTCCAAAGCCAGGTTGGAGCAGCCTGGGATAGCAGAAGGTGTCCCTGCCCATGGCACCGAAAGGGTGGCACCAAGGCTCCATCCACCATAAGACACCCCAGAAAACACCTGGAATGAACAGGAATACAGGGCAGGGATACAACTTATTCATCAATAACAGGAAAAGTCCCCAGAATAGCAGTTTTGGAAGGTTCCAAAGCTATTTGAGAAGCCAGGCCAGATTTGACAAATAGCTCCAGCCAAAATGGAGAAAATAATTAGAAAAACATTGAAACGTGTCATTTTTAGTTGTTGTTCTAATTTTTTTTTTTTTTTTAAACTGAAACATTTTACTTCGGAAATGATGAAACATTTTAGTCCCAGCAGGATCTTGGAGCCTTTGTCCCAGTGAAACAGGAATGTTTATTCGGTTTGTCACCGACTCACTGAGTTAAATGTCAGGAGGAAATTTCAGTGTTGCCTTTTCGTGTAAAAATAAAAATTAAAAATGCACACCAGATTTTATCTGGTGGCACACAGGGCATTAGAAGAGGCCAGATAAAGGGCTGAAGGCAAGCACCTTTCCTGTCCAGATCCTCAACTCCCCTAATTCCCAACAGGCTGAGCCATGGGGGATTAGCCAACCCGCACGGAAAGGGGACGGGGTGACCTCAGGTGACAGCAGAGGCCAGAAGAGAAGGTCCCTTTTGGGAGCCTCCCATGGAGCTGCCCCAGAACGACCCTGGGAACAGCAGGGCTGAGGGTGATGAAGGCTGAGAGGGACAAAGGCTGGTGAGAGATGCCCCCCAGAGCTCCCAGAATGGAGAATTGGGACTTCCCTCCCACTGCCGTGCCCAGGGCACTGGGAAAAGCCACATCCTGCCTCTTCCATCAGCACAGCAGCCTCTGCCAAGGAATCCGCCTCTCCCACCACTGGGGCCTTAGCTGCCTCTAATTTTAGGGTCTGATGAAAAGACTTGGGGTCTCCTCCAGGCTTTCCTAACAAAGGGCTGAGTGCCCCAGCCAAGAGCCCTGGGGTCCCACAGTGCTCCCAGCACTCCCACGCCAGCCCAGCTGTCCCGTGCCTCTCCCTGCCCCCGCAGCAGCACGGCACCGCCGATCCCAGCGCTCGTCACCGCGGATCTTCATCCCAGCCCCGCTCCTGGTGATCCGATATGCACAACAGACCCCGAGCTTCAGCACACGGAGAGCTCATCCCAAAGCCATAGGCCTTGCCCAGATAATGACCTTTAGCTCCTCCAAACACTAAGTCAGCTCTTAAACCAGCCAGGAGGGACCTGCAGCAGGAAAAGCTTTCCAAACTCCATGACACAAAGCCCGGAGTGGCTGCTTCCGAGCTTTTGAGGCGCACACCCCAATCCCAAATTGTCCCAGCACATGTTTTCTTGGAGCAGACAGGGCTCGCAGGAGCCTAGTGTGAGACCTCAGCGTGTCCAGATGGAGGGGATGGAGCTGGTGATTACAGCAGGGAGGGAATTGGGAGCTGGGACATGAAACCAGAGAGGGGAAACGTTTAAAGCTTTAATCTTGGAAACAGCTTCCTGATAGGAGATTTATGAGCAATGGGAATAGTCTCCTTTGCAGAAGGCTGGAAGCTGTGCTGCTAAAACGAGACTGGATAAAAGAGGAGACAACGCATGAGGGATGGATTTGGTTTGAGCAGAAGACAGGACCCGGAGGTTCCCTCCCAGCTCCAGCCAGCTTCCCACACATCCAACCCCACACCTGGGACATTCACCCCTCCGGCACCAGGAACCAACACTCAGCACTGCTCCAGACGAGTGTGACCAGCCCAAATCTCTCTCCCCATGCAGCTGCTCCTGGGGCTGCTACAGAGCCTCATTTTTTGGCTAATTCCTGGTGTGGTAGCCAGACCCCAGGGCTTGACACATCCGACTTTTGTGTGGGAGCCTGTGGAAGGGGCAGGTTCATTAATACGTGTTTAACTTGGACCTTGAAGGAGCTGAACTTTTCCTGACTTACTTCTCCCTGTATCTATATCCCACTTTCCTGTAATCAACCTTTCTCTTTTTCCTGCCTTGGCCTTTCCCAGTGAGTTCGTGGGTATTGGTTTTCTCTAAAGCTGCTTTAGTGCTGCTGCAGGATGTGGGACTGACAGCTGTGGCCTTCCAAGCTCTATATTCACCCTGCATTTATCCAGCTCCTCATTCCCCTGGCTCCTCTTCCAACCTCAGCATGACCTGAAGGGGTGAGAAGATGTAAGAGACAAGAGCAGCACCTCTCCATACCTCGCAGAGAGTCATGGAATGGTTTGGGTTGGAAGAGACCTCAAAGCTCACCCAATCCCACCCCTGAATGGCCAAGGACATCTTCCACTAGACCAGGTTGCTCCAAGCCCTGTCCAACCTGAGAAAGGGTTTGTTGGGACGCTCATCCAGGGCTCAGCCTCATAAAGCTGCCGAGCCAGTGCCCTGAGCAGGGATTAGATGCTGAAGTCTGACCTCAGCCGGGTGCAGCCAGCCCAAAGCACTCTGACTTCGGGCTTATTGCCCCACAAAAACAGCAGTGAAATCACTTCATTAATCCCCAGAGCCTCGTTTCCTTCCTTCCTTCCTTCCCCCAGCCAAGCTGAAGCTTAAAATAGTATTTCGCATTCCTCATATTTCACTCCAGAACTAATTAACACCCAACCAGCCCAAAGCTCTTCCCACAGCAGCCTGGCCCCATCGTGCAACCTGCCCACCCTTGGCAGCAGCAGGAGCACCCACCAGGCTCCCAGTTCCTCCCAAAAGCCATTTCTGACGGAGCATCTGGAAAGAACTGTGCTAAAACAGGAAAACACCAGAATTCAAGCCCCACATGCACTTTTACCTCCACTCCACGTGCACACACACAAGTCTGCAGTGCCCATAAACAATCTCAGCACCATGGTAATTCTGCAACACCACGAGCAGTCCCTCTTCCAGAGGTTCCAGCAGCTCCTAAATTAGGACAAAACCCATGAGTTACCCTCTGCCTCCTTGTTGGTACCTCCACAGAGCAGGGCTGACCCCATGTCCAGCCTCATGAACACAAAGAGGACAGTTCTTACCCGGCTAAAAAAGCGCCTTGGATTCAACAGAGGGTGAGGGACGCAAAAGACAGAGCCCAGGTCTTGCTTCACTTGGATTTCACAGCCTTTTCTCACCCTCTCAGCAGCCCAGGCCAAGCATGAGTCAAACAGGGCCGTGGAGATGATGGAGCTGGAAAGGAAACATCATCCAGGAGGGCTCCAAATACGTCACCCATGAGACACCGGCCCCCTCACTACAGCATCGCTCTTGCTCACACGCGTCAGGCTCGGAGGATCACGGAGGGGTTGTGGACCAGGAGAGGGTGTAAAGAGTAGCACAAACACAGGGAAGACGTGGCAGCTACAGGGGAGGGAGAAAAGGTCAAACACACCACGCTTGATGTGTTTATTTGGTTTTCAGCCCAAACTCCCACCCACAGGCCAAAGGCAAGGGCAGCTTGAGCACTCCAGGCAGCTCATGAGCAAGAGCTGCTTCATCCATTCAGCACTGTGCAGCCAGTGCTTGTGTTTACTGCTTAAAAATAACACTAAAAATACAAAAAACTTGTACCAAGTATCCCACATCTCTGTAGAGCTCCATCCTCTCCCCCTGGCAGCAGTGAGGACCTAGGAGAGCCAGACGCTCACCCCAAAATCAGGGAATTGTTTAAGGAAGGACAATGGGGCACTTTGTGCTTCTGGCTGACATGGCGCTGTCCAGTCATAAGTTGAACTCAGTGATCTCAGGGGTTCTTCCCTGTCCTTCCAGCCGTGCCCACCCTCAGGGGCCAGACCCGGGGCAGCAGCTGTGACCCCTCACACCCAGCTGTCCCCAAAGAGAAGCCTTAAGGAGCTGCCACAACGGACGACACCTCTCCCTGGTACAAGGGCTGCACGCCGGCCTTCTCTCCCTACTTGGGCAGCCCTGACAACCATGAGGGGCTGCGGGCAGCCCCCAAACCGGCCTCGGAGAGCGCCCGAACCCCTCGCAGAACACCATCCCCGCAGCCGCGGCTCCCGCCGTTGTGAGGAGGCCGCGCCTCGGTCAGCCTTTATATACTGCCCGCCGCGCGCGCGCCTGGTCACGTGCCCGCCCCGCCTCTGACGTCATCGCCGCGCGCGGCAGCATGGCAGCGGTGGCGGCGCCCGGCGTGGCGCCGGTTCGAGCCCGGTGAGTGCGGGATCGGCGCCTCCTTAACCCCCCGGGACGTGCCTGACCCCTCCATAACCCCCCCCCGAACGGGCTCAGCCCCTTGATAACCTTCTCCGGTACGTGCCCGCTCCCTTCATAAACCCCCCCGGTACGTTCCTGATCTCTCCATATCCCCCTCCCACGACATTCCCAACTCCTCCATCCCCCAGTACGTCCCTAGTCCCTCCATAATCCTCCCAGTACATTCCCGACCCCTCCATACTGCCTCCCAGTCCATGCCCAGCCCCTCCTGCCCTCGGTACAGTCCCTGTCCCCCCATAATCCCCGCTCCTGACCCCTTTTCCACGGACACCCGCAGGTTCCTCACCTCCAAGGAGCAGTTCCACGCCTACCTGCGGGCAGGGGGCGAGGAGGAGGAGGAGGAAAAGGAGGAGAAGAAGGAAGAGGAGCAGGTCAGCAGCTCCCAGAGCGAACCCCCAGCCAAGCGGGTGAAGGCAGAGGAGCTCAGCCAGGATGGGGAAAGCCAAGGGAATGCTGGAGAGGAGGAGAAGGAGCGCCCGGAGAAGAAGAGAGCCCGGGGGCAGAACAAGAGCCGCCCCTGCATGAAACCCAACTGCTACGAGCAGAGCAGGCTGTGCCCCTCAGTGACACAGGTGGGACACTGGGCCCTGCTCCAGCTGGGTTAGGTGGGAGATTGGGAAGAAATCCCTCCCTGTGAGGGTGGGGAGGCCCTGGCACAGGGTGCCCAGAGCAGCTGGGGCTGCCCCTGGATCCCTGGCAGTGCCCAAGGCCAGGCTGGACATTGGGGCTGAGAGCAGCCTGGGACAGTGGGAGGTGTCCCTGCCATGGCAGGGGTTGGCACTGGATGGGATTTAAGGTCCCTGCAACCCAAAGCAGTCTGGGATTCCATAAAAACCATCTGGGAGAGGGTGACGTGGGATGAGTGGGACAAGTGAAGCATCACCTCCCCTGAGGTGTGTCCACCCCTCCCCTCCTGCAGCACATCCCTGGGAGCATTCCTGACCTCCCTGGGGGCTCTCGGGTGCTCAGGGCAGTTCTGGCCTGTGCTGGTCCATCCCCACCTTGCCCTGCTCCGTGTTGTCCGCAGGGCTGTGCCGGGCAGTGCCACTTCGGGCCGCGCTGCCGCTTCCTGCACGACGTGTCCGAGTACCTGGCGGGGAAGCCGGCGGACCTGGGCCAGCGCTGTGTCCTCTTCGACACCTTCGGCCGCTGTCCCTACGGTGTCACCTGCCGCTTCGGCCAGGCCCACCTCGGCGACAGCCACCAGAACCTGGTCAACGCCGCCCTGGCCCAGCAGTGGGACGGGAAGCTGCTGGTGAGGAACAGCCTCTCCAAGGACCTCCAGCAGCAGCTGCGCAAGAGGAAGTTCAGCTTCCAGAAGGCCGAGGAGTTTCTCCGTGGGCTCCACGGTGGGAAGGGAGGCAAAGCCACGGGGGGCTGCACAGAGGTGTCCAACTGCACAGCACCCCAGGAGGGCCTGGGAGACAGCCCTGTGCTGCAGGAGCAGGGAGAGGATCCCAAACCAGAGGCCCTGCAGAGCTCCCGAGGGGCTGAGGATGCTCCCTCCACCCCAACCCTGGGCCCGCTGACAGATGAAGACGTCACGAAGCTGCGGCCGTGTGAGAAGAAAAAGGTGAGAGTCCCTTGTGTCCTGATCCCGTGGTGCAGACTGTGCGTGGAAAGATGGCAGAGAAACCCCTTGGAGAGCCTTTAGCTGGGGGAGGCAGGCAGAGCACTCCTTATATATGGAAGGAATTCCTCCCTGTGAAGGTGGGGAGGGGCTGGGATGGAACTCCCAGAGCAGCTGTGGCTGCCCCTGGATCCCTGGCAGTGCCCAAGGCCGGGCTGGACGGGGCTTGGAGCAGCCTGGGACAGTGGGAGGTGTCACTGCCATGGCAGGGCTGTGGAATTGAATGATCCTTAAGGTCCTTTCCACCCCGGAACATTCTGTGATTCCACAAAAGCCACTGCAGCTCTGCTAACCTGCTCCTCCATCCCTGTTTTCCAGCTGGAAATCCAAGGCAAGCTCTACCTGGCTCCACTGACCACGGTAGGTGGATAACTCCATCCTCTTGCCAAAACTTGGCGCTGACACGGTTGGAACAGGGCAGATCTGACCATCCCTGTCCCTGCTGTCCCTGCCAGTGTGGCAACCTCCCTTTCCGACGGATCTGCAAACGTTTTGGGGCAGATGTCACCTGTGGAGAGATGGCCGTGTGCACCAACCTGCTGCAGGGCCAGTCCTCCGAGTGGGCTCTGCTCAAACGCCACCACACCGAGGACATTTTCGGGGTGCAGGTCAGTGTTGTCACCCCATAGCCCACCAATAACTCACTTCCCAGGGGAAAAGCTGCCTCTGGAACTCAGGGAAGCTGTTTCCCTTTGGCAGCTGGAGGGAGCCTTTCCAGACACCATGACCAAGTGTGCAGAGCTCCTGAACAGGACAATCGACGTGGATTTTGTTGACATCAACGTCGGGTGTCCCATTGACCTGGTCTACAAGAAGGTGAGAAATTCTGTCTTTGAATCCTTGTTTTCTCCCTCATTCCCCGCTGCCTGATTGCTCCTTCCAGTCTGATCCAGAGCTCGCAGTTCATTTGTGGGCAGTAGATCCCAATGAGAAGGGGGTTAAGCTGCTCAGGGAGCAGGGAATTGCTGTCTCTGCTGGCAGGATTTGGGAGGGAAAAGCACTCTGGGGTTTATTTTTGGTTGAAGGATCCACTTTCTCCAAGCTTTGAGATGCTCCAGGCCCTACCTGAGCAGCTCCAAGGACTCTCCACTGTGTGAAGAAGAGGAAAGTCCTGACTGTGCCGTGTTTTGTCCCTCAGGGAGGAGGCTGTGCTTTGATGACTCGCTCCAACAAGTTCGAGCAGATCGTCCGCGGGATGAACTCGGTGAGTTGGAGCACCTGGAGCTGAGCTGAGGGAGCCCAGTCCAGCCTGGCCTCATTCCCCCACCTCTGCAGGTGCTGGATGTGCCACTGACGGTGAAGATCCGGACTGGGGTGCAGGAAAAGGTTAACGTGGCTCACAAAATCATCCCCAAGATCCGGGAGTGGGGAGCGTCCCTGGTCACGGTACGGAGACAGATGTGTGGGGTTGGTGGCTGAGGAATTCAGCCTGGAGACGGGGTGGGGGTGACCTTCCCCTGCCTTTCAGTGCCCTCTGCTAATAAAAGAGGAAAATTCAGGTGCAGAGGGTGTTTTCCTACCTGCTCCTGAGCCTTGGGTCCGTCATCGTGGAATCCCATGGAACGGTTTGGGGAGGAGCCTTAAAGCTGATCCCATTCCACTGTCCCAGGTTGCCCCAAGCCCTGTCCAACCTGTCAGTGCCCCTGGCTGTAAATTCAGGGGCAGATCCCGAGGGATCCCTTACTGAGCTCTGCTCACCCCGCTCTGTCAGCACCCGTCGATCCCGAGGCCGATCCCGAGGCCGATCCCGAGGCCGATCCCGAGGCTCCCTTTCCCCATCCCGCTGTCAGTGCCCCCCGTCCCTCCCTGCCTGTCCAGCGAGGTGTCCCTGGCTCTCTCCCACAGCTGCACGGCCGATCCCGGGAGCAGAGGTACACCCGGAGCGCAGACTGGGAATACATCGCCGAGTGCGCCCGCATCGCCAGCCCCATGCCTCTCTTTGGTACGTGGGGCTTCCTTTGTCACTCGTTTCGTTTCAAATTCCTTTAAAAATGGGGAAAAAAACCCAGCTTCCCGAGGATGCTTAGCATAGAGGAAAGGTTGGAGCATCCCTGATGTTGCTGATGTGGTGCCAGAGGGAAGGGACAGGGAAAAGGGACAGGTAGGACACGAATCACTTGGGTTTTTCCAGGTGTTTTCTTGCCCCTGTGGCACAGAATCCCTAAACCCTCAGGGAAAGGAGCTGGGAGTAAAGGAGGAGAGAGGAGACTGCTCCTTTTTCCCTTGTAAGGGAACATCCATCAGAAACATCCCTGGGAATCCAAACCAGGAGCCCCAGAGCCTCTTTGGAGCATCTGGACACTGTGTCCATTTTGAATTTTATCCCATGCCTGGATTAGCTCACTTTGACTTGTCCTCACGGATCACTTTGACCTCTGGCTTCTCCCTCCTTTCCGGGCAGGAAACGGGGATATTTTGTCCTACGAAGATGCAAATCGAGCCATGCAGATGGGAGTTTCTGGAATCATGATTGCAAGGCAAGTGCCTGTGTTTCCCTTTGCTCCTGAGCTCTGGTGGTTCAAGGGTAAAAAAAAGAAAAAAAAAAAGGGATTAAAAAAATCCCTAAACAAACCCAAATTGGTAAAATCCATTTGTATCGTCGGGAGCTTCTTGCTGGAATGGAAAAGGAGATTTAAAGCAGAGTTGGCTGGGAAATCAGTGCTGGAAAGTGTCTCAAATCTTCAGGAGCATCAGTGGTGGGAATAACAATCCGTTTTTTTTGGGTTTTTTTTGCTGCAGAGGGGCACTCATCAAACCTTGGCTTTTCACGGAAATCAAGGAGCAGAGACACTGGGATATCTCCTCCAGCGAGAGATTCGACATCCTCAAGGACTTCACCAACTACGGCCTCGAGCACTGGGGGTCGGATACTCAGGGAGTGGAGAAAACCAGGAAATTCCTGCTGGAGTGGCTCTCCTTCCTGTGCAGGTAACTCTGCCCAGCCAGGAGGATCTTTAAAAAAGAATTCATTCAACCCCAGCACTCACTGCTGTTACATTTCATTTCATTCCAGGTACATTCCTGTTGGATTATTGGAACATCTACCTCAGAGAATCAACGAGCGGCCGCCCTATTACCTGGGGAGGGACTACCTGGAGACACTCATGGCCAGCCAAAACGTGGATGATTGGATCAAAATAAGGTAATAAAGCATCGAATTTCATTTCAATTGCTAAAAAACGACGTGGCAGAGCCCCTGTAGAGCCCCAGGGTCGTGTGACAGCTGGGGACTGAGCACTGACCCCTCCTTGGGTTTGCTTTTGTCGTTGTCCTTGTGTCCTTCCTCCCTGTCCAAGGCCAGGCTGGATGGGGCTTGGAGCACCCTGGGACAGTGGGAGGTGTCCCTGCCCATGGCAGGGGTGGCACTGGATGAGCTTTATGGTCTGGATTAATTCTGTAATTGATTCTTTCTCCCAGTGAGCTGCTCCTGGGCCCCGTCCCGCCCAGCTTCACCTTCCTGCCAAAACACAAGGCCAATTCCTACAGATAGGGCTGGCCAGGCCCTGTCCCACGTCAGGAGGCCTTTGGATGGGGTGTGAGGAGGAGCAGGGCTCCTCAGCTGCGCTGGGAGTTGGAATAAAGCTGATGTTTTTAGAAGCTGGTGAGTTTTTTGCCTTCCTGCCGCACATCAATCCTGGCAGACAAACACCCGTTAGTGAGGGGATCTTTGCCTCCAGTTCACAGCCAGAGCTGTCCCAGCTGCCCCACATCGCTGAGAAAGAGGCCTCAGTTCCCACCAGGATGTCCTTGGGAGTGATGAACTCCCAGGATGAGGAGCAGCAATGTCCCCCCAGCCCTTCTGCCGCCCCCACAACCAAGGGGACACAGAGTTGACGTTCAAGCTCCAAAGAGAAGCTTCTCAAAGAATTCTGAAGGCTCTGGGGACAGCCTGGAGGGTCTTAGCAGCTTCCCCACACCTAAAGGGACCCCAGTGGCACCAGCAGAGTGGCAAGAGTGGTGGTCCCAGAACCCCCAGCGCTGTTGATGCCCATCACAGCCACCTCCAGAGGACATCCCCAGGCAGCAGCGGTCCCCTCAGCTGCTCTGCTGCCCCAAAACCAAGGTTTCAGGGACAGCGCAGGGCTGCGGCACCGCGGGGACCCCCTGGACCATCCCCATCTCCCCCCACCACGAGCACCCGGGCGAGCTGCTGCCTCGGTAGGTGTCATGGCGGCCCCCTGTGCCTCGGTAGGTGTCATGGCGGCCCCCTGTGCCTCGGTAGGTGTCATGGCGGCCCCCTGTGCCTCGGTAGGTGTCATGGCGGCCCCCTGTGCCTCGGTAGCTGTCATGGCGGCCTCCTGTGCCTCGGTAGCTGTCATGGCCGAGCCAGGAAGCGGAAGCCGTTGTTGTCACGTGACAGTCGCCCCGTTCCGCGTGCGGGCGGCGGTAACGCCCGGTAGTGGCGGGGGGGGGCACCGGGGGGAACCGGAGGCACCGGGAACCGGGGTGGTGCCCAGGAAGGGGCGCTGGGCACCCAGCGGGGTAAGTGGAGGGGTACAGAGAGAACGGGGGTGGGTGGGGAGCACCCAGTGGGTGGGACTGGGGGCACTGGGGGGCACTGGGAGGGCACTGGGGGACACTGGGGGGGTGTCAGAGGGCTCGAGGAGGGGGCGAAGGGGCACAGCAGGAGTGATGGGGGGACTGGGAGGGTGCGGCGGAAGTAACTGGGACATCTGGGATACACAGAGGGGAGAACTGGGGGGCACAGGGGAACTGGGGGGGTACAGGAGCACTAACTGGGGGGAACTGGGAGGGCACAGGAGCACTAACTGGGGGGCACAGGGGAACTGGGGGGGTACAGGAGCACTAACTGGGGGGAACTGGGGGGGTACAGGAGCAGTAACTGGGGGGCACAGGGGAACTGGGGGGGTACAGGAGCACTAACTGGGGGGAACTGGGGGGGTACAGGAGCACTAACTGGGGGGAACTGGGGGAGCACAGGAGCACTAACTGGGGGGCACAGGGTGCCCGGGGGGGGCACGCAGCAGCGACTGACCCCGCTGTGCCCACAGGGATGCTGCTGCGCTCCTGGAAGTCGCTGTTCACGGGGCGGCTGCTGCTCCTGACCAACACCCTGAGCTGCGGGGGCCTCCTGGCAGCCGGGGATTCCCTGCAGCAGGAATGGCACCGCCGCAAGCACCCGGAGAGCCAGCACCAACTGGGACGCACTGGTGAGGACTGGGATGGGCTGGTTAAATCCCACTGCCTCAGGGTAGGGATAGGTGGAGACCTTCCACTGTCCCAGGCTGCTCCAGCCCGGCCTTGGGCACTGCCAGGGATCCAGGGCCAGCCACAGCTGCTCTGGGAATTCCATCCCAGGGCCTCTCCACCCTCCCAGGGAACAATTCCTTCCCAATATCCCACCCATCCCTGCCCTCTCCATGGAAACCCTCCATCCCTGACCCAGGATGTTCTTCCCAGGCCGGATGTTTGTCGTGGGCTGCAGCCTGGGGCCGCTGATGCACTACTGGTACCTCTGGCTGGACTCAGCGTTCCCGGCCCGGGGCGTGCGGAGCCTCAGGACCGTCCTGAAGAAAGTCCTGATTGACCAGCTGGTGGCATCGCCCAGCATGGGAGCCTGGTACTTCATGGGTACGTGGGACCCCCAGGGATCGCCCAGCCCACCCCCAGCCCCTGCACCGACACCCCAGCAGCCCCACCCTGTCCCAGAGCGGGGTCCCAGCACTCCTGGAGCTCTGGCAGGGTTGGGAATGTGCCCATTCATTCCCTGGGGAGCCTGGGCAGTGCCCAGCACCCTCTGGGGGAAGAACCTTTCCCTGATCTCCATCCCAAATCCCCTGGCACAGCTCCAGCCACTCCCTGGGCTCTGTCCCAGCTCTCCAGGCAGCTCCATGCCTTCCCTTTCACTTTCCCTTCCACTGCCTGCCTCTGGCTGGTGCCGGCGCTGCCCTCCCCGCCCACACTGGGAGGGGTTTGGGGCATTTCCCGGCAATTCCCATCCCCGCTGACCCCGCCTGTCCCCGCAGCCATCGGCCCCCTGGAGGGCCAATCCCTCCAGGAGAGCTTGGACGAGCTGAAGGAGAAATTCTGGGAATTCTACAAGGTAACCCCCATCCCAGGCTCTCCCCTTTTCCCTCGTGGGTCCCGTGGGAGGCATCCCAGCTGCTCCTTGCTCCTTTCCAGGCTGACTGGTGCGTGTGGCCGGCGGCGCAGATCCTGAACTTCCTCTTCGTGCCACCCGCGTTCCGCGTGGTTTATGTCAACGTGGTGACGCTGGGCTGGGACACGTACCTGTCCTACCTCAAACACCGGGTGAGCCGCGCGCCTCGGCCCCCTCCCGGCCCCGGGAGTGCCCAGCTCATCCCGTTATCCCTGTTTTCCAGCCCCATGATGCCCAGCTCATCCCGCTATCCCTGTTTTCCAGCCCTGGGAATGCCCAGCTCATCCCGGTATCCCTGTTTTCTGGCCCCGGGAGTGCCCAGCTCATCCCACTATCCCTGTTTTCCAGCCCCATGACGCCCAGCTCATCCCGCTATCCCTGTTTTCCAGCCCCATGACGCCCAGCTCATCCCGCTATCCCTGTTTTCTGGCCCTGGGAATGCCCAGCTCATCCCGCTATCCCTGTTTTCCAGCCCCAGGAGTGCCCAGCTTATCCCACTATCCCTGTTTTCCGGCCCCAGGAATGCCCAGCTCATCCCGCTATCCCTGTTTTCCGGCCCCGGGAGTGCCCAGCTCATCCCACTATCCCTGTTTTCCAGCCCCATGACGCCCAGCTCATCCCGCTATCCCTGTTTTCCAGCCCCATGACGCCCAGCTCATCCCGCTATCCCTGTTTTCTGGCCCTGGGAATGCCCAGCTCATCCCGCTATCCCTGTTTTCCAGCCCCAGGAGTGCCCAGCTTATCCCACTATCCCTGTTTTCCGGCCCCAGGAATGCCCAGCTCATCCCGCTATCCCTGTTTTCTGGCCCTGGGAATGCCCAGCTCATCCCGCTATCCCTGTTTTCCAGCCCCAGGAGTGCCCAGCTCATCCCGCTATCCCTGTTTTCCGGCCCCAGGAGTGCCCAGCTCATCCCGCTATCCCTGTTTTCCGGCCCCGGGAGTGCCCAGCTCATCCCGCTATCCCTGTTTTCCAGCCCCGGGAGTGCCCAGCTCATCCCGCTATCTCTGTTTTCCAGCCCTGGAAATGCCCAGCTCATCCCGCTATCCCTGTTTTCCAGCCCCAGGAATGCCCAGCTTATCCCACTATCCCTGTTTTCCAGCCCCGTGGTGCCCAGCCGGAGCCGCTGCGGCAGAGCCAGCGCAGCGCCGGGGCGTAGAGAGGGGCCAGGGCCTTTCCAGAGGCTCCCACCTGCACCAGATGGATCTCTGGGCGTTGTGGCAGCGTGGATGGAGCCGGCCGAGGGAGGGGATCACCGGAGCCAGCCCCCCACGTGCCTGCTGCTGATTAACTCGTCTGCTGATTGGGGCCACGGGCTGGGCTTGTAACAATCTCTTGTTGCAGGATAATCTGCAAAGTGATTTCTTCTGGGATTCGGCCACGGAGCCGGGGTGAGGAGGAGCTGCTGCAGCCCCTCCCGCTGCTCCAGGCTGGATCTGTTCCATCTCCAGAGCAAAGCGGCCCCTCGCTCCTCCTCCGGCACCTTCCGGCCTCTTGGATCCCCACTAATTAGATACTGGGAAGGAATTCTTCCCCGTGAGGGTGGGGAGGCCCTGGAATGGAATTCCCAGAGAAGCTGTGGCTGCCCCTGGATCCCTGGAAGTGTCCAAGGCCAGGCTGGAGCAGCCTGGGATCAGGGAAGGCGTCCCTGCCCATGGCAGGGGTAGCACTGGATGGGATTTAAGGTCATTCCAACCCAAAGGATTCACTCCGGCTGCCCCCCTGCTCTTCCTGCAGCTCCTCACTCCTTCCCCTCCTGCTTTTTCTCTTCCAGCTCAAGGATAAAATCACTCCACTCCCCCCTCGCTGCCTCAGCTCCCATTTCCCCCCCCAGCTCTGGGCGGGGGCTGCAGCCACCTGGATCCTCTATAAATAGGGATGTGATTGCACCCGGCGGCTCTGCGGCGCTCGGGAGGCGGAGTGGTGTGGGGGGGGCGTTGGAGCCAAATTTTGGCAGAGTTTGGGCCATCACATCCCTCTGCTCCCAGCCCTGGGCGAGTTGGACGCTCCCTGATAACCCAAGAACTGAATTATTTCCAGTGTCAATGAAAACTGCCCTCAGTGGGATCTTTTTCTTTGTCCTGGTTTTTAAAGCTGTGCCTTAATGCTCTGCCCTGGTCCCTGCAGGACACGACCCCTCCCTCTGCAGCAGCAGGAGCCAGTTGGGGGATGATAATTTTTAAAAAATCAGATTAATTTTGCTCCTCTCTGGCAACTCAGGGACACTGAGGTCACGGACACGGAGCAGAGGGACCACCCCACTGTCCCCTGTGTGCCCACAAGGACCCCCGAGGAACTTCTGATCAGCATCGGTTTATTTCTTCACAACATTTCTTTTAATACAGTGATTTTTAGGAAATTGTACTCTTTTTGACACTTTTGACATTTGTACAGTACAGTGTAACTCTTCCATAAGTAAACTTCACAAAAAAGGGGGGGGAGAGGGGAAGGGGAGAGGGAAGGAGATGGAATCATGGTGGGGGGAGGGAAAATAGAGGGAAATCTGTAAAATGAAGACACAGCGCTCCAGGGGAAATAAATAAAGGGCAGCTCTGTCATGGCTACGGGAATATCCACTTATTCACAGTCTCCACAGAAGCACGGAACTACAGGAACACGAGATCCCAAATCCCTGGAGCAAACCAGCCACGCTCCCAGCCCTGCTCACCCCCCTCCATGAGCCCAACCCAGGCTCCCCCAAACCGGGGCCGATTCGCTCCAGGTGGCTCGGCCTCGCTGATGAATTGAATTCATTTTCTTTTTAAATCTTACTTAAATAATAAAGAGTTTTGGTGGTGGGGTTAGGTTTTTTTTTGTTGTTGTTGTCGTTGGTTTTTTTTTAAAAGTGATATTCACAAGCAAGGTTACCACACTGAGAGAGAGAGAGAGAAACAAAACGAAACAGAAGAAAAAAAAAATTCAGAATATATATATATATATATAAATGCACCACCACGGCCACAGCACAGCAGGTCACGCGCACAGCGTCACTTCCTACGCCTATTTACAAGGAATTTCTGTATGTACAAGGAAGAAGACGGCGGGAGCATAAATTAGCATCTATTTATACAAATAAACAAGAGTCAGGAAATATCCATCCAGCTGGAGGGGCAGGGAAGCTGGGCACAAAGAGCCCCCTCCACCAGGAGCTCTCGGGGTAAAGGGGGGCAGAGGGGGGAACTGGGGGTCCTGTCACAGCACCCACACACTGGGAAGGGGGTCCCAGGGTAGGGGGATCCCCAGGACAGGGGGTTCCAGAACAGGGCAGGGGAATCCCCAGAGCAGGGGGTCCCAGAGCAAGAAAAAGGGCAGAGGGTACCAGGGCAGGGGGGGTCTCCAGGGTAGGGAGTGCCAGGACGGGGCGGGGGACACCAGGGAGGGATGGAGCTGGGGGTGATGGTTTCTTGACAGTGATTAAAAGCAGAATGGGGGGGGGGGGGGGGGTTTCTACCAGCCCAGGCTTAAAAATAAATTAAGGGGTGGGGGGCACAGCCTAATGAATCGGGGGGGGGAGGGGGCTCCTAGAGGGGCCGCAGCCCTTTCGGAGGTATCAGCAGCAAAAGCCCCCGTGGGACCCCCAAGAGGAGGAGCTCGGGGGGGGCAGGGGGGGGGATTGGGGTGCACTGACCGGTTTTTGGGGGGTTTTGGGGGGGGGCTGGCCCCTAGCAGGCACAGTCCTGGTGGGGGGGGGCCTGCTGGTCCGTGAGCTGGGGGCCCTGCTTGGCCCCGGTGACCGCGGGGTCGGCCGTGTCCAGCGACTCCGACATCTTCTCGCAGATGATGTCCACCAGCCGCTCGAAGGTCTGCTTCACGTTGATGTTGTCCTTGGCGCTGGCCTCGAAAAACTCAAACCCTGCGGTGGGGGGGACACCGTGGTGGGGGGCGCAGAGGGACAAGGGACACGCGCACGTCAGAGCTCCGGCCCCGCGTCCGACCTCGCGCAGCTGCTCCTCCTCTTGTTAAATATTTAAAAGGTTTGCAACCCGCCCCCACCATCCACAAAATCCCGTTTTTCCCACCCAAATCCTCCCCCCAGTGTCTGTCAGAGGGTTTGAGGTGTGTAATAAACGCCCCCCCCCCGTGGCTCGGTGACTCCGTGGTTTTTCACCGGGTGCCAAGTCACCGCCGGTGTTGGAGCGGAGCAATTACAGGGAGGGAATTAAGCCCTTAATTAAATTAATTGTGGGCTGGCAGCCGTGGCCGGGGGGTCCCCCCTCCCCAACTCACCCAGGTGCTCGGCGAGCTGGCGGCCCTTCTCCGAGGAGACCACGCGCTCGTCCTCCATGTCACACTTGTTCCCCACCAGCAGCACCTGGGCGTTGTCCCAGGAGTAGGTCTTGATCTGGGTGGACCTTGGGGAAGGAAGAGAAGGATAAGAGGTGTGGGGAGGGGGTGGCTGGGGAGGTTTGGGGTGCCCAGAGCCCCTCGCAGCGCTCACCAGTCCTGCACGGCGTTGAAGGACTCCTCGTTGGTGATGTCGTACATGAGGATGAAGCCCATGGCCCCGCGGTAGTAGGCGGTGGTGATGGTGCGGTACCGCTCCTGCCCGGCCGTGTCCTGGGCGGGGACAGGGGACAGCAGAATGTCACCCCCGGCGATGCAGCAACACCCCTCCAGGGCCACCAGGTCCACGGGGTCAGATCTACCCCCACCCTGGCATTGCCCTGCTGGGGCAGCTCCACACTGACCATCGCCCAACCAAACACTGCCCCACACCAAAGTGACCATCACCTCCTACACCACCGACCCGTCATCCCCACACCACCACCCCTCACTGACCATCGCCCCACACCAGCCTTCACCCAACCAGCCATCTCCCCACACTGACCATCACCCCCTCACCAACCACCACCTGCTCCGTCCATCTCCCCACACCAACCATCACCCCCTCAGCATCACCCCCACCCCGGCACAGGGGTCTGGGGGCTCCCCAAGGGTCTCTCTCCTCACCCAGATCTGCAGCTTGATGCGTTTGTCGTTCCGGTAGATGGTCTTGACCTTGAAGTCGATGCCGACGGTGCTGACGAAGGCGGGCGTGAAGGAGTCGTCGGCGTACCGGAACAGGAAGGAGGTTTTCCCAACGCTGCTGTTGCCGATGATCAGGATCTTGAACATGTAATCGAAGTTCTGGTCCGAGGATTCCTTCTGCCCATAGCGGGAGTCGGTAGCGGACGCCATCTGCAAGGTGGGGGAGAGGCTGTGACGGGGCCGGCGGCCGCAGCCCCGGCAGTGCCAGGCCCCGGTTCGCAGCCATTTCCCAGCGCCACGGGCACGGATCAGGAGTATTTTGGCTCAGGATGAGCGATGGTGTGGCCGTCAATGGGTCACTCAGCCCTGAGGGGCTGGGAGAGGCCACGAGCACAGGGACCCTGCAGCATGTCCACAGTACATGTGGGGCATGTGGTCCCCGGGGTTTGCCACAGCTCCAGAGATTTGCCATGGTTCTCAGGATTTGCCGCGGCTCCCAGGATTTGCCGTGGCTCCCGGGATTTGCCGTGGCTCCCGGGATTTGCCGTGGCGTTGGGGACGCGGCCGGGGCGCCGCAGCCTCTCCCGCATCTTCCTGACAAAATGGCACCGGCGGTGGGGCCCCCGCATGCCATGGCCAGCGCGGTGACACGGAGCTGTGGGGTGTCACACAGCGCCGTGGGGTGTCACACAGAGCTGTGGGGTGTCACACAGACCCGTGGGGTGTCACACAGCGCCGTGGGGTGTCACACAGCGCTGTGGGGTGTCACACAGCGCCATGGGGAGGGAGGGTGATGCCAGGCAGGGGGGCACAGAGGTGGGTGCTCGCCCAAGCGGGAGGGTGGAGCAGGGGGATGCGGGATGGAGCACAGGGATGCTGGGCAGAGGGGGATGCGGGGGGCTCGTGGAGGGGGGCACAGGGCGCTGCAGGGAGGGGGCGCAGGGTGCTGATGGGGATTTCGGGGTGCTGATGGACGGGGGGTTCACAAGGGGGGTTCATGAGGGGGTTGCAGGGTGCTGCAGGGAGGGGGGTGCAGGGTGCTGATGGGGGGTTCAGGGTGCTGCTGTTTGGGGGGGGTGCAGAGTGTCGCAAGGAAGGGGTTCAGGGTGCTGATGGGGGGTGCGCAGGGCGCTGATTGCGGGCTGGGGGGTGCAGATTGCTGCGAGGAGGGGGTCAGGGCGCTGATGGGGGATGCGCACGGTGCTGATGCGGAGGGGGTCACCCCCTACTCCTCCCCGCAGGCCCGACCCCGCTGCACCCACTCGGTCCCCGCCGCACCGAGACCCCCCCCGGGCCCTGCGCAGCCCCCACCGCGCCGCATCCATCATCATCCCCCCCCCCGCCTCCCGCCCCCTCCGCTGCAGCCGGCCCTCCCCTCCCGGGGCCGGGGGGGTAGAGAGGGGGTTCCGGGGGGGTCCCTGCGGGGGTGTCACTGTGGGGGGGTCCCGGTGGGGATCCCGGTGGGGGGGGGGGGGTCTCACCTCTGCCGCGCTCGCGCCGCCGCCTCCTCCCCGCAGCGACTGCAGCAGATGCGGAGCTCGGGTGACGTCGGCTGAGGGGCGGGGCCCGCTATGCAAATTAGGTGATACGTCACGGGCGCGCCCCTGAGCGCAGCGCTGATTGGCTCGGCGGCGCGCTCTGATGGACAGCGGGCGGACTGGGGGGAGGAGACCCCCCCTCCCGGCGCGGTGGTGGGCGCCGCCCCCTCCTCCGGCAACGCGCAGTGGTGCGGTCCGGCCGCGCTTCGCGGGGCGCGGGATGAACCACCCCCTGCTCCGGCGGGGGTGTAGACCGAACCATTCCCGCTCAACGGGGGTCGAGGTTTGACATCGCCTGTCGCGACATGGCGCCCTATTGCGACGCCTCCCTGAGGCCTGCAGTCGCGGGCAGCCTAATCCTTCCCGTGACAGGGCGGCCGGCGCTGAGGCGGGGCTGCTGCGCAGGTGGGCGGCCATGTCCTCCCTCGCCCTGAGGCTCCAGCGGGGCTTAGGGCCGGCAGCATATGGCGGCCTCAGGGCAGCGGCCCCGCCCTGCCCGGGCCTGCCCTGCCCTGCCCGGGGCCCCGGGTGCCTCCCGGGCCCTGCCCTGCCCCGCTCGGGGCGGCGCGGGGTGACGGGGGGGACTCCGTGGTTTCTGTCCCGGTGCAGCTCTTTGCTCCTGGCCAGGCTCATCCCACACCCACAGCCCTGCAAGGACCGAGGCGCACACGGTGGGCACGGGGTGGGCAGTGGGGAGATTGACCACAGCCCCCAGTGACAGCGGGATGGCACGGACAGTCCAGCATGGGATGGACGCAGCCGTGGGGATGGACACAGGCTCAGGGATGGATGCAGGCTCAGGGATGGATGCAGGCTCAGGGATTGACCTGGCTGCTGTGGGCATTTTCCATCACCTTCCCCAGGCAACAGCCCCACCACTCTCCTCATGCTGCAGCCCCTCGGCCAGGAAAGGGGGGAAAAGGGCTTTTTCCACCAGCTCCTGCCCCGCTCCAGCCCAACAGAGTCTGGCGTGGATCTGGGTTCAAGGAGTTCTGAGAGCACAAAGCCTTGGCTGATCCTCTCCAAAAGGAAGAGACCAGGAGATAATCCAGCACCCACCAGGGATGGCACGGAGCCACCACCACCCTGTGCAGCAGCCGGCACTCCCGGCTGGAAAACCTCTGGGCTGGGAAAGAACCATCGAGCTCCCCAGGCCCAGCAAGGGGAGCGCAGGGCGGGCAGGGGGCGAGGGCCCCACGTGCCAGGGCAGTGCCACGGGTGGGGACGTGTTTGTGGAGATAAATCAGCGCTGCGAGCAATGCGGAAGAGCCGGGAACGGGCTCCGCACCGCGCCAAGCCGGCGATTAAATATTTACCTTAGCAGGTCGTGTTTGCCAGTGATGGATCGGCGTTTCCAGGGAGGAGCTCGCTTTTGTTCCAGCACGGAGCCAGGCCCTGCCCGGTGCCCGGCGGGAGACGGGGCCACCAACCACGCCGGTCCCTGGGGACATTGGCTGCGGCTCCCGTGACACAAAGAGGCGCTTACAAGGCTCATGTTTAGGGTGGAACAAACCGGGTTTAATCTCTGGAAGGTGAAGGAAGAATCCCGAAGGACCCTGCCCCAGGCAGGACACCGGAGACATGGGGGGGGGGTGGGGGGGTGGGGTCCGAAATGTGCAATACAAATGGCATTTTGAGTGATCGCAGAGCAGAAATGCAACTTTCTTCCCCAAAAATGCGCCTTTCCGCCCCAAAAATGTGTGCGAGCCTCGAGGAGGCTCGTAGTAAAAAGTGAGCTACAAAAGGCTTTAAAAAGTGAACCTGTCCCCAAATAAATAAACCACTGAGTCGTGCCCGTGTTGTGCGCCGGTGCCTGGGGGTGCCACCAGGACCCTTCGCCCACCTCATCCCACCATGGGGCTGCTGTCCTGCAGGGGCACACCTGGGAAGGTGCTGGAATGCTCCTTCCTGGAGCCTTGCAGGGCGTGATGTCCCCAGGGCTGGGCTGGGGCCGGAGCACGGTGTCCCCACACCCTGTCTGAAGGGGACAGGGACCTTTCCCAGCAGCTGGTGGGAGCAGGGAGAAGGCCGGCATGGTCCTCGTGCCTGTCAGGACCTGCCCAGCTCCCGAACGGGGACACAACCTGGGTGCCTCCGTGTCCCTCCAGTGCCAGTGCTCCCCGCTGTCCCCAGCACCGCTCGGGGCAGTGCCCAGTCCCACGTCCCCTGGCAGCGAGGGGACCCACGGGCCGATGCCGCTACGTGCCCAGGGACAGGAATGTGACATTGCCCTCCGTGTCCAGGCACAGCCCCTGGCTACCCTCAGGCCCGGAGCACCCGCTGCCACCGTCCTTCGGCAGCGTCCCCTCCAGCGCCCGCCGGTTGTCCACGTCCTTGGGGCGGGGCACAGGCGAGTCCCGGTCCCCGGCGCCGGGGGACAGGCGCTTGGTGTCGGCCGACTCCGAGTCATCCGTGCCCGGTGTCTTGGAGCCGCTGTTGTCCTCGTCCAGGGGGCTCTCGGTGCCCTCCAGCTCCGTGTCCGACTCGCCCTCCTCCTCCTCCTCCAGCGTTAGCTCGAACTGGAACTTGTCGGTGGTGGCGGGGGACACTGCGGCTCCCTCGGGCGGAGGGGAGGGGCTGCGCGGGATCATGCTCTGGTACCACTCCCGGTTGTCCTCCAGCGTGTCCAGCAGCTCCTGGGCGTCGGGGTGCACGAGGTCGGCCCACGTCTCCCACAGCGGGTGGGCGATGAAGTCGATGAATCCCACCTGGGGAGAGGCAGAGCTGAGCCCCCTGCCCGGCCCTGCGCCCCCCGCCCTGTCCCCAGGCTGCCGTCCCACCTGGGACTTCTCCACAGAGGCCGTGTGCTTGTCGCACATCGGGCTGATCTCCATGCCCTTCTCCCGCTCCCGGTCTCCTTGGTGGAAGAACTCCACCATGATGCGGTCGGTCCACTGCCGGTACAGCTCCAGCGGCTTCGTGGGGTTGCTGAGGTCGGCGCAGTGCACCATGTTCTGCAGCACCTGCGGGCACGGACACCGTGTCCTCTGTCCCCCAGGGCCACCCACGCTGTGCCACGAACTCGCTTGGCCCCCCAGTTGGGGTCGGGAGAGTGGTGGCACCAAACGGGACATCCTGGCAGGCCAGAGCCAGGATGGACACCTGCAGTGCCGTGTCCCCACCTGGATCCGGTCGGAGTAGTTGTCCAGCAGCAGAACCCCCAGGCTGGTCACCTTCTTGGTCTCCACCATGGTCTTCAGATCCGCCAGCAGGTTCATGTGCTTGGACATGTCCGTGGCCAACACCTGGGCAGGGTGAGGTGGGAATGGGGCTCAGGCTGACCCCCCAGCCCAGACCCCCACCCCGGGGTGGTCCGGCTCCCCCATACCATGTCGATGACCATTTTACGGAGTGTCTGCCTCTGCTTCCTGCTCAGGTTCTGGAAGATGTCGCAGTTCTCCTCCTGGAGGAGCTTGAAGCCCACGGCCAGGTGGTGATTCTCCAGCACCGAGGCATCGTTGTACATCAGGGCAAGCTCTGAGTCTGCGAGATGGCACTGGTCACCCCTGGGTCACTCCTGGGGGCCCCCATTATCCCCCAGGTCCATCCCTGTGCCCCAGCTCACTGGTGTTGATGAGGAACTGGTTGGAGACCCCAGGGTGGTCAACATCATGGATGGCGCTGGCGAAGATGGCAGCCATGATCTCCAGGTCCGTGAAGACAGCCTGGGAATGGTGGGAAAAGGCATTGGGGACGCGTGACGGCCCCGCCAGGCACACTTGGGTGGCCTCAGGTGAGCAGGAATCACCTCCAGCGCGGGTGTGGAGAGGAGGACGTGCGTGGACTGCGCCACGTCGGCGGCGTGCAGGTTGTTGTGGTAGGCCACGTCGGCGTGGTAGTGGTCCTCCAGCGTCAGCATGTAGGTGATGAAGGTGTTGACGGGGATGCGGAAGGTCTTCATCAGGTCACGCTCCTGCGGGAGACGGGAGGTGGCTCGTCCCCATCCGGGCACGGGGACAGGGACATCCCGGTGGGATGCTCACCTGGAAGATGCTGTACATGATGACGGTCAGCGGGCGGTTCCCCGAGTACTCGGCCACTTTGAACACGTTGAGCCCCCACTTGTTGGTGTCCTCCAGCTCCTGGGGACCAGAGGGACAGAGATCCATGGGGGGCTGGCGCTGGGGACCCCACGGTCGGGTGGGTCACCCCTGCCAGGGCCCACCTTGGCCAGCAGCGCCTCGTGGTCCGTGCGCACCCCAAAGCGGGGGATGCCGGCGGCGGCCAGGCTGGAGCTGTGCGTGAGCTTCCTGACGCCGCTGATCTGGGACATGGGGCGCTTCCTCCGCTCCTTCTCCTTGTCCTTGGCCAGCGCCGAGGGGATCTCCACCTCGTGCTGCTTGTCTGGGGTGACATGGGGGGCCATGAGCAGGGCAGGAGCACAAATTCCTCTGCCAGCATCCCCCTGGGTCACGCTGAGGACAGGCACAGGTCACACCGTGACAATTTGGGGGGCTGCAGCACTCTCCCTCACCCGCATCCACAGGCCTGGACACTCCTCCAGGGACACCAGAACGGCCCCAACAGCCCCAGTACACCAGTATGCACCAGTATGCACCAGCACCCCCAGCCAGGACAAAAGCTGTGACACCTCTGAGGCACCAAATCCCACTGGGACACCTGGGAAACCCCCCCTGCTCCCCCCATTCCGTTCCTCCACAAGAAACAAGTGGGATTCTCCACTTGCATCACTCCGGTGGACACCCCAGGACCCCGGGGGCACAAAGCCCACCCTGCTGCCAGCGGAGAGGTGACCCCAGGGCAGGGGGGTCCTCACCCAGGAAGGTGCTGGAGATGTACTCGGAGACCTGGTTCCCGGAGCGGCTGGTCTCCGAGAGGTGCGTCAGCTCCCGGTTCAGCATCCGCTTGAACTGTGGGTGGTTGGCAGGGTCAGCGGCGTGGGGGGCTGGCAGGACATGCTGGGGGGCTCTAGGGTCCCCATGCCCGCCAGGGTGACCGTGAAAGGGACCCTTACCTTGTTGGAGGCCATCTCGCTGACCGAGTGCCTGGTCTGCAGCGTCTCCAGCTGGTCCAAGCACCAATCCAGCTCCTCCAGGGTCTCCCTCGAGAGCTTCTGGTGAGCATCTTCTGCTGGGGGCACCCGCCAGCTTGGCAAGGGACCTGCCAGCGGCGCGGCCACCCGGCACAGGGCGGCCGGTGCCACACCAAACCCGGGGGCTCTCGGGCACGGGGGGTCACACCAGCCCCCGAGCGGGGCGGCGGGGGGCACGGGGGGACGCGGGGGTCGGGGTCGAGCATCCCTGGGCAGCGGGGCTCAGCCCCGTCGCGCTGTCCCCATGGCGTGGCAGCCCCGGCACGCGGCGTGCCACGCTGTCCCGCGGGGTGACAGCCAGCCCCGGGGGCAGCCGGGCTCCCGCGGGGCCCCGCTCACCGCCGGGCTTTTATTAATGGAAGGTTTGACGTCAACCGGAGCTTTTCCACCGCCGCGAAGGGCGGCCGGGCGGGAGGAGCTGCCGAAAACCAGACATGGATCCCAAAGGGCAAAGCCGCAGCTCTGCCTTGGCTTGGGGGGGGGGGGGGGGTGGTGGGGGGGGTGTTGCTGCATCCCCCGGGGCACGGCGGGACACACCCTGGGGACACAGGGACAGCCAGCTCGCCCCAAAATGTCCCCACCACCGTCCCCCCGGCACTCACCGGAGAGGCTGGCCTTGCTCCCCGAGGGCAGGCTGCTGCTCGATCCTCGCCTGTGAAACACGGGGGGCTGAGTTGCTGGGACCCCCACAGCGGTGCCCCCCGCTTGCCATGGGTTGGTGTCCCCACTCAGGTGACATCCTCGCCCTCCCACCCCCCGGCCGACTCACTTGACGCCAGCGCGGTCCTGGAGGTGCGTCAGGTTGCTGCGGACGGTGCGGAGGCTGGCCAGGACCTGGGGGGCGAGAGGAGGCTGGGCTCGGGCGGACCCCCCCGGGACACCCCGCCCGGTGCTGGGTGCGGGCCGCGTCCCCTCCTGGGCAGGGCACAGCGTTGGCACCTACCTGGGCAAAGGGTGTGACGATCATGTCTTCTCCATGCCTGAGGGAGCAGAGGGAGCGTGAGGCTCGGGGAAGGGAGGGGGGTCCCAGGGGAAGTGGGCTGGGGGACACTCACAGGTCGCTGGCGATGGAGGAGTTGCGGGACATGGCTTTTGGGGACAGGTCATAGTCGCTGTCGGAGCGGTACAGGAAGGACTCGCGGCGCTGGCCGTGGGAGAAGGTGCCCTGAAGGACCAGCCCCGCGCCCGGGCTGGCCTGGGGGTCCAGCGCGCCCCGGCCGGGGGGTCCATTCTCCAGGTCGAAGCTGTGAGGGGAGAGGGGACAAGGCTGGCACGGGGTGGGTGGCACAGGGACCTCAGCCCAGGGGATGCTGCCAGGTTTGTCGGGTTCTCTGTGCCACCATCCCTGCACACTCTGGCTTGGTGAGCCCTGTGGTGACACTGGTGGCCAGTCTGGCCCTGCTGGCCTTTTCACCTGCTGCTGAGAAAGGGCACAGGTTGGTGCACATGGACCCTCTCAGCTCCCTGCTGGCACAGTGGGGTCTGGGACTTGGGACACTGACTAGCAGAGCCAGGCTGTCCCATGTCACCCAGGACCCGCTGCCCTGAAGTTCCCAGCTCCAGAGACCCCAGGAAGGGTTGGCTCCTGCCTGTCCCTCCCCCTACCTGTCACCAGCACCATGGTCCCAAGTCCTCCAAAGCCCCAAAGCCTCCATCAGCCCCGTCTCGAGGTGCCGTGTCCCATGGAGGGGACAATATCCCAGCCACGGCACAGAGCCAGGGGACATCGAAGGACAGAAACCGATGCTGAAGCCAAGCCCTGGCCCTTGGGGACATACTGGCAGCAGCCCAGGGGCACCCCAACCGGAGTCACCTGGCAGCCGTGTGCATCCACGGGGGGATGCACAGGGGACAGGGATGGTGACCCTGCAGTGTCCCCAAGCTGGCCGCGGCCGCCTCGCTCCCCCTCCTGCTCTGCTGGCCCCGGGGTCATGGGAAATGCTGCACGCAACAGGGACTCAGCGAGGGACATCCAGATCCTGTCCCCTCCCGCCGCCGCCCCCACCGCCGTGGGGACGGGGACAAGCCACCCCAGAGCACTGGGAAAGCGCAGATGCCACGGGGGCCACCGTGTCCCCTCGGGAGCCCAGCACCTACCCGATGCAGGAGTGCCTCCGAGACGGGCACCGGCTGCCCGGCAGCATCGTCCCGCTCCGGCAGCCCTGGTGGCTGTGGCGCGGCCGTCCCCGGCAGTGGCAGTGCCAGCCGGCA
This sequence comes from Corvus moneduloides, assembly GCF_009650955.1. NCBI lineage: Eukaryota > Metazoa > Chordata > Aves > Passeriformes > Corvidae > Corvus > Corvus moneduloides. Next base: position 4,534,161 of record NC_045503.1, on the reverse strand, counting down.
CCGCGTCATGCCATCCCGCAGCCCCTTGTTTTCCTGCCTCGGCTTCCCATCCCCGATGGTACCGGCGACACAAAGCCGCATTGTCCCTCCGACGGCCCCGCGGGGTGATGCCCGCGTCTGTTCCCGGCCCCGTGCCACCACCCCTGACCCCGCTGCCGCCGCAGGGGACAGCCCCGGGGGACACGAGCCCCTGCCACGGGGCTGGTGCCCAATTAACCCCCCTCGCTTCAGTGTTAATGACCTCCGAGCGGTGTCCGTGGCCGGCGGGGGGGCAGGGGCCGCTATAAATAGATGCTGTCGCTGCTGAGGACGGATGTGCTGAGCCCCACGGCGCCCCAAAAACAACCCCACAGAGCTCCGAGGTGGGGAGGGCAGGGAGGAGCCGCGGTGGGTGGGTTGGTGCCTTGATTTGGAGGGCAAAGCTCCCCTCCGTTCCCACCGGGCCAGCCCCCCGCGGGTCTCTGCCCGGCCATGGCTGCGATGAGCGGTGTCCGTGCTCAGCCCTGCTCGTCCGGCGGCTCCCCCCTGCCCGGCTCAGCCCCCGGCCATGTGGGGACGGACACCCGCTGTCCCCTCCTCGTCCCCCGCGTCCTCCTGGGCCCACAGCCCCGAGGACGTGCCACAGCTCCGGGGGAGCCACTGCCGCCGTCCCGGCAGCACAGCCCGGGGCCACCCCGCCCGCGGGGACCCGCCAGCGTCCCCCCCTTACCAGAGGGGATGCGCCACGGTGAAGCGCCGCTGCAGGCGGATGCTCTGGTTCATCAGGAGCTTCCTGAAGAGGACGGGGGAATTGCGGGGGGAACTGCGGGGGGACGCGGCCGGAGAAGCCCCCGGCGAGCAGTGCGTGGTGGGCAGCATGGCCCGGCTCAGGGACCCCCGGGCGGGCGGCGAGGCCCCGCTGCCCCCGGTGCGGAGCAGGAAGCGTGCGGCTGTCCCGGCCCCGGCAGCCCCGGGAAACTTTCCATCCCCCTCCCGCCCTGCGCCTGGGAAATTAAACAACTGTCTGGCTCCGGCAGCCGGCGCAGGGAGCGGGTCCCCCCCCGGTGTGCCTGGCGGCCCGGGCACGTGGCCCCTCGCTGGCCCGGTGCCACCGGCCACCCTGCTGTCCCCGAGGCGGCAGCTGCTCCTGAAAGGGCAGGGGTGCTCTGCCTGGACACGCAGAAAAATGCCCCACGGAGCCCCCAGGGACCCAGACGCACGGAGCGGACGTGCCACGGTGCCACTGAGGGACACGGCTGAGCACGGAGCATCCCAGACACACGGTGCGGCTGTGCCATGGTGCCAACAAGGGACAGAGGGACATGGCTGAGCCCGGAGCATCCAGAACTTGCAGTGTGGCTGTGCCATGGTGCCACCAAGGGACACAGCTGAGCATGGAGCATCCCAGACACGTGGTGTGGACATGCCATGGTGCCACTGAGCGACCTGTGAGAGCCAAACCCACCGCACGTGGTGCCCCAGCCCCTCCCTGGTGCTGTCCCCTCCTGGAGCCACTGCCGAGTGGAGCAGGGAGCAGCAGGGTGAGGTCCAGCTGGTGGCAGTGACACTGTGGGGGACCCACCAGCCTGGCCATGGGAGCTGGCACCTGCCCAGGCTGATGTAGCAGGATGTGGATACCTGCTGTTCCTGATGGCCACAAAAATATCCAGCAGCCGGCAGGGAGCCACGAGGGACGCAGCAACAGGGCCCCCCCGCCACGACAGCACCGGCAGGGACCCCAAAACCCACCGGATGGGAGTCCTGGGGGGCTGCAAGCACGACCGTGGGGACATCAGGGCAGAGGGATGTGGGGACAGAGGGACATCAGGGAATGTGGGAGAGAGGGAAGAGCCCCCTGTGCTGGCTGGCAGCCAGCAGCCTCGGACAGCAAGGGCTGGACTGGCCGCAGGACAGCCAGTCCCCGTCCCCAGGACGGCCAGTCCTTATCGGAGTGTCACTGTGCCCACGTGTCTGTGCAGGGGTGGATGACAAGTGACACCAGAGCCACGTCCCTCGGCTGTGCCAGCTCCTTGCTGTCCCCACAAGCCGGGCTGGGAGAGGCACGGGACAGGGGGAATGGCCCAAAAATAGCCCTGCAGCAGCACAGCCGGGGCCCAGCCACCGCGGGAGGGACCGAGGTCACCTCGGGCAGGGCGTGAGGAGGATGAGGAGAGGGAATGGGGATGGGTGGTGGGAACAAGGGGGGTGAGGACGGGGGTGACAGGGATGGGAGTGATGGGGACAGCGCGGTGGGGACAGTGGGGGACAGGAGTGTTGGGGGGGTGACAGGGACAGACAGAGGGGTTTGTCCCCAACCCACCGGGTGCTCTGCCCCGGTGCCGCTGTCCGGCCGCCGGTGCTGAACCCGGGAGCGTCCCCGCCAGCCGTGCCCTGCCCGGTGACCCGTTCCCGGTGCCACCGGGGCCGGCATCACCACCCCGCTCCCCGTCCCGCCCTTACCGGGGGGGCTCGGACTCATCGCCGCTGCTCGGGCCGCTCTCCTCGATGGTGAACACCACCCGGGCAGCCTCAGGCTCGGGGGCGCGGGCCGCCTCGGCCAACCGGCAGCCCAGCGGCGGCAGCAACGGGGTCCCGGAGAAACGCCGGCGCACGGCGCCCACCGCCGCTCCCGGGCCCAGGCCCGACGGGGCGGCCTCGGCGGGGTCGCGGCAGCGCTGCCGGGAAACAGAGCAGCGGTGAGGGGCGCGGGGAGCGGTCCCGGGGAGGTCCCTGCCCGATCCCGGTCCGGGGGTCCCGCCCGGGCAGCGCCCCCCGCCCGCCCCCGCCGGTACCGAGCGCCGGTAGCGCGCTGGCGCCCCCTGCCGGACACGGTGCGGCGCTGCACCCGGGGGTACCGGGGTGTTACCGAGGCGAGGGGGGCACGGGGGAAGGTACAGCCGGTGCACCGGGAGCGGCTCCGCCCGCAGCGCACGGAGCCGCCGGGAGTCCCCTCGTCCTCCTCCTCCTTCTCGTCCCGCCGCCACCGGAGGGGACCCCCCCCCGACTTCCCCCGGGACCCCGCCGGAAAAACCCCCGGAGCCGGCGCGCAATTACGCAGAGGTGAATAATAATTAACCGCCCATTAAGGGGATAATTAACTCCCGCTCAGCGCCGCCAGCCCGGTTATTGCTGCCTGGGGGCCCGGCGCTGGGACGCTCATACCGGGGACACCCCTGGACCCCCGGGACACCCCTCGCCCCCCCCGGTGGCCCCCGGTGCCGGTCTCACCTCCGTGCCGAGGAAGGGCAGCGCTGTCCGGCTCCGTCTCATCGCCGTCCCTGCGGGGGGAACTCCGGCAGCCGCGGCCGGGGGGGTTCGCCGGCGGGGTCCCCCTTCCCGTAGCTGGGGACACCCCAGGGCCAGGACACGCGGGCTCCTCCCCCCGTTGCTTTCTGGGCACCGGGGCTCGGCCGGGCTCAGCCCCTACCTCGGGTTTCGGGCCCCCCCCGCCCCACTCCCGGTGCTCCCGTGGGCTGGATGGGGACAGGGACGTGGATCTGAGGCCACGGGGATGGCCCCCAGCCCGCAGCACCCACCAAGTTCTGAACCCACCGGTGCCACGTTAACGATCCATCCCGGACACCACTGCCCACCGTCCCCGAGAATCGGGGCACACCGGCTGCACGGCTACGCCCGCAGAGCCCCCCAGGACCGAGCCCCCCGGGATTTGCCAGCACTGGGAGCGGCCTCATCCCAATCCCAGGAGCTGCCGATGCCCGGCACGGGGGTCCCCGCCGCCGCCAGCCCCCCGGCCTCGCCCGCAGCCCCTTACCGGTGCCCGGTCCTCGCGGCGAGCGCGGCCTCGGCCGAGTGCAGCGGAGCAGAAGGAAGGCGACGTGCGTGCCTGGCCGCTCGCTCCCTCCCATCCCACCTCGCCGGGGGCGCTGCGCGGCTCCCCCCACCCCGGGCACCACCGCCGCGCACCCCGCACCCACCCCGCCGGCCCGGGAACACCCCGGGGCCGCCAGCCCGAGGCGGAGGACCCCGAAAGCGGCTGGGGCCTCCCCCGGGAGCGGGGGTTTTCCCCGGGCAGGCTGCAGAGCACATGGCAGACGGGAAACCAGAGCCAGGGCAGCAGCGTCTTTATTCAGCAGCGTGGGGAGCCCGGGGGGCTGCGGCGGGGGCGTCACCGGGGGGAGGGGGGAGTGACGGGGGACCCCTCCATCACTTTGCTCTGGGGAAGAAGAGAGAGAGAGCGGGGTGAGCGACCGCACCCTGGACCCGCTGCCCACCCAAAACCCCCCTCCTCGCCACCCCCGGCCCCCCCACGCACCATGGGCACCTCATCCAGGTGCTGGAAGGGGAGGGTCCCGCGCTGGGACAGCCGCACCAGCAGCACGGCCACCCCCGCCAGCAGCAGGCAGACGGACAGGGAGATGACGACGACCACACCAGGGCTCAGCTCAGTGGGGTGCTGCTCTGTGGGGGTGAGACGGGCACCCCGTTATTCCCCCTGGCACTGCTGAGACTCATGTCCGGCCTTCAAGCACCGCGGAGAAAGATGAGGCTCCAGACCAGCTTCAGTCAGCCCATTGCCACCACCCCATCCACCACAGACCTGGCACCCAGCTCCTGTGTCACCTCCATCCCTGGGGGACCAGCCCAGGGCCCTCCCTGGCAGAGGCAGGGGGAGAAAAGAGGAGCCCTCAACAGCCCCCCAAGGAGGAGGGAGCAGCCAGGGGGCTCTGGCATCACCTTGGGACCTGCACCCTGAGCCCTCCTGTGGGTGCAGCCCCAAGTGGGGGGTCTAGGGGGGATCCGTGCCCATACCCATCTGCCCAGGTCCCCCATCTGCCCAGTGCCCCCCAGCCTGGCTCTCACCAGAGTTACCAGCTGTGCTGCCAACAGCTGCTCTCGTTCTGGAGCTGGTGGTGACAGTGCTGGTGCTGTTGGGAGCCGGGCTCACGGTGGGTGTGGGGGAAGCAGGCCCAGAGGGCCTGGGTGAGGACGGGGCTGGTGTTGCCGTTGAGTTGGATGGATGCTCTGTGGATCTGGACTCGCTCGTGTGGGATGGAGTTGGTGCTGTGGTGGCATTGGATGAGGGTGTCAAAGGTGTTGTTGATCCTGCTGTCCTGGCTGAAGATGGTGCCGTGGTGGTGTTGGATGAAGATGCTGGAGGTGCTGTTGATCCCGAAGTCTTGGATGGACTTGGTGCCGTGGGTGGGTTGGATGAAGATGCTGGAGGTGCTGTTGATCCCGAAGTCTTAGATGGAGCTGGTGCTGTGGTGGTGTTGGACGAAGATGCTGGAGGTGCTGTTGATCCCGAAGTCTTGGATGGAGTTGGTGCTGTGGTGGTGCTGGATGAAGATGCTGGAGGTGTTGTTGATCCCGAAGTCTTAGATGGAGCTGGTGCTGTGGTGGTGTTGGATGAAGATGCTGGAGGTGCTGTTGATCCCGAAGTCTTGGATGGAGTTGGTGCTGTGGTGGTGCTGGATGAAGATGCTGGAGGTGCTGTTGATCCCGAAGTCTTGGATGGAGCTGGTACCGTGGGTGGGTTGGATGGAGCTGCATTGACCCCTCCTGAGTCAGAGCCGGCTGGAGTCCCACTGTGAGTCCCCTGGCTGGTGGCTGCAGCTGAGCTGGGTGGAGATGGTGACACAGCTGTCCCTGAGCTGTTCCGAGACACTGGCTCTGGACCTTGGAGGAGACAGCTGGTCAGCAAGGACATGGCAGGGTCCTGGCAGGGCAGCAGCACCTGCCCCAGCTCCCAACCTCACAGGGTTCATTTCCCAGGTGGTTTTTATCACACACACAGAAAACTGGGATTTAGCCAATATCAGACCCCACAAATCCGGAGTCAGAAGCGCTTCCCAAGCTGTCATGGCATGGGCACAGCACTGCTAGGGACGAGCAGAGCAGCGTGGCAGCAGCGGGCAGTGCCATGGCACAGGGACACGTGTCAACCCAGCCCTTGTGGCACCCACTGGACATTCTCAGGGCCAGGCGTGGTGGGGACTCCGCGGTGGCCACGTGGAACAGATCGGGTTTCCCGGGCAGTGCTGGCAGTGCCCCTTATCTGCCCAAATCCTGTTTGCACAAGAGGAGGAGCAAGTCCAGCCTGGCCCCAGGGGGACACCAGAGAGAAACGCCCCGTGGCAGAGCCAGCACCCTGGTGTGGCTGGGGGTCCCCACAGCCGCCAGGCTCACCGGGATGGGCTGTCCCCACCCAGCTGCCACCCTTTGCCAGGATGGCTTTGAACCCAGGCCCAAGCGCCCAGCGTGCCAGGACGGGTGAACCGAGGCCCCTTGGGGTGCAGGGAGGATGCGGGGGCCCACGCTGGAGACCGGGAGCCCACATTGGCACGGGATACCAGGGAGCCCTTTGCACCGGGAGTGCCGAGACGGTGCCAGGGCACACATTCCAGCACCAGCCGGTTTGGCAGCACCGGAGCCGCATCGTCTGGGAGGGGCAGGGTGCTCAGGTCCAGCTGGCACTCCCAGGGAGCAGGTGCAGGCCCCCCCCGGTGATCCCAGCCCCGGAAAGGACACGGGACCCCGGCAGTGCAGAGCGTGGGGCAACAGGTGGTCACCTCCCGGAACTTCCCCGGTGCCCCGGAGCAGCCGGACACCCCTCCCGGTACCCAGAACTGGGCGGGGGGGGAGGCCACAGACCCACCTGCCGGTGGCAGCGGGAAGCACACAGCACCCCGGTGCTGCAGATCCTACGTGACCCCGGGACCCCGCGGACCCCCCGGTGCCCGGTACCTGCAGCAGCGAGCAGGGCAGCGGCGCAGCAGAGCAGGCGGAGCGCGCCCCGGGCCATCCCGCCCGGTGCCGGTGCCGATCCCGCCGCCTTTATCCGCCCCTGGGGAGGCGGGGGCACCCCCGCCGTGGTGCCCCCTGTCGGTACCGGGCGGCACCGCAGCGCCGGGAGGACCCCCTCCCTCCCCCCCCAAAAAAATCCCCCCCAGCCCGGGGCCGTGAGATTTCCCCCCCGGCACCGGGAGCCAGCCCTGCCGGCAGCATCCCGCGCTCTCCGGGGACACGTGGGGACACAAGGACCTGGGGACATCGGGCACAAAGGAATCGGGGAATGTGGGGACTTAAGGACAAAGGGATCTGGGAAAGCAGAGACATCGGGATCCAGGGACATTGGACCGCGGGGATTTGGGGACAAAGGGACCTGGGGCCATCAAGATGCAGAGACAATGGGATCTGGGAACATGAGGATGCGGGGACTTGGGGACACAGGGATCTGGTGACACTGAGGCCACGGGGCCGGACAGGTGGCTGCCCCGTCCATCTTTGTGCCGGAGCGGCACATCCGGGGCGCAGCACAACCGCGCCGGGACGGCGCCGCGGGGATGGCGCTTCCTCCGGCAAACCGCAGCCGGCTGGCCCCGCGTCCCCGGGGAGCTACCCACGGCAGGGCCCGGCGCCGAGCGCGGGGTCCCCGGGGAGCTACCCACGGCAGGGCTCCAAGGGACCCCACGCTCCCCCCACAGCCGGCTCCCCGCCAGCCCCCGGGAGCGCGGCGATCCCGCTGCTGCAACGAGATGGAGCTGCCGCCAGCAGCGTCCCCAAACGCTCCGGGGACACAGGGTCGGTCTCTCGGGTACTGCTCCCCGGGATGGAGCAGGGATGGGGCCCCGCAGGTGGCGGACACGGAGGAGGAGCCGTGGCGCTGCCGGGAAGCCCAAGGCTGTTGCCGAAGTCTGGGAGGAGCAGAGGAGGCCCGGCCTCGCTGGGTGCCTTGGGGCGACCCCGGGGAGGCCAGGACAGGGGGGTGCTGGTGAACCCCCCAACAAGGAGAGGGTCTGGCAGAGCAGAGCCACAGCCAGGACCAGCAGCGGGGTCCCCTCACCCACCTCCTCCCACATAGGGACCTCTCAGCCCCAGGGGAGCCCAAACATACCCATATTGCCCCCAAGAGAGCCCAAATAACCCCAAAACCCCCTCAAAACCCCAACCTTTCACTACCCCCCTTCCCACAACATCCTCCATCCTTCCCAGCTACCCCAAAGCCCCCTCCCCCCATAACAACAACCCCATGGACCCCCTCGCCCTCCACCCTCTCCAGTGATTCCCAGAGCCCCTTTGCCAGCCCCGGGGGGGAACTCACTCCCCGCTCCCCGACCTCCATCGCCCCCCTAAAACTCCCCAAACCCCCCCGGTCCCCGCTTCCCCCCCCCCGCCCCAAGATGGCACCCGGCCGCGCCGCTTCCTGCCCGCGCCGCCCCGTCCCATCCCGTCCCTCCCCGGCGCAGCAAACAGCGAGAGGCCAATTCTCCGTGTCGTGGGGTTTTACTGGGACCTGACTGGAATGTGTGGGGCGCGGAGGGGCCGGGAGGGAAGGCCCGGGCCCCCCTCAGTCCGTGCGCGGGGAGCGGGGCGTGCTCAGTGCCCACCATCCGGAGCCGGTCCCGGTCCTCCCCTCAAACCCCTCAGTCCGTGTCCGGGGAGATGGGAGCGGGGGCGATCATCGCTCTTCTTCCTCCCCTCGGGACCCCTCAGTCCGCGCCCGGGGCGAGCAGGGCGCTACTCCCGCTCCCCTCAGTCCATGCCCGGGACCCCTCGGTCCGTTCCCGGGGCGGGGTGGGCGCTCCCCCCGTTCCCCTCGGTCCATGCCCGGGGCAGGGCGGGCGCTCCCCCAGCGCTTCCCTGGGTCCTTGCCCGGGCTCGGGCCCCCCCGGCCCGCCCGGGGTCAGTACGCCGGCACCTGGTGCTGGTGCTGGGGCAGGAGTTGGCAGCCGCTGTTGACGTGGCTGAGCACCTTCTGCTTGAGCTGGGCGACCTGCTCGCGGAGCAGGCTGGCGGTGGAGGCGAGCTCCGTGTTCTGGCTCTTGAGGCTCTTCACCTTCTCCTCCAGCCGGGAGATCCGCTCCAGCTTCCTCTTGCGGCACTTGGAGGCGGCGATGCGGTTCCTCAGCCGCTTCCGTTCCGCCTTGATGCGCTCCTGCGTGTCCATGTCGATGGGGGACAGCGGCGGGCTCTCCCCGAAGCTCGGCACCTCCGGCACGATCTGCGGCTCGTCCTTTAGCGGCGGCGGGGGCGGCGGCAGCCGCGGCGGCGGCGCCGCGAACGGGCCGGGGTCGGCGGCGTAGCTGACGGCCGGGTAGGTGCTGAGGTTGGCGTACACCGGCGGCTCCGGGGCCATCCCGGCGGCGGGCAGCTCGCCCGCGCCGCCGCTTCCTCCCCCACCGCCGCCGCCCGCGCCGCCGCCGCTGCCCGCCGCGCCGCCGCCCAGCTGGTTCTGCTTGTGCAAGTCCTCCAGCGCCTTCACGAAACCCTCGGCGAACTCCTGCTCCTCGGAGGCGGCCGCTTTAGGGTAGAGGAACTGGCCGCTGGTCGGGGTGGTGGTGACCAGCCCGTTGGACTGGATGATGAGCCGCTCCAGCTCCGGGGACGCCAGCTTGAGCAGTCCCAGGTCGGCCGAGCCCAGCAGCCCCGCCGCCTCGCCGCTGGCCGCGCCGGGGGCTTTCAGCGCCGCCGCCACCTGTTCCGGTAAGGCCATCCCGAGCGCGTCCTTCTTCATCATGCTGCCGCCGGGGAAAGGCAGGAGGAGCCCGCTGCTGCCGGAGGACGGGGCGAAGCCGCTGCCGAGGCCGCTCAACACATCATCATGGTAGAAGGGTGTTTCCATCCTCCTCCCCCGCCCGGCTGCGGGGGAAACGGCGCCGGGGCGGGGGGAGGACCGGGGCGAGCGCGGGGCGGGGGGGGCGGGGGAGGCGCCCGGTGCGCACCGGCCGCGGCCCCGCTCCTGCGCGCGCGCACACGCGTCTACCGCCGCCGCGCGCCCCGCGCCGCATTAAATAGGCGGCACCGTCGCGGTGACCTCACCGCGTCGAGTCCTCATTGGCTGCAGATGACGTCCTCGCCCGCCCTCGTTTGCATACGGGGCGTGGCCCCCGCCCCGCGGAGGCGGTGCCCCGCCCCCGCCCGGCCACGCCCCGTCCCCGTCGCCGCGGCGACCGGCGGGTAAACGGGACAACAGCGCGCGGGGCCCTGGGATGACGTCAGCGCGGGGGAGGGGCGATCACGTGGCCCCGCGGCGCGCGCGCCCCGCCGGGGATGATGGGCACAAAGGGAGGGGCGGGAACCGGGCACGGGAACGGCACCGGGAACCGGGCACGGGAACCGGGAACGGGAACCGGGCACCGGGCACGGGAACTGGCCATTGGGAATCGGGAACTGGGCACGGGAACCAGACACCGGGAATGGGGACCGGGCACGGGAATTGGCTACTGAGAATCGGGACTGGGAACCGGGATCGGGCACAGGGTACCGGTAACTGGCCACAGTGCACAGGAACCGGTCACCTGGCACTGGACTCCAGGTACCGGCACCAGAACTGGCCTTGGCATGGGCACCGGGCACCAGCACTGGGCACTGGTAGTGGCATGGCCACTGGCCACCGGGCACTATCCCTGAGCACTGGCACCGAGCCGGACCCCGGTTGTAAAAGGGTACGACAAAGAAATAAATAAACACACCGGGCCAGGCACCGCCACGGGGCCTCACGGGAACCTCTGGGGACAGCCAGGCCACCACCCGTGTGGGTCAGACCGGGACAGGCCACCGGCTCCACCGGCAGCGTGGCCGGACAGTGCCCGGGCACAGCAGGGTTTGTCCGGCCTGTGCCCTGCTGGGCCGTTCCTGCATGTCCGCACACCTCCCTTGGCACAGCCTGTCCCGTGTCACCGCCCTGACGTTTGTCACCGGTGTGTCCGGTGTTTGCCCAGGGAACAGCCGCTCCCTCCGGCCACCCACGGTCCCCCGGGGGGGGTAGAGGGGGTCACACCATCACTGGACGGTCGCTCCGGCAGGACCCAGCAGCGTGGGTCAGGCGGGGGCACCATGAGCCCGGTTCAGGCGGCACCGGGGAAGGAGTTAACGGCGGTGGCGGTGGCGGTGGCGGTGGCAGACGTCACGGCCGGCCAAGCCCGCGGGCGGCTGAGGGGGCGGATCGGCGTCAGCGCTTGACGTCACCGGCGCGGGGGGAGGCAGCGCCGGTGGCCGCCGATAACCCCCCCCCCACCACGGGCAGGATGCGGCCCCCGCGCCGCCGAGACCCCGGGCACACGCGGGGCCCCGGGGACACCGGGGCGGGTGACGCTGAGCCGGCCCTAATTGCGGCCAGATGCTTCCCGGGCTGCGCTAACGAGGGCGATAAATCAGCGGTGTCAGCGCTGGGGGCGTGGGGGGACTCGGGGGACCCGGTGCCGTGCTGACCCCGCGCCCCTCGGCTCTCCCGGTGCGAGGAGCTCCTGCTCCGGCGGGTCCGTCCTGCCGGCTGCCCACAGCCAGCGGGGACGGCGTGGCACCGCGTGGGCACGGCGTGGGGTGTGGGGACAGCGTGGCGCAGGGCACAGCGCAGCCCTGGCTTCAGGGGACACGGATGACACCCAGGACAGGGCTGGGGCAGCGCTCGGGGCCGGCACACGCAGTGCTGGCACAGGGGAAACTGAGGCACGAGGCAACAACTGGGATCTACCCTCCCCCAACAGCTGCTGTTAATTAAATCCCAAATAAACGCAGTTTAATAAATCTCAGCTAAAGCAGAGCGGGCCCAGGCCTGTGTCCCCCGCTGTCCCGGGTGGGCGGCAGTGGCAGTGCCAGGGCCGGTGTTCCCGGGGCCTTGGCCGGGGAGCAGCTCCCAGGTGAAGCCACCGTCCGAGTTTCCGCTCCAAACCTGTCATTACGGGTGCGGCCGTGGCCGGACCGGCAGGTTCAGACTTTCCATCCTGACCAAACCCGGCCGGCGAGGGACAGGGACCAGGGCAGGGGGTAAAAAGGCTCCCCTTCCTCCTTCCCCCTGCCCCAACCCCGCTTGGGGACCCAAGCTGGGGACACACCTTGGGCACAGCCACCCGTGCCCCATGGGCACTGGGGTACCCACGCGTGCTCCCCACCCGAAATCAGGGCGAGCAGAACCAGCTTTGGCTGGAGGTGCTGTCGGCAGTTCCAGGGAGGAACCAGCCGGCCCTGGGGCCTCCTGGGAAAAGCAGCTGGCCAGTGGCCAGGGATGTGAGCCACAAGCTGCACTCCGGCTGGGCCCCACCAGCACAGCCCCGCCACCCCTCCCCGCAAGGGTCACAGCACCCCTGGGCTTGTCCTGCGGTGTCCCCCCCAACCTGCTCCCAGCCTGTCACCACTGCTGCTCATCCCGCATGTCTCTTGTCCCCAAACCAAGAACCCAATGCCCGCAGCGAGCCAGCAGCTTCATTTTCTTAATGAGCGTTTAACGAGGGGCATGAATCAGTGGCTCCTTCCGCCTCCCGCGAGGGCAGACCCGTGGGGAGGTCCCCGTGCAGGGAGCTGGTGGCAGTGCCACTGTCCCCACGGCGGGGTGGCTGAAGCTGCTATTCTCAGAGGCATCGGAGCCTGGCTCGGCCCCACGAGCACCCACTGAGTCAGTGTCCTGCCACCTGCCAGCCAGGCTATATTTACCCCGGAGCAGGCGGCGAGGATTTGGGATGAGCCCACACCACCGCCAGACCTTGGCGAGGCACGATGAGCCTCGAGCAAGGCCACGGCCACCAGAGCATCCTCACGGCTCCTGCTGTCCCCACTTCCCTGGCTCCACCAGGACCATTCCCTGTGTGCTCCATGACACCGGAGGTGCCTGACCCCGCTCCGGCCAGGAGCTGAGACAAAGCGCTGGACACTGAGAACGTGGGCTGGACACAAGGTGCCCATGAGATGCATCCACGTGCCAAGCCCCCCTGGAAAAGGGAACAAGCAGGGTTTGCACCCCAGGATTTGCACGGCAGGCACCGGGCATGCAGGGGAAGCTGCCTCTTAGTCATTGCCACAGGCAATGGGAGAGAGGAACCGAGCCGGGAAAACAAGAAGTCACAGCTGCCAGTGCCTGTCCCCAAACCTGCCCCTGTCCCCGAGGAACCCCCAGGGGCCTCCGACAATCAAAAACGAGAATTAAGAAAAAAAAAAAACCAACAAGAAAAAAAAAAACCAGAGAGAAAGAAAACAGATTTTAAAAGGAAAAAGGAGGAGGAGGAGGGTTTGACGTGTATTTTTAGTTGCTTAGCACAGCCCTGAAGTATTCTGGCAGCCACTCCCTCCGCGTCGCTGGTGTGTAACTATTCCTGTGCTGCCTCCTCGGCGAGGCTCAGGAGTTATGAGTCACCGTGGGGCGGCCAGAGAGACACAGCCCCGTGGCTGCCGGGGCTGCCACCAGCTCAAGTGCCACCGAAATATCCTGGGAGGGCAGCGGGGAGGGTTTCCAGGGTGGCCTTTGCTGGGTCTTTCCGTGCGGGACGCGCTGGCCCTGCCACGCTCTGCACCCACCCACGCCGGCAGCCAGGCTCAGACCTTTTTTCCTCCTCTCTGGTTGTTGCTTTTATCTCGCTCCTCCCTGTTTTGTTTTTTTTTTTTTCGTTTTTCAGCCTCCCTGCCCTGCCACGGGGCAGTGACGGCCCCAGACTCCCATTTTTGGGGCAGAAAAAGCCCAAAATGAGAGCCGAGCGTTACATCGATGCCCTTCCACACAGCCATCTGCCACCCAGCTGCCCTCTGAGGAAGGACAAAAATATTCCTGCAGAGGTGGAAAAAGGAAGGGGGGAAGCAGGCAGGGAATGCTGCTAAAGCCCGTGGTGTAATTAAGCAAATGCAGAACTTAACGAGCTCCATCACCTGACCCCAAAGCTTGGCCAGGAGATAAGGAGCACCTGGAGGACTCTACCCTGAGCTGGAGCCAAAGGTCCCATTGTTGCAGGCAGGATTTATCCTGCCAGAACAGACCTTAAATCCCAGCAGTGTTTCCCTTTCCAGCAGGGAAGCCACAGCACACGGAGCCTCTGCGGCTGCAGGGATCCAAAGGGAGGGAAGCAGGTTGGGAAGGGAAAGTCTGACACAGCCTGGGCTTTGTTAAAATGCCACACGAGTTTTCCAGCAGGGAGGACACATCACCCCACTCCCTGGAACTGGCTCCCTGGGAGAAGCCTGGGATGAGCACGGAGTGCTGGTCGTGGCCTCAACAAGGAACAGCTCCACGGAGAACACGTGGCTGGTGTTGGAAACTGAATGTTTAGGGATTTATCCCTGATTCCAGGGCTCAGGGAGGGGTTCTGGGTTGGGCAGGGCCCGGCAGCATCACAGACACACAGAGGGAGGCGGCTGGAAGAGGCTGGAGATTTATTCCCGCTCACCACTGCGCCCGGTTCTATAAACATTAAAAAAATAAGTCTATAAAAGCATGTTCTTCACTCCTTTTCAGTACAGTGGTGATGGCAGAGGCTCTGATATGAGAACCAGTTGTACAAACCCAAAACCTGTTCAAAACTACTCACAACATCCATTTTCCCCCCCAAATTCAGCTGTTTCCTCCATCCAGGGGGGGTTGAGGCACACCCAGAGCTGTTTCTTCCCCCCGTGCCCTCGTGCAGGTGCTGAATTCAGATCAGCCAGGATATTCTGAGGGTGCATTTTGCCTATGGGATGGAAGACTGGAGCCACCTGACCTGGGAATTCCCAGGAGTTTTCTGAACCTACAGGAGGGACACGTTCACACGCTGGCCTGTGTCCCCAAGGGAGGATAATTGGTGGCTGGGGAAGGAAGTGACAGGTACAGCCAGTGAGGTCAATCACCAGGTACTGGAAGAAATTAGGTTGAGAAATATTGTCAGAGTTCAGGACTTGGTGTCTCAGCAGAAGGGAGAGAGTTTTGAAAGTTGGGGGGGGGGGAAATAAATCCATGTAAATCAACTCAAGTTACTTTTCAAAAGAAATTTTAAAAATCCCCCATGAGGAAAAAGGGGCACACCAGCCTCATGCAAAAAAAAAAAAAAAAAAACAAACCAAACACACAGAAAAAAAACCCTGTTCCTTTGAAGGAAACTTCTAATCTGAAGTCAAATTAGCAATGAACTAATTGGGAAACGCTCATTTGTCACAAAGCTCCCTTGGGAACAAGGCTTGAAGGCCAATGTCCATCCCAAGTTCTCCTTTAAGCCACTGGAGAAACAGAACCCACTGGCCAGGAGAAGAAAAGCAATAGCTTAAAAGTTTGTTGGTTTTAAAAAAACCCCAAACCTTTAGGACTATTCATGTACAGGAACAACATCCTCAAGTTCAGCGTTTCTAAACCAAAACACATCTGTTACAAACAAAACAAGTTTCCCGAGTTTCAAGTATTAAAAAAAAAACCCCACATCCAAACAATCCAGAAAGTGTTTGTTTGCCTTCCTTCTGGTACCTCTGAACAGGAAAATATTTTAAATTAAACCCGGTGAGCCTGAAAAGTTCACTCTCAGGAGAAGGCAGAACCTCGGTCCTTAACCGTGAATGAATTTTTAAAAAATATTTCCAATGATTTCCTGACTACGAGGAGTGAAAACTCCACCAGATTAAAGCATGAGGGCCTTCCAAAGGAACACGATTTGGGCTCTGACTCTGATGGAAGAGTGGGAAAGGGAACGTTTTTGGACACGTGGCAACCCTGAGGTGACAAAACCCAAACTGTCCCCGGCCCGGGTGCAGACATCTCACTGCTTGGCTGATTGCCTGCCTGGCTTTTTTTCCTGCTGGCCTCTTCCACTGCCTGGAATTCCTCGGCCACGGCCACCGAACACACCTGTGGAGCAGAAAGGAAGAGGTAACAGCATCCCTGTGAGCCAGCAATGATGCAGAGCTGCAGTTATTCGTGTTTTACCCCAAAACTTGCTTATTTTTGGGTCTTAGAAGCAGAAATGTGACTTTTGGACTGCTCCTTTTCCAGTCCCAGACTTTTATTTCAGAGGTACATAAACTCACGCCCCCCCCCCCCCCCCCCCCAATCAGCAAGTTCAGCAATATCTCCCTGGTGTGTAAATCTCATGGGAAATTGAAGTTTCTTCCCAAAAAATGGAACCAGTGAAGTGACAAATTTAAAATCCAGGTTGTAACGTGTCCCCTGAGAGCTGTGGGGGCAACCCAAAAGCTGGACAGAGCAATCCTTGGCTCTGGAGAGGGCACTGAGCACAGGACAGCAGGGATTTGGGAGGCTATGGAGAGCTGAGCATCCTCAGACCCTGCCACGGGAGCTGCTGAGCCCACCCCTCAGATTTATCCCCAAAAATCCACCCAAGGGATAAAGGGATGCAGAGCCACACAAAAGGCAGAACCCAAAGGAGACCCAATCCAAGCACCGGGCCCAAGAGCTTCTCTAGAGGAGGAGACGTGCCCCAACCAGAGGGAAAACATAAATTATTCCCAACCCTGCAGTGCTTGGGATGCTCCGGCTGCTCCTGGGGCAAAGGCTGGCGACTTCTGAGTTTGGCAAGCAAGAAGTCAAAGGAAGAGGATTACCAGTGTCAGAAACAATAATCCTTTCAACTGTGAGCACAATTACAGCTTCCCTCCTGCCTGCTGGCCTCCCAACAAAATTGTCCTGCCTTTATTTCTTTTTTTTTTTTTTTTGCTTTTTTTTCTTTTTTTCCTCTCCCTCCTCCCTTCGTGTCTCAGTAAGGAGAGCCAAACCTTTGAGCTAATTAGCAAATGCCAAAGCTTCCCTTGAAAATATTCCATCAGCAAATCGAGGCTGCCCATGGAAGCAGCAGGAGCTCCACCTCGGAGCCCAGCCCTGCTCCCCACAAGGTGGGTACGGCCACAGCAGGGAAAACAGCGCTTTGTCCAAGGAACCTAACAAAACTGCTGTGCTAGACACGGCAAAGGCAAGGAGGGGAACAAAAATAAAGATTTGGAAAGGTCACTTCTGCGTGCTGGGAGCTCCCAGGGGCAGCAGGAACGGCGGGGATTTGGGGAAAAGGAATGGGAATCGCAGGACGCCGCGCGCCGATGGCCCCGGGTCAATCCCACCTGTCCTGCCATGGCATAGCCAAAGCACAGGCAGCTCCTTAAGGCAGCTCTCCAGAGAGGCTTCACACGTCCCTGTCCCAGTCTCCAGGGCTCCTTCTAAAATTTAACTCGGGATTTTTAAGCTCCGACTGCAGGCGAAGCCTGGGCCGAGAGCAGCCCTGGGGTTCTGACGTGACCACAAATCCCGAAGACGTGGCATTAGGGGTGAGCAGGAGAGCAGAGGAGCAGCTCCCAGGCTTCCAGCGGGATAATCTGGGGAAAAGGAGCAGCATATCCCCCAGCTGAAGTGCCCTGGGATCACCTAACCCCGTGAAATGGGAAGGGTTGTTTTGGTGACCTATTTCTTCTGAAGTGGCAACCTCCCCTTTATCAGAAATATGAATTATTCATGTTGCAGGAGGAACTCAAACCCTCAGATAGTTGGGTTTTCTTTAATATAAATACATCAACAGGTCAGGAAATCCAAAGCCCCATTTTAATGGGGGTGAAGATGATTTTTTTCTCTCACTGCCATGGGCACAGCCCAGTCTGTTTGCACTATTTTCACCCAGAACAGCCATTTGTTTTCCCCCCCGCGCTTGCTAAGCTACAGTTCTGCAGGGCCACGCTCCCAAACGAGCCAGGAGGAGCCGAAACAGTCAAGTTCAGACTCTCTTAAGCTCCTGCCCAACCCCAGAAACGAGGGAGGCCCATCCCTGGCACGAATCCTCCCTGTTCCTTGGCAGGGGCTGCCTTATGCGCTCGCTCAACTGGATCCTGCACAGGAGCGGCTCCAGCTTCTCCCAGACACAGCCCTGGGTTTAAAACAGAGCAGCAGGAGCTGTTCCTTGCACAAGAGGGGAAATTTTAAAGGCAGGGATCCCACTCCCCCCTTTCCAAGCTGGGATAAAAAACCAGGATTTTTACCTCGTCCAGCTCCTCCAACCCCACGGCCCTTCTGCTGCTTCTGCTGCTGCATCCCACCACGGCCTCTGCCCTTGGACACCACCTCCTCCTTCACCATGTCAATGATTTCGTCGGGGATCCGCAGGTATTTGATGGTGCTGCCGCGGATGTAGCACTCTGGCATCCTCCAGAACTTGTCCCCGTCCTGTTGGGGAGCAACACGTGAGGCCACGAGCAAAACCTGGTGGTTTTGGGTCACTTTTAAGGCATCTGAGTGTTTCTGGAGAGGGCGAGAGCTCCAGCAGTCTCTGCTGGGAGCATTATCTGTAACCAGTTGTGGAAAAGGGTGGGTTTAACTCCCCAAAAACACCCAGCTCCACAGACAACTGAGGTTTCAATTTGTTCCACAGCTACCTCAAACACTGGCAGAAAATGTCAGAAGAAGAGGGTGAGGAAACGAGGCCCCTTCTTCTTCCCTTCTTCGTACGAGAAGGGAATTGAAAGTGGGACAGGAGACACGAGTTAAAATTGTGGTGAACAACCATTTCTGGTAAGAAAAACGCAGCTGTGGCCGGGATTCTTCTCCAGCTGGGAGTCACCCCACTGCTTCACTCCTCTGGGGGGTGTGGAGGGAGCAGCGAGGCAGCTCTGGAGCCAGCTGGCTGAGGGATGTGAGCCTCCAGAGCAGCTGAGGGAAATAAGGAGCTCACACATCATATATTTATTAAAAAAAAAAAAAAAATTAAAAACTCTTCAGGTGCCCAGTTTCGGAGCAGCCGCCTCCCTGCATTGCTTTAAGGCAGTTTCAGGGTTTTCCTGGGATGCCATGGGCTTCCCTAGGACTCAGCCCAGCAGGGTTTCAGCGAGTGGTTGTGGCAATGAGTACCCGGAGCTGAACAACAACTCTCTGGCCATGATGTAACTGGGAGGAGGGACTGGGACCCGCCTCGTCCTGGCTCCGGCAGGGCCTGGCTGCAGCTGGGATGGCTCCAGCCCAGCGATCCTCATGCAGCCGAGGCGCCTGCTGTGTCCCGGGAGAGGAGGTGAAACCAGCACACCCCGTTCCTCCTCTCCCGGGATACAGCAGCCGCTTCCCCCCCCACACCCCAGAGTTATTTGGGGCAGCTCTGCCTGCACGGGCAAGCCCAGGACGAGGCAGAGGAGCAACAATTCCCTTCCAACAGACGCCCGGCAAACCCCACCCTGCCTTGGATGTGCCTGGCTGCTCCTTGGCTCGGGATGCAGGAAGGGATGGAGCTCCAAACTCCGTCGCTTCCTCGTTCCGGCCTCCCCCGAGTAAACAAGCGGCTCCCGGCTCGTTGTCCCGTGCCATCTAGTGGCCAGTGCCACCAGTCCCACCAGTCCAGCCCAGCAGATCCATGTTCACCCGGGATTTGGGGCCGTTCGAAGGCAGCTGAGGCCGCTCTCCTGTGTGCCAGGTCACAGAATCGTGGAATCGTGGAGGGGTTTGGGTTGGGAGGGACTAAAAGATGGTCCAATTCCACCCCTTCCACTATCCCAGGGTGCTCCAAGCCCCGTCCGACCTGGCTTGGGACACTTCCAGGGATCCAGGGGCAGCCACAGCTTCTCTGGGAATTTCATCCCAAACCCTCACCACCTTCACAGGGAGGAATTCCTGCCCAATATCCCATCTATCCCTACCCTCTCGGTCAGTTGGAAGCCATTCCCTGTGTCCTGTCACTCCATCCCTTGTCCAAAGTCTCTCCTCATGTTTCCTGTCGGCCCCTTCAGCCACTGGACGGCCACAATGAGGTGACCCCAAAGCTTCTCCAGGCAGAGCAATCCCAACCCTCCCAGCCTTTTCCCACGGGAGAGCTGCTCCACCTCTCCTGAGCATCTTGGGCTTGCTCCAACAGCTCCACGTCCTTCTGGGTGACCATTCCGGATCACCCAGAGGGAACAAAACCTGAGCTGCTGCTCTTCCCAGGCAGAGCACAGAGCCTTCGGAGGCAAATTCCCAAGGAGAAGGGCAGCACCACCTGTGTCCTGGGTAAGGCTTTGCTGTCACCTCCTCTCACTCCACCTCCTGCTAAATTCAACAGTGGCTCCTTGTCCCACCACGACCCAAGACGCAGCCACAGATCCCAAAACCCCCTGTTCCACCCCAAAATTCCCTCCCAAGCCTCACTGAGGGTATCTCCTCTGTCACACTGATGTGCCCCAACATCACTCCAACCTCCTGTCGTGGAGACAACGGGAACTGGGGGCTTGCAGAGAGATTTTTGGAAGAACAAGGATCCCTGCCAGCCTCTCCCGTGGAGTTCTAACATTCCAGGGCTGGGAAAGCACAGCAACAGCTCGATTTCCATCTGTCTGCGCTTCCCACAGGGACGAGACCAGACATTTATGATGGAGGTCAGAGCCCAAAACACAGATCCCAATCTCCTGGAGCACCGTTGGCCAAGGGCAAAAGTCCCAGACAGCCTCAGTGGGTGAACCTCACTTGGATGTGGAGAGGGGAGAGACAGGCAGGGGATAAAAGGGATTGCGGTGTTTGAGGCTGCCTGGGACAGGTGAAGGCTCTGATTTTTGGGAAACCTGGATCAGCATCACAGCACGTGGCCCCCAGCCCCTCACCCAGGGGGATGAGGGACCCCAGCCCTGATCCCGTGCTGTGCCGAAAGTCACCTGCACACACACACAAGGCAGCTCCTTCATTATGGACATTACCAACAATTAGATTAAATTTGCATTTCAGGCAGAGGTCGAGCGATGCGAGCTACAGCAGAGCCAGCCTGGCTGCAGGGACAGAGCTTGGGAACCCTTGGGTGACCCCTGTCCGGGCCTGGCTGTTCCCTGTGGACACAATGGGTGGGTGACCACTGCCCGGTGCCGGCTGCTCCCCGTGGACACTGCCGTGAGTGACCCCTGCCCGGTGCCCGGTGCCGGTGCTCCGGCCTTACCCGCGACGTGCAGATGACCTCCCGCAGGTTGATGTTCATCCAGTTGTCGCAGCTCACCAGGTGCCCGTTGTACGTCTCCCCGTTCTTCAGCTCCACCAGCTGCGAGAGAACAGGAGTCACGGGGCGCCGGCCCAGCCCCGGTACCGGGACGTGCCCGGTGTCACTCACACGGCACCGGCGAGGGGAGCGGGGCTGGGCCGCGCGGCCCGTACTCACCATGGGGTGGTTCTGCGCCGTCTTCAGCAAGGACAGGGGCAGCTGCGAGGGGAAGAGAGGAGAGAGGCCTCAGGCACCGACCGACAACGGGACACCGGCCGGGACACCGGCCGGGACACCGACCCGAGCACCAAGCGGGGCACCGGGCACGCCATCCCTGGCGTGGGGGGAGAGACGAGCTAGGCCCTCCCCACCGCTCCAGCCTCCCCCCGAGCCCGTTCCCGGTTCTCAGCCCCGGTGCCGCCGCTCACCATCGTGCCGGACCGGGAGCCGCCGCCGCGCCGGGCGCTGCCGCTCAAACCGCCCCCGGCTCCGCGCGGGGCCAATCAGAGCGCGGCGCGGTCCGGCCGCAGCCAATCAGAGCGCGGCGCGGTCCCGCCGCAGCCAATCAGAGCGCGGATCACGGCCTGGCCGCACCGCGCCGCCCGGTCCGCGCCTTTGCGGCGGCACCGCCCGGGACGGGACGCGCCGGGACGGAACGAGACGCGCTCCGGACCTCCCGGTACCGCGGCCCCGGTTCGTGCTCCCCCACAGCCGGGCGGGGAACGCCCGGGAGGCTCAGGGTGAGCGTTTTGTTTAACCAACCCCCCCCGCGGGTCCCGCGCTGAGGCGGGCGAGCGGCAGCCCCTCGGGCCGCGCCGCGCACGGAGGGTGCCGGTGAACGAGAACGGGTGAAGGGCTCCAGGCCGTCCCGCTGCGGGACTTCCGCCGCGGCGGCGGAAGCGGCGGGCCCGGGCGGCGCGGGGCGGGGCGGGCGGCGCGGGGCGGGGCCGCGCTCAGTGCGGGGCGGCGGCGGCAGCGGGACGGGACGGGACGGGACGGGACGGGACGGGACGGGACGGGACGGAGCCGCGATGGAGAAGCCGCGGCGGGCGGTGGTGGTGACGGGTACGGGGCGGCTTTGGGGGGGCGGTGAGAGGGGAAATGGGGGGGGACGAGGCGGGGGACCCCTTCCCTGAGGGGGGATTGGAGAGGGCTGTCTGAGGGACCCTTCCCTGAGGTGAGCGGGGGCTTCGAGGGAAGGGTAGATCTGGGGGTGAAGGGGTCTGGGGGTGTAGGTGGGGGTCCCCTTCTCTGTCGTGGGGAGCTTGGTGGGAGAGCAGGTTTGGGGATGCTTTTCCTGCCCTAAAGGGGTCGGGGATAGGTGGAAGACCCCTCCCCGAGGTGATGGGGGGCTTGAAGGGGGTAGGTCGGGGACCCTTTCTCTCTGGTGAGGGATCTGGGGGAGAGGGGTAATTTTGGGGATCCCTTCACCACAAGGCTTGGAGGGGGCAGTGGGGAGGGAACCCCTTCCCTCAGGTCGTGGGGGAATAAGTGGGGGACCCCTTCCCTGAGATGAGGGGGGGTCTGCTGTCCCATCAGAGTGTGGCTGAGGGAATGGAGAGTGGGGACTGTCCCCTCGGGGGGCTGTTTGGGGGGGCTGTCCCCTGTGTGGGGTGATAAATGGGGTGAAGAACAGAATCTGGGGGGCTTTGGGGCTGGTCTGCTGTGTGTCAGGGGTGTCAGGAGCTGGGGGGGGTACAGTGGAGAGGGGCTTTGCTGCAGCTTTCCTAACACTTGTCCAACCAGTGGGCACTCAGATCCCCTTTTTCCATCCCTGACCCCATCCCAAAGGTTTGCTAGTCGCAGAAAGAAGGGAACCGAGCCTCCCAAGGAGCAGAAAACCCAATTTGGGGCACAGGGAGGGGGGAATTGCCCGCTGACCACCCCACCCTGAGCCGCCAAGGTGTGGGAGCCGCTCCCCAAAGCACCCCCTCCGCACGGCAGCGGCGCCTCGGGGAAGAATGAGCGGAGGGAACGAGAGGCCCTGGCGTTGTCAGGCTCTTCCCGGGGTACAAAGGCCGCTCGGGGTGATTTGTGGGTGAGGCCGTTCTGTGACAAATGGGGAACTCGCCGAAACTATTCAGGTCTCCCCCAGCAGCTGAAGTTGAGGCCGTTTGAATAGCGGGGGCTCGGCGGCGACGCGCTGGAGCGGCCGTAATCGCGGGCAAAAGTGCCTTTTCCAGGGAACAGTTGTGGGGAGCCAAGGAGCAGGTGGCAAATCCTGCCTTTCCCAACCCCAAATCCAGCGCAGAGCGGCCGCGCTCGGCAGTGACTAAACAGAAAACTTGCGTCAGGAAACGTTCTGCTGCTCGCGAGGCTCCTCCACGCTCTTTTTTTCCCTTTTTTTTTTTTTTTTCCCTCCCAGGGAAGTCTGGTTGCAAAATGCAGTGGTTGCCTTGTCAGCTCTGCCCCTGTTTGATAATGTCATCGATGTCACGCTGAATTTCGTTTAAAACCGGGGATGGTGTCGTGTTCCCATTGGGTTCCCAGCCTGTGCTGGCCGAGGATAAGCGTTATTTGTGCACAATTTCTTTTTTAGAACTCGTTAAGGAGATAATCCCATCACGATCCCTGCAGCTGGTTTACTGCTAATGAGCCTTGGAGGGCCCCGTGGTGGATGTGCTGCTCTCCGTGGGGTCGGGTGCTGCCGACAAAGTTCCTTATGTTCCCGGGAAGGGATAACACGAGGGATCCGGGCAGGAGATGAGTCAGAGCAGCGATAACCCCAGCTGTGTTTGTGCCAGTTTGCCTTGGGATTCAGAGCAAGGGAATCATGCCCTGTGCCTGGGCACCTGTAGAATTTCAGCCTTTCCGTGGCTGGGTTGTTAAAACGTGGATTTCAGTTCTTTTATAGGATTATCACGCTTTATTTAGGAATTAAACTTAGCAGGTTTGCTTCCAGAGAGCCGTGTGGGACTTGCAGAAGCGGCTGGAAAGGCATTAATTTGCCTCGTTCCCCTGTCATAGATTGTCTCACACCCCTGCAGTTCTGCTCGCAGGAAAACACCCCCAACATTTTGGGTTTTGTGGGAATATTTATTTTGGCGTGGCGGCAGCGCTGGGTTGAGATCCACGGGCGTGGACGAGCCCACGCTTGGGAAATTCCTCCTGTGCAGCATCACCTCAGCCTGGCTGGGGAGGGCAAACACAACATTTCCATTAAGGTGTCATCTGATATTTGTGGTCCCTCTCGGATCCTTTCAGGGGCTGGGCAGAATTTATGTCTCCTAATTGCAGGAGGCTCGGAGGGCAACGCTGACATTTTAAATTAAAGCATATCGACGTTACGCCCAGATAAATTGCCCAACCTTTGTGTGCTTGCTCAGGGAAAAAAAAAAAAGATGTTATGGATTACCAGTTAACTCCCAAGTTATTCATTAGGGATTTAGAGGTGCTGAAGGAAGTATTTTTGATAAAGCCTCGGTAGCCTTTGCTATGGCGTGGGGGGGTTGTCACCAGCTCTGTTTATTTCCTTGTGAGGTGTAATTAATGCTAACGAAGATCTTGGGGAAGACCCTGAGCGGAGAAGGAACTATTTGAGGCAGGCTTGTGGAAGCATCTGCTACAGGCTAAAGCAATCAGGAATAGAAAATCCAATCATGGTTCTAATTCTGTGACATCGGGCAAGTTAGCTGTTAGTGACAAGTTTTTCTAACCTGGGCAGGAAGGAAAAAAAATCTTCTCCCCAAGGAAAAAATAAGTTTCTTTTCAAGCAAATTATTGTTTTCCTTCATTGTAGTTGAAATATTCCAGTGCAGGTGTCTTGTTTGATACTCGGATGTCAAGAAATAAGGATTGAGTGGTAGAAGTGGGGGGTTTTTTTCAGGAGAACTAAACCAGGAAAGCCCAAACTTCTTTGCAACTTGAAGTTGAGTCAAGTCTGTGAATTTTTCTTCTCTTACAGGGTTTGGGCCGTTTGGAGAACACGCTGTGAACGCCAGCTGGATTGCAGTGCAGGTAACCCCTGAATTTTCCTCTTAGGAAGTCAAAATAGAGCACAAATCCCCACAAATTCGGGGTTTCAGCTCTTTTTTTTAAAACTTACAACTTCTTCCCGAGTTTATTAACCGAGCTCACTGCAGATATCCAGATGGTCAGCTGGATAATGTTTGATTCCCTGCTCAGGAAACAATCCCTTAGCTGGTGGAGTTTAATGAGATTGAGTTAATGTAGCTGAGGCAAGCAAGGAGTTCCTAGCTTTGGATGATTTTAAGTGGGGCAGGGAGCTTGGAATCTTCCTCTGCCCTGGAGAATTCAAAATAAACAAACCAACCGACCAACCCAGAGGAATTTGGATGTTTTTTTCTCTCAGTTCTAACTTGAAGCTGGGCCAGTTGCTTCACCTTTAAACTGAGTCTCATCCCCAAGAGGAGACTCCCAGCCAGTGGTTTTGTGGAGTTGCCTGAGTGTCAGGAATCTGATTCCAAGGCAGAGCTGCCTCTTTCCTCCCCCTGAGTCGGCCCTCTCTGCTTGGCTGATGGGACAGGAGAGTTTCTGGGGAAATGCTTTTCCTGCAGGTCCTCCCTGCTCGAACAAATCCATGCCACTTGTAGCTCTGCGTCTGCCTGAGCACGTTCCTAAAATCCTGGAAAATCCTAAGGGACCTACAAGGATCATCCAGTCCAACTCCTGGCCCTGCACAGGACACCCCAAAAACCCCACCCTGTGCCCAGGAGTTCATCTGTGTGAGGCTGATACTCCACAAATGAGGCAAGAAGAAGGGATCAAGCTCTTTCCAATGGAATTAAGGGGGTTTTTTTCTGTAAAAACACTTTTTACGGGGATGGTGCTGCCACATTGTCCCACTTCTTCCTTCTTTGTCACTTCTGGATGGGGTTTGTGGCAAAGCTACTGGGAATTCCACAGTACCTTTTAGTACACTTGCCCAGGGAATTAAATCTATTTTTCTCCCCAACACGTCTCTTTCCCCTTCAGAGCTCTGAGATTAATATCTTCTTTCGAATGCTTTTAAATTAAATCACAAAATCTAATCAATTACAGCCAACTGATGTCCAGCTGTCTAATGTGTTGGCTGGTAGGAGAAGACAAAACCTTTGCCTCCCAGGGCTTTTTGGGAATGAATATGTTTAACTTTGGGTCACTTTGGAGGAATATGCAGGTCGTGGATTGAGGGGGAGAGGAAAATACAGGACATTCCTAAAAATCAGAAGTGAGGCTCCTGTATTTGGTTTGTTCTTGCTGGTGTAGTGTCAGCTATTGTAAATAGCTGCTTTTATTTTAGAGGAGACAGACAAAAGGGTGTTTTTGCAGCAGGAGGAGTGGTGGGTGTTGTGATGTTGCTTAAGAAAATAAAAACAAACCCAAAGAGAAGCAGCTCCTTCAGCCCGGCAGCTCGAGGCACTGGTGGCTGCTCAGCTGTGTGGCTGGTGGATGAAGTCATCATCTCCATTTAAAATCCAGTTTTAGGGGCTTGGGGGATGTTTTGAGTGGACAAAACTCAGAGCTGGGGGTGTTTTGAGTACAAACCCGAGCCGCGCTGGAGGATCCGGGTCCTGTTCGGTGGCTGGCGGATTATTGTGACTGAAAACGTCAGCTCGGAGGCAGCGGGGAGGATTTGCCTTTCCTTCCCCTGTCTCAGCCCCCAGAGGCCCAGACAAAAAGGAACAGCATGTCTTTGAGCCCAGGCGAGGTGGGCATTGTGCAAGTTTCAGACGGGGACTTCATGGAGCGGAGTGGACACAAAGGCGTGTCTGAGTTCCCGAATCCCAGACGGTGTGATCTGCATTTTAATAGAAGAAAAATCAATTAAACAATCTTTGGAAATCCTTCCTAGCTCTAGGGCTAAGCTAGTTCTGGTTTATTGCATCTTTTATTATGCCGCATCCCGAGGATAAAATTCACTTCTTGGTGTTTTTTTTTGTTTTCTCCCCTGGTTTTATTTGGGTTCTCCCGCAGAACACGGACACACGGTGTGAGTTTTCCCTGGAACTGCAGTGAATTTCTGTCTGGTTTTGCAAGCTGACTGATTTTTACACATGGGTACCTTAAATAGTGGCAGCAGCAATCTAATAATGCTGCTGAAATGAAACGTTTCCAAATTGCATCCAGAAAAACCCAGTGAAATGTTTGGGCTTTTACTCACGGGGGAGAGCTTTCCTATGAATTCAGAGGGAAGAATAACTCCTTTCTGCTTTATTTCAAGGCTCACAGCAAAAATACTCCGTGTTGACGTGGGTTTGCAGTTTTGTGTTTTCATCGTTTCAGTATTTCAGTTCAGGATTTCTTTTTTTACCAAAGATTTTTTGCTGGGGAGGGACTTCCAAGAAGAAATTACTCAAATGGGCTTTTCTCAGCGCGTTTCCTGCCCTCCCTGCTGTGACTTAGGTGTGGGCACAGGTGTGACCTGTGGACTGTGAAGCTGCTGGGCTCCTTCATCCCCCCAGAGTGCTTCTGGCCGAGGAGGAGGAGGAGGAGGAGGAGAAAGGTCAGAGTGCATTTTGACATTAGGAAGGACAATTGCTGTCAGGGTGTCTAGACAGACCTGATAAGGATATTAGAGGCTCACAAAGAGCACCATTGTGGAGGGGTCAGGGAATCGGTCACACATGTTCAGTGGGCTGTGTTTGTCAGGTAGACAGGGCTGGGGGGGAGAAGTTGTGGGGCTGGGGGGGTGGTGGGTTACAAACATCTTCATTATGGAGCGCAGAGCTTGGTTAAGAGAAAGTTGTGGCTTGGTAAAGTTAAGGTTTAAGTGGCTGGAGGAGGTGGTTGTCACTGGGGAGGTTTCTTTTTTCATCCAGCAAAACTTCCCGCTGTCAAATCCATCTCTAGGAGCTGTTTCCTTCCTAATCCTTCATCTTCAGGAGCATCACTTCTCGTTAGAGAAGCGGTGATGAATCTCAGCCAATTAACACTCCTAAAGAGTGTTTATCCTCCTCCTGAAGAGCCTGACTGCTGTTTGAATACTCTCATTTGTAAACTCCTTCGCTTTATTAGGACTCCACGTAAAGCAGGGGAGGTTTTGAAGGCAGGTTTGTGTAAAGGAGCTGTGATGAACCATCCCTTGCATCCATCTCTGGTAATGAATGTCTGAGTGTGCCAGACACTAATCAATACAGCAAGGCTTTAATATCAGCCTTGCCCTGGGAGCCAGAGCCAGTGATTTATCATTGTTGCTCATATCTGCTGCTCTGGGAAAGTCTCACTCTTGCCTTTCTGGCTGTTTTAGTTCTCTAAAATCCTGTTACATGGCCGTGGTTTGGCCCTACAAGTGTAAAAGGTGTTTTTATTCTCAGTGGAAAACCACTCATGCTGATAAAAACACAGAAAAATGAAAGCAAGACACTGCTCACGTTTGTGTGGAGGCCTAAAACCTCAGCTTGTCTTCTCCTCTCAAGTGGCTTTAATTTTTAATTTTTAACCTGGGGCAATACAAGTTTTGAGAGTGGAAACAGCTGATCTGCACTGCTTGGCCTGAAGCTTGCAAGGAGGAAAATAAAGCCTGAGAATTGCTTCAAAGAGCAGCTCTGATCACCAAATCCAAACGTGGGACAGAGGTAACTTAGTTTTTTCTGGGGTGTTTGGAAATGTCCTTTGGTAGTTTGATGGCTCTTACCTCAGATCCGTAAGAACAGCTACTTTTGGTGTTTGGTGACAAGAGGAAAGCTTGATCCCACTTAGATGCCCCAGGAATTCCTTCAACATGATGGCCAAGGTCTCTTCTCCCACTGGAAAAACACTTCCTGGTGTCACCTGGCTCCAAAGTTTGGGCTCAACTGATGGTTTTGTTTAAAAACCCTTTTTTTTTCAGAGGTTTCAGACTATCCTTGAGTTCCTGGAAGTTTTGGGTTGATGGCTCTGAGAGGTTTCACTGCTGAAGTACCAGATGAGCTAAAGCCTTACTGGTGGGACTGGAGAGACCAAAGCAGAGCCAAAACCATGGGCTGTGTGTAAGGGGGAGCTCCCAGTTTTGGGATCAAACAGTGCTTTCCAGTCAGGAATACTGGGGAGAAAAAAACCCCAAACAAACAACCTTTCCTCTGGTTTTAAAGTCTTTGCAAGGTGTTTAACTGGCACTTAGTGTTAGAAAAGGTTTGGAGGAAATTGGCTCCGTTTATTGCCAGGATATTTGGGATGTTTTCATGTCAGAGAGGGAGAAATAATTTACTGGGTTAGTTGAATCACCAGTGCTGTCACCCAGCCCTGAGAGCTCTTTATCTGGAAATAAATGTGAAATTACTCTCCAGGCCAGCAGTCCTGGATGATGGATAAAATCCTTCCAGTCCCACCTTCTCCACGCTGTCACTCCTTGGAAGAAGTAGGGACTGTGAGTCTCTCCCTCTATAAATAACAGAGCCAAGATTTCCTTGGGAGTGTGGGTGTTGCTGATAACTGTTGTCAGTTAAATGTTGATTTCTTTGTTACACACGCATCAGAGCCAGACAAACGGCTCTGTGGGTGAGACTCTGAGCACAGGTGGAGAGATGCCTTTGTTGTTCCCATTATGGGTTTGCTTTTTTCACGGTGGTTGCTGTAAACTCACTCCAGGTGCTGTTTACAAGGTTATACAACCTGGTGTAAACTGGTTTTGAGTCCCTCACTCTGCCATTAAACCTTCCAGGAGTAAATCCTCTGCTCACCTCGTGTCTGACCATCTTGGCTTTGCTTTCCTGGTGTTTTTAGGAGCTGGAGAAGCTGGGGCTGCGGGATGACGTGGATCTGCACGTCTACGAGGTCCCTGTTGAGTACCAGACCGTGCAGAGACTCATTCCTGCCTTGTGGAAGAAGCACAGTCCCCAGGTGAGTGAGCAAAGGGAGGAGAAAAAACCACCCAGCAAAGGGTCGGAATCTGCAGTGGGCAGCATGTGAAGTCTCCCTTTTAATGATTCCTTCAGCCTGGTAGTCCCTGGCTGGATCTTTTCCTGTTTTGTGGTGAGAACATGTGAATTTGTAGGATTTTACAGCTCGGAGTGCTCCAGTTCACAGAGCAGTGGGTGTGAAGGGGCCACAGCAGAGGGCTGTCTAGACAGCTCGTGGTTTGTCTGTGCCACCTGGGCTCCTCCAGCAGCTGTGAAGGTGCCAACGTTCCTTTTTACCCTGATTAAATCACAATTTAGGTCGAGGGGGGGGGGAATGAGAAGAGTTGTGCTGTGCAGAACCCATGATAAAAATGCCTCGTTCCTCTGATACTCACGGGAGAACCCCTGTAACACCTCCATGGTTCACTGGGAATGGAATCATGGAAGCCCAGAGTGGCTTGGGATGGAGAGGACCTTCAAAGCATCTCACAGAGTCATTTAGGCTGGAAAATGATCCAAGAGCCTCGAGTCCAGCCTTTGACTGCTCACCACTGAGTGCCACGTCCAGTCCCTAAAGGCACAGGATTCCGTGGCAGGGTGGTGGTAAGGTGTCACCAGGCTTTCGGTGCCTGAAGGGAGCTGGACTGAGAGTTTGGACAAGGGAACAGAGTGGCAGAGCAGGCACAGACGCCAGAGATAACACGGATACCCCGAGCTGCAAGGGTCCCATGCGGATCTCCCACTCTCTAACCCGTCCCTTTTCCCCGGCAGCTGGTGGTCCACGTGGGGGTTTCGGGCATGGCCACCACTGTCACCCTGGAGAAGTGTGGCCACAACGTGGGCTACAAGGGGCTGGACAACTGTCGCTTCTGCCCGGGCTCGCAGTGCTGCGTGGAGGGCGGCCCCGAGTGCATCGACTCCATCATCGACATGGACACCGTGTGCAAGAGGGTCTCGGCGCTGGGGCTGGATGTCACCGTCACCATCTCCAAGGACGCCGGCAGGTGATCCCTGGGCACGTGGGGTCAGGGAATCCTGGAATGGCTTGGGTTGGGAGGGACCTTAAAGGTCTGCCAGTTGTATGCCAGGGTGCTGCAAGCCCCGTCCAACCCGGCCTTGGGCACTGCCAGGGATCCAGGGGCAGCCACAGCTGCTCTGGGAATTCTGTCCCAAACCCTCCCCACCCTCCCAGCCAGGAATTGCTTCCCAATATCCCGTCCATCCCTGCCCTCTGGCAGTGGGAAGCCATTCCCTGTGTCCTGCCCCTCCATCCCTTGTCCAAAGTCCCTCTCCAGCTCCCTTGGAGCCCCTTAGGGACTGGAAGCCTGGTGACATCTTAACACCGTCTTGTCACCCTGTTCATGGAATCAGGGAATCCCAGACTGGTTTGGGTTGGAAGGAGCTTAAAGCCCATCCCATCCCACCCCCTGCCACGGGCAGAGACACCTGCCACTATCCCAGGCTGCTCCAAGCCCCATCCAAGCTGTCCTTGGACACTGCCAGAGTTCCAGGGACAGCCCCTACACCCCGTACCCTTCCCATGGAATCACTGAGGTTGCAAAAGCCCTCTCAGATCATCGGGTCCAGCCATTCCCCAGCACTGCCAAGGCCACCCCATGTCCCGGAGTGCCACATCCACGTGGCCTTTGAAGCCTCCCACACCTTTCACTTCTCAGGGCTGGCAGCACCACCTGGTTTTCAGTGGCCAGGAGAACAAAAAAAAAGAAAGACATCCACATTTTTCATCCTAAATTTAATTAGAACAACCCCAGACTCACAACTGCTGCCTTACGTTCCACGTCACTCCCCGAAATCCCAGGGCGACGCTGAACGATGGGAACCTACGGCTCGCTTTATCCGTGTTTATCCCTTATTTTTGGGGTTTTTTTTTTGCTGAATAATCTCTGTTTTTGTGTTCCAGGTACCTCTGTGACTTCACCTACTACACCTCCTTGTACCAGAGCCGTGGGAGGTCGGCGTTCGTCCATGTGCCTCCTCTGGGAAAACCTTACTCTGCAGAACAGCTGGGCCGGGCCCTGCAGGCCATCATAGAGGAAATGCTGGATGTTTTGGAGCATTCTGAAGACAAAATCAATTGTCAACATGAACACTGAGCCTGGCCAGGAGCTCTCCTAGTATTGCACTTCCAAAATTTTCCCTGCTGCCGAAGTATTTGGGGGGGGAAAAAAAAACAAAACAGAACAAAACAAAAAAACGGTTCCGGATCCAGAATTGGAGACTTCAAGGGGGAAAAAAAAAAAAAAGAAAAAGAAAAAAAAAAGGAAAATTCCACAAATTCCACTTCTAGAAATTAACTTTTTTTTCTGTCGAGTCTGTGAATTTCAGCCCAAGCAACAAAGGATTCGAAGTCTCTTCTCTAAAACACCTGCAGCTCCTCATTCCTGAAGGGAGTGTGCTGGGAGCTTCCAGGGAATGAATGGATCCTCACCTGCTGGATCCCATGGGAAGTTCCTCACCTGGATTTGGCCTTCAGCTGCAGGGCGTTGCTCACCCAGTCCTCTCTCATGACTAATTCTTGAGTTGAAAGGTTTGCTTTCAGTTGGTTTTGGGTTTGTTTTTCCCCGTCGACCCAAACTCGAGGTGATAATATGGAAGGACAACGGGAAGGAGTTGGGATGGTGTGGGATTCTCCTGGGAAGCAGAGTTTGGTGGGGATGAGGAGCCTGAGATTGCTTTGCTGAAATGGAAAATGGTTTTAGGCACTGATTCTTCACCCCACGTCCTCCAGACATCCATAGGGTCTCTGTAGCTGCAGTAGAAGGGGTGTGTCTGGGGTTCCTTTTGGAACCCAAGTCCAGCTGGAGTTTTTTTTTCTTGGAGCCTGACTCCTAAATCTTTCCAAATGTCTTTTTCCTGCCTCTCCCTCCCTCAAGTCAACCATGTACCTCCTGTACCAAACACCTCGGTTCAAGTGTGTCTAAAACCAATCATTAGTGGATAAAGAGCTTTGCTGAGGGCCACTTTCCCCACGGGAGATCTTTATCCTGGGCTCTTGGTGCTCGCTGTTGTTTTTAAGGTGAAGGTTGAGTAATTTATAACTCCCTTAGCTGCAAATTTTCCCTCTCGTTCCAGGTTAGGAGAGTAATGTTTAACTGAGATCCCAATTCCGCCTCGACTGAGTGGAGGCATAAAAAGGCAGACGGGAAGACATCCTGCCAAATCAAATGTCAGCCCTTCAGCCCAATCCCACCGCCTGGAAGCCAGAGGCAGTGATTTGAAATCAAGGAATTTTGCTTAGAGTGAGGATTCCGGGCTCTTTCCTTGGTGTCCCTCTCCCAGTGGGAGGGTGCAGAAGGGCTGCTGCTCGTGGGAGCTTCCCCAGGAGTTCTTCTGGGGAAGGGTGCACTCAGGGTCTCAGCAGGTGGGTGGTGCTGGTCGTGCGTGGAGATTTGCTGGCAAATTTTGAGATTCTGACAAAACCCAGCTGAAGCTGGGGCAGGAGCAGACACAAAACCGGTGGCTGAGGTCTCGTGGGGAGGCTGCTTGAGTGAAGAAGTCTGTGGTTGGAATGGATGCTTTTACAGATACATATATATATATATAAAAATATATATGAAACCAACATTCTGAAAGGTTTTTAAACCCCACGATTTGAATTTCTCTGGTGCTGACTGGCTCTGCTATTGTAACTCTCAGTGAGAGCTGCCCCGAGCTTGCCAGGAGAAGTCTGGTGGCAAAGGACAAAACCACTCCTGGCAACCCTTGAGGCAGGACAAAGACTTTGCAGCTGCTAGCACTCTGCTGAGGGCACCTGAGCAGGAAGATTTTTTTGGATAGACCCAAGGAAATTCCTTCTCTGTTCACTATCCAGGCTTTCCTGCTCAGAGGAATTTGCCTTCGAGTGAAACATTGTTGTTCCCATCGAATCCGAGGTAGCACTTGTCAGATTTCCTGATTAGTAATTTATTCTATTTAATATTTTGTTGAAATCTTCGTGCTTTGACACAGGTTTGGGGTTTTCTTTGTGATTAGTTGAGCTCCTTATCCCATAGGATTGTTCCTTTGCTGGTTGGAAGTTTCTGTCCTGCGTGTTTCGTAGCTGCTAAACTTGGGGAAGAGGAATATCCGCGTGTCCCGCGGGGTTTGGTGATGGAGCAATTCCCAGGAAAGCTGATTAATTCACCTGTGATGTAGCTGTGGATGAAATGGAAGTGGGAAATCAACAGATTGGTGAGGCCACACCCAAAAAATTCCCAGTGTGGAATCTCAGCAGGGGTGGGAAGAGCTGGTGGGACCCACAGAGGGGTTGGAGCAGGACCCCGGTGGGCTCCGCGAGGGATCGGCGTCTCCAAGTGAGATATTCCCTGTCCATCCCTGTCTCTGCAGCCTCTGGAGCCTCAGAGATCCCCCTGGATGTGGCTGGTGGCTCCGGCTCCATCAGCAGGGAGCACAGACAGCAGCAGTTCCGTGGGCAGAGCGTTTCCCACGCGGGTTTGTTCAGCCTGGGGAGTTATATCCTGTTCAGCACCTAAAAATATTCCTTGCCTGGGTGCTCTCTGCTGTTCCAGGGGAAAATCCGGAGCCAATTTCCGTGCCTGCTGGAGTTTGAGGGCTGCAGTGCTTGGCCTTGGGTGTGTCAGCGTGAAAAGTCCCATTTTTTTAGGAATACTTTGGGCGTTGCTTCGAGCTGTGCTTTTCCTCCCAGTCTGCTTTTGGGAAGCTCCACGTGATCAGTTCCTTAGAAAACATAATTTATTTTATCCTCTTTTTTGGGGAAGAGGGGTTTTGGGGAATTAGTCCTGAGGCTATGTTTGTAAAAGGTGTCTTGGTGGTAGAGAAATTTCCTGTAGCCCAGCTTGGGAAAAACGGCATTAAACTAATTTTATTTAATATGACCTAAATTAAATACTTTGGGGTTGGGTTTTTGGGGTTTTTTTTAAAGCTTTTCGTTCAATTCACAAAGCTTTTCCTACAGATCCATATTTTTTTGGGGGACTAGGACACCAAACTGATGCAGAGCTTCAAAAAGCTGATGTTTTGCTAAATCCTGTTCCCTTTCCACATCATCCATTAATAGGATTTGCTAATTTGCACTGACTGGGAGACCTGTTGCCCAAAACCTTTGTGCCAGTGAGTACAAGTGTAGGAGGTTCAGGTGGAGTGTTCGTTCCTGTGCCTGCAGTGTGGGAAAACATAAAAAACCCGGGACATTTTAGGATGCCGTGACTGCAAAATTGTCTCTGGGGATAAAGGTTCAGGGGGAGACGGGGCTGAGGATTTTTGGTGTGGAAGAGAGGATTAGGGAGGTTCTGCTGGATCGGGTCTGGTGTCATTTATCTGCCTGGAGCAGGGTCTGGCCCACGTGTGGGGGAGTGTTTGGGATGACAGTTTAATTGTTCCAGTCCTAAAGTGCTGCAGAGGATTTTGAGGAGCTCCAGAGACTCATAAATGTCTCGATTTGGTGCTGCTGCTGTCGGGAGGTGAATTAAACTTGGGAATCTGCTTCATAACCCCAGGAAAAAGGAGCTGGGAGCTTGGAAGGCTCTTGACCTCAAGGATTCCTGTGGGATTTGATGATCCTGAGGGATCTCTCCCAACCTGAGGGATTCTGTGGTGGGGCTGAAGGGTGCTCACCTGGTGCTGTTTGGAATTTTTGGGGGGAGAACAGCAGAGTCTGTGGGCTCCTGCAGAGCAGTTCCCCTTACCTGGAGCATTCCCCAACCTCCCAAACAGTGGGAGAGGTGGGAAAGGATGGAAAGGTCGGGAAGAGGGTTCGAGGTGTGGAGTGTGGTTGTGACATGAGACTGCAGCCGAGAGCTGCTGAGCTTCATTCCAGGAGGGGCCTGGCTGGGGCTGGCAGAGTTGGAGACATCATAAAAAACAAAAAAACAAACCCTAAAAAGTCGCTCTGCTTTGGGATAAATTTGGGATCGATGCTTCCTTGGAGCCACGGGGATGGTGATGCCCACGGCAGGAAAGCATCCCTTGAGCCAGGGATGAGTTCATTATCACCTCCACAGGGGTTGTGCTGTGGAAAATCCCGTAGGAAAAGGGATTTTGTGTGTGAACTCACCTGGGGCCAGGTGTAGCTGTAGCATCCAACCCCCTCCCATATGTCCCAAGCAGGCAAAATTGAACCTTTCGGTGCCTCAGCAGCTGGCAAAGGGGATTATTCCAGGAATTCCACTGGAATAAAAACCCAGGAGCTTCCAGGCCTGCTCGGACAGCACAGGCTCCCAGTCTTGGTGGTTTTGGGAAGGAAAAGTCTAAAAAAAATTTAAAATCCACCGAAGTTTCTTCTGATGCTCAAATAATCCTGAGTTGAATTGGAACTGGGGGGTCTTTAAGGTCCCTTCCAACCCCAGCCATCCTGGGATTCTCTGACTCGCTGCCCTGGCGGGTGGATTCTTTTAGGAATTTTTTTAGGAATTGCAGGAGGAGGAGGAGGAGGAAGAGGAGGAGCTTCTTCAAACCGAAAAATGGGAAAACCCTGGAAAGGAGGGAATTTGGTGAATCCCCACTCCCACGGGAGCTGCAGCAGCGATGACGGTCTGGCCGTGGGGGGTTGTGGTTTTAATTCCTTGTGACTCCCAGATCTTTTTTAGCTTCTCCTGGATTTCTCCTGGGTTTCTCACTCCAGCCAAGGCTCAGACACGGAGCTGCTGCAGGAGGGAGTTGGTGGTGGCTGAAATCTGACTGAAAATCAGGATCTTTAGGCATAAAAAGTATTTTGTGTGGGGCTTTTTCTTCATTCTGATTTCCAGATTTCACCCCACAGGGCAGATGAAATTGTCAGCAAGGAATTTGTACAGATCCTTTCCCAAAGTAACTTCACCCTTCTTGTCTCCTTTACTTTAATACTTTACCCAATGATATTTTAATGGCTTAATTTTATTTTAATGATAGGAATTTCAGAGTTGCAAAGGCTCTTTCTAACTTGATTGACTTGGAGGAAACCCCCCCCCTTGTTGATACCATAAATACTCACCTTGATGTAGATGGATTTGTTATTTTTGCACCAGAATCCCTAATTTTTTGCAGTATAAAGTGCACTTTTTCATAAAAAAAGAAAAAAATCAACAAAAAACCTTGTATTCCTGTCTGATGAGTGTCTTATGTGCTGAAAGGGATGTTCTGCCAAAGCTCCAGAGCTGAGGATGTCGTTAATTCCTCGAGGTGTTCACTGAAACCTGGGACCTGCTCAGTCTATTTTAAGACAAAGTAGGGAAGGAAATGCCTCCCCATGAATAGGAATTAAGAGATGGGAAATGAAACTTCTCACTGCCCTTACAGAAAACTCCGTGGTACTTCAAAATCCACCTTCAGGTTTTCTATTGCACCAGCCTCTTAAATCACAAATGTTTACCTTGATGATCAGGGAGTGCCTTGTCCCGTGCTGGGCTCACACTTGGGAAGCAGAATGGTGGGGATGGGGATGGATTTTGCCCGATGTGAGGGTGAAAAAGTTGGGCTGGAAACCCCTGAATTGGTGGGAATCCCCATTTTTATCCGTGGACGCTCCTCAGAGACTGCACTGAGTTCCCCAGGTTTGCTCACACGCGCACACACGGACCTGCCAGAGGGAGCAAACAGAATTGGCTGCTTCATCCCCCACTTTTGGTTGGGTTGGCCCAATTCCGAAGGGTTTTGCCGTCTCCTCTTGGAGTGAGGTGTTTGTCCAGACCCTTTCCCAGCGTCACTCAGGCCCTCCGTGTGTCCCTCGTGAAGCCACCCCGTGTCTCCGTGGGCGTCTCGGGTGCCGCCGCTCTCGTGCTTGTCGGGACTCTTGGAGCACCGATCTCAACCCCTCGGGGCTTCTGTTCTCTCCGTGTGTTCTTGCAGTGCCTTGTAAATCCCAACGATCCCGAGTGTCCCGGGAGGGCTGCGGTGTCAGGGGCCGGCGAGGCGCTCCCAGCTTGTACTGCCGGCCTGGACTTTGTAACCGAGGATTTAAACCCCCGTTTCAAAGGAAATAAAGAGTTTGACTCTGACTCCGCGTGTCCTGTCACCCTCGTTGCTTTTAAAGGTGGTGGTTGGTGCAAAGCCATTCCCCCAGCACTGCCCTGTCCACCCTCAGTCGTGTCCCCAAGTGCCACATCCACGTGTCCTTTGCCCCCCTCCAGGGATGGAGACTCTGTGCTGGCGGCTTTGAGGCTTCTCTCTCCCTGCTCCTGCTGCTACTGGGACTGACTGGGAGCAAACTGGGCTGGCTGGGAGGGCTGGTGCCACCAGATGGTGCTGCCATCCAGGCGCACTGTGCTCGGTGTCACACCAGACACGGCCGAGGTGCCATCCCTGCACAGCTCCAGCTTGATCCGGGACACGGGGAGGGTGCGACAGGAAATGGGGAGGCTGTGACCCCTGCACAGATCCAGAGGGATGCAGGACATGGAGCAGGTGCAACACCTGGACGGCTCCACGTTGATCCAAGAGGGTGCAACACTGCAGAATTCCTGCTTGATCCAGGACAGCTGGAGGCTACAACCCCTCCACAGCTCCAGCAAGGTCCTGGGGGCTTCTCCTGGTCCCCACTTTCCTGGTGTGGCGGAGGTGGCAGGACAGGGAGTGTCACCGGGAAGGGACAGCGGCACAACCCTGTGACGGCTGTTGTGTCAGCCGTCGGCAGCGGCTCCACGGGATCCAGGCGGAGCAGGATGGAGTTGGATTCATTACCCAAGGTAATTAAAACCCAGACCAAACCTGGGGTACCTCGTGGTTGGGGGCTCAGGGAGGTCACGCCGTGGTCCATGCCCCTGCTCCGGGTGCTCTGCGTCTGGAGCAGGGATCAGAATGGAAAACCTCACCGTTCCTCTGGAATCCCTGCTTTTCTTCCGTCTTCTTTATGCCCTAATTCTAAGAATGGGTTTTGGGTTTTTTTTTTTTTCCTGGGCTGCCATGGTGATCCTGCTGAGCTCTCCATCCGTTTCTTGGAGATGGAGCTTTTATTCCACCCACCAACCAACACCCGGCACACGCCGGCACCGGGAGGTTTGGGGTGTCCCTCACAGGTGAGCCGGGATTTGAGCTCCTTGGAGCGGCCACTGAGCCAACCCTGATGATTTCACTCCCCTTTTAATTCCCTTTATAAGGTGAGAAGCTTTTCCTGCACGGTGTTCCCGGGATGATGTCACACCTCGGGTAAGTCATGTGCTCGTTGAGGTCATTTTACAAACAGAACCCTCCGGAGGAACAGATCCAAGGTTTTGTCCATGTGAGGAGGCTCCTCATGGAGCATCCCGATGGATTCCTTGGCGGAGACGCGGAGATTCGTGCAGAAGATCCCTTTGGTGGCCTGGCTCCTCGTGGATTTTACTCCTTTCTTCTTCTCCGCTCCCATTCTTTCCTCCTCCCCAACTCCTTCCACCCCTTCCTGAACGAGGTGGGATTTTTGGGCAGCGTCCATCTGGCAGGCTGCTCCCTCTCCGTGTTTTCCCAGCTTGCAAATCAAAGCCGAGCTCCGGCAAAGGTGCTGCCCGAGGGCTCCCCAGAGCTTCCACCCAAACCTCGCAGCTGCGGCTCTGGGGCAGGGGAATGGCTGGAATTTCCTGCCCTGGCTGCCTTCGGTGAGGCGTGTGTGGACACGTCCCAGGGCATGTCCCAGGGCACATCCCAGGGCAGGATCCGCTGCCTCCCACCCCCTGGGATGGGTGCCTGGGCATGGACACGCTCCCGGCGCGGCGCAGAATTCCCAGGATGAGCTTCCCGTGCCAGGGATGGTGCTCTGGCTGAGCGTTTCCCCACTCCACGGCTCCTCACGGTGCCCTTCCCTGCTGCCTGGCAGTGCCTGGGTCCGGGAGATGCAGATGGATACTCTCCAACAACCTCTGCTGCGGGACGGGATTTTCTTGGCCGGTTCCCAGCCGGCACCACGGCTCCAGCCTGGGGGAAAATCTCTCCGTGCTGCTTCTCTCCAGCTGCTTCCCGCTGCCGTGGATGCTCCGTGCGGGAGCGACGTGCCCTGTGTACACAGCCCTTTCCCGAGTCACGCTCCGGTGACTAATTCCCTCCTGATGGGCACGTGGAGCCTGAGCCGTGTCCGGGTTCACAGCTAAGTACATTTATTTCATCTGGAGGTCGGACTGACAGTGACTTCCCCGATTTCTCCAGCAGCTTCCATCCTCATTCCTCAT
Source organism: Corvus moneduloides (assembly GCF_009650955.1). Taxonomy (NCBI): domain Eukaryota; kingdom Metazoa; phylum Chordata; class Aves; order Passeriformes; family Corvidae; genus Corvus; species Corvus moneduloides. Next base: position 4,494,729 of record NC_045503.1, on the reverse strand, counting down.
CCAAAATTGCGCCTTGTGCTTCAAAAACCATCCGGGCGCTTAAAATCTTACATTTTTAAGGATGTTTTGGGGTTGGACTTCTCTTGTAGCATCTTCCTTGATAAAAGGGATGCTGTTCTGGGATGTGCCCGGGTTGGATTTGGTTTCTTTTATCTATTTTCCCCATCATTTAAAGCATCCACACTTAAAATCCTACAGTTTTAAGGAGCTTTCTGGGTCGTGCTTCCCTTTTATTATGTCCTGAGGGTTTCCCTGGTAAAAGAGATGCTGCTCTGGGATGTGCCCAGGTTGGGTTTGGTTCCCTCCATCCATTTTTTCCCCCTGCTCAGTGCTGAAAGCTTTTTGGAGGAAAGATTTAGAGTTCATCTGTCTCCCTTGGAGCCTTGAGCTTCATTGCTGTGCTCAGCACCACCATCCCAAGGGATCACAGGCCTGGGATTTCCTCCTGGACCTACACCAGAAATGGAGGGAAAGGGCTGTTTTGGCACGTTGGAAGGGTGAGATTGGACAGGAAGATGCTCCCACTGTGGAAAAGCTGCTTTTGAACCATCACATCAATCCTGCCCAGGCTGAGCTTGTTCCCTGCTGATGATCCTGAATATCCTCATCCTGAGTATCCTGAGCTGGAAGGGACCCACGAGGGTCAGGAAGTCCAGCTCCATGATGCTCTCAAGGGATTCTATTTAATGTCTGCAAGCTGAAAATCATCCTCAGCCGAGCACAGACCCTCCCTGGAATTCCCTGTCCAGGGAGCCCATCCAGGAAAGATGCTCCCCTTGGGAAGCAGAGAATATCCTGGTGCCGAAAGCAGCAGCATCTCTGAGAGGAAGGTGATTGTGGGGTGAGTGAGGACTTCCCAAGCCAGATTTCCATTTTTGGTGGTTGGATCAGAGGCATTTCCTGCACTTCCCGGGCTGAGGGGCTGGGAATCCGAGTTAATCGTTGACCGCGGGTGCAGCCGAGGCAGGAATGTCTTTGTCCAAGTGGAGCAGAAGTCTCATTTTTGGGAGATGCTGTAAACTCACAGCAAAGGGAGAAAAATGTGATTCCTGCTGTGATGGGGCACAAGCTGCTTTTTGCTCGCCTGACCCGTCCTGGTTGTCTTTGATTTAGAAACATCCAAAGGTCACCGCAGCGTCCACTCTGCCGATTCATCATGACAGCGGCCAGCGCTGGGAAAACACGGGCTGCGGCTTCCCAAACATCCCATGCTGGCAGCCGAGGGACAGCCCTGTCTCCCATCCCTCCGTGCCCCTTTCCAGACCTGAAAAGAGATGGGGTGGAGCAAACCCCACCTGGGGTTCTGCTTCACCAAGGGATTTCTCACCCCCAGTGATCCCTGGTCCAACTTCCCTCGAGGCCAAGCCCTAAGGGCTGCTTGGAGCTCCGTGTGGTGGCAGCAGCCGGGCTGCTCTTCCCTTCTTTGGTTGACAAAACGCCATGGGAAAGCACAAATTGCCTTTTTTCCAGGGAATATCCTCCCTCCAGCATCCAACTTGCTCAGCCTGAGTGGTTTTGGGGAGCACTGAGGTCCTGTGGGATGTGGGAAGAACCTGATCCCTCTCTGCTGGTCCCAGGGTGATGCCACCAATTCCCAGGGGTTTCTGGGCACTTTTTGTTGGGATCCCTTGCTCAACAGCTGTGAGGAACTGATAGCCCCAAAATCTGGAAGGCAGCACTTCCCCTCTTGCCACTCGTGATAAGGAACTCTGCAAAAAACCCCGAACTTTCTGCCAGCTCGGGTAGCTGCGGGGAATTTCCTGCTTTTGGGCAAATTGAAGCCCTCTGGAGCCCCCTGCTCTGTGTCTTCACCATGCTCCCCACCAACCACCAGCATCTGGAGAAGGGAAAAACATCATTTATTCAGAATCACTGAATGGTTTTGTTGGAAGGGACCTTAAAACCCATCCTGTTCCACCCCCTGCCATGGGCTGGGACACCTTCCACTGTCCCAGGTCGCTCCAAACCCCATCCAACCCGGCCTTGGACACTTCCACACCATTCCAGGCTCAGCTGTGCACAATCTGAGCTGTCCCAGAGTTGGATCCTCCTCACCCTCAGCCCCCCCCCAGCTGCTCTGAGGTCCCTGGGAACAGCAATCCCCTGGGCATCCCTGCTCTAGATCCCTGCCAGGAGAGCTGTGCCGAGATGAGGGATCCACGTGGGATGCGTTAACTGGAGAGGAACCTTTGTCCTGCTGGGAAGAGGCACTGGATTAACCTGACCTTCCAATGAATGTGTCCAGGAAGAGACGAGGAAACGTGGGATGTGGGGGCTGCGCAATCCCCTCTTGCAGGCTGGTGAGGACACGCCGGGACATTTCATCATCCTCGCTCAGGATTCAAACCACTGCTCCCAAAATCCCTCTTTTATAGCCCTTGCTGGACTGTAAATCTCTGGCTTCCACTGCTGGCGCCTTTCGGGGGAAAACATCCGGCTCCAGCAAACTTTGATGCTCTTGGAATGCGTCACTCCTGGATGTGGGGCTCGCGCCCACGGGCAGAAAATCCATTGCAAAAGCAGAACTTTGGGATTCCGGGGTTTCTGCTGGGTCTTGCACAATGTCACCAGAGAGGTCAGGGCCTCTTCCTGCACCCGGACATGCCGAGGGCTCCGGTTCAGCTCTGGATCAGCACATTTGGCACCGTGGGGACGGTGGAGGGGGCTGGTGGCTGGGCTGGTGCCCGCCGTGGGCATGGAGATGTCCAGAGGGGAGGGAATGGCGTGGTGGTTCTGCCCTTGTGTCCTCCTGGGGTGATGCTCCTTCTCCTTTTTTCCCTGGATTTGGGGGGCTGGAGGGCTGCAATCACCCCGGCTGATAAAATCCCTGGGAGAGGGATCGCAGTGGGCTTGGGGCTCTGGGAATTCCTTGTGGGAAGGTGCTCCAGGAGGGGAGTTCTTCCCTGCCCAGCTGCTGGAGGGATGGGTGATGTCCCACTCATGGTGCCCAAATCCACATGGGATGAAGTTTCCCTGGGAGCCACACATGGGATTTCCCTCCAAGCTGGATGCTCTGGGAAGGGAAAAAGCAGTGAAATAGGGAGGGGGTCTGGATGGGCTCCTGCTCCTCCTCACCCATCCCGCTGCAAGGACGGATCCAGAGCAGGGCAGTGGAGCCAGGGCCGGGGCAATCCCCTCAACGTGACCCTGTCATCCTGACAAACTTCTCCTTTCCCGTGTTTTAGGGTGAAACACTCGGTCTCGGCTTTGCCTCAGGCAACCCCTTGAGAAGCGGGGTGAGAGAAGCCGGAGCGAGGCTGGAGCCGAGTCCCGCGGAGGAGCGGGGGATAAACAGCCGTAAATCACGGGATCACCGCACGTTCGTCCCTGGCGGGAGCACGGCCAAGCACCAGGCGCTTGGATCAACTTCAGCACGTTTGGGAATGGCCTCGCCTGCCCCGGCCTGCACCGGGAGGACCTGCCCGTCTCCTCATCCCACCGGGAGCTGCTCATCCCTCTGCTCACGGTCCGAGCATCCTTGAGGAGGAGCTGGGAGAGGGGTGGTGCTGTGGTGGTCCCCGAGGCTTGTTCGCACTCTGCGTTTCCTCCTGCCCAGCCCCGCTCTGGCACGGCGCTGCCCGGCACACGTGGCCCCGCTGGATCGGTGCCACCCGGCGTGCCCGGCTCCGTCCCGACTGGCTCCGTTTGGGATGACGTAACCCCGGCCGCTGTTGCTTCAGAAGGATCCAGGCTCGGGATGAGCCCATCCCCCGGCCGCACCTGTCCGGTGGGACAAGGTCCGGTGCTGATCCTTTCCCGGCTCCGGCCACGCGCCCGGCACGAGCTGCCGCCTCCCTGCCCCATCCCCGCTCCGCTGGGATTTTGGGAAGGGCCGGATAAGCCCCGTGCGATAACAGCGACCCGACCCGCGAGGTGGCGGCCAGGGGAGGTGGCGGAGGATGTAAGGATGGGAAATCCGCGCTTGGAATGCTTCCTGCAGCGCTCCTGCCTCGCACATCATCCCCTCTCCATCACCCCGCTCCGCCAGCACCGGCTGCTGGAGGTGAGGGGGATTCCGGGAGCCGTGCGCTCCGTAGGGAAAACGGGAGGTGGAAGGGAAGTGTTCGTGTCTGAGAAGGAGTATTCCACAGTTTTTTATCTCCGCAGCTGTAAATCACCCGGCTCCAGCCCTGTCGGAGCTCCTGTTGGAAATCCCAGGAGGAGAGGAAAGATTCCTGCGGGGAGTTCGCTCCGGCGTCACCCTCCGGGAGGGGGGACAGAGGGCGGGCAAAGTTCGGCTCTATAAAGTCAGGTCCTGAGCTCTTCATTCATCCCCCTGGCAGCACCGCCGGCAGCAGCACATCCAGCCTTTGCACGAGAGTTGGGAACAAATCCTGCCCTGAAGCCGCCGGTTTTCTGCAGGATGCTGAGGAGAGCGATGCCGAACGCGCTGCGGGGCGTCGGGGCCGCACTCACCTGCCTCCGGCTCCTGCTGCTCCTCTCCGCCGTGGATTCCCGGCCCCACACGTGGGACCAGGACAGGTTCCAGCTGGAAGCCGTCAAAAAGGAGATCCTGGAGCGGCTGGGAATGCCGGCTCCCCCCGTCGTCCGGCGCCAGCTGGACCAGGAGAGCATCCAGAGAGCGCAGCGGCTCTACCAGCAGCAAGTGGCGGAGATGGCGCGGAACCGGAGCCGGGAGGAGGAGGAGGAGGAAGCCGCGTCCAGGACCCGGCGGCTGCACCGCCTGACCCCCACCTGTAAGTGGCCGTGGCTCCGTGTCATCCCACGACCCTCATCCCCCCGGGACACGCGTGTGTCCCAGCGTGTCCCGCAGTCGGGACATGACCGGGCATGCAGCACGGTGGCCACGGTCATCCTTATCCCGCTGCTTCCTTTGCCCTGGAAGTGGGGAGGAGCCACCGCTGGAGCCGTTTTGCTTAAAAGCACAAAAAAATCAGGGGATTTGGGATGAAAGCTTTGATCAGCGGCAGCTCGGGGGGCTCGGAGTGGCGCTCGAGGGGTTTAGGGGGTGAACGGAGGGGAAGAAGGGAGGTGCCATCCCTCGATCCCCAGCTTGAGCTCCAGTTTGGGGGTTTATCTGGATCTGGGGGGATTTAGGGAAATATTCCCCTCCTGCTGCTTGGGCTGGGAGGGGACAGTCGGGGCGTGGGATGGGGATACTCCAAAGGGTCCTGGCACACCTTCTCTGGCACCAGAGACCCTCCAGCCTGCGGGTCCCTGGAGATGGTGGCTCTGAGGACGAGCATAGCGAAGAATCTCCAGCATCCCTCAGGATGTGGGTGATCCCTGAAGCAATGGCTCGGCTGCCTGGCAGGAGCTGGCCCCAAGCCTGGGCTGGTGGGGAATTGCTGGCTCTTACATCAGCTGTCCCCTCTGTCCCCGCAGTGCTGCGCTGGTCGGACATCCCCGAGGGGCACCAGGACTCCCACGGACACCGGGACCCCCGCGGTGCCTACCGCTACCACCTCCTGTTGTCCCGCACCGAGGATTTCCACCGGCAGCTCCGGGTGGTGCAGGCGGAGCTGAAACTCTTCAGGCAGTCGCTGTCCCTGCCCGGCTCCTCGGTGCCACCGCGGGTCACCATCTACACCCTGCGGGGGGCAGGCGGGACCCCCCAGCTCCTGCGCAGCCAAGAGCTGGACCGGGATTCCCGGAGCCTGGACCTGACAGGAGCCATCCAGCCCTGGGTGGCCGGGCCCGAGGCCACGCTGCGCCTGCAGCTGGACTTCACCGCCAACATCTCAGCCGCCCTGGCCACCTCCGTCGGGGAAACGCTGGTGCTGGAGGTGGAAACCCAGGAGAACCCGGGCCGGGTGGCCAGGAGAGCCCGGGGGCTGGAGGAGGAGTGCGGGAAGAGCGATGGGAAGTGCTGCCTGAAGTCGCTGAAGGTCTCCTTCCAGGACATCGGCTGGTCGGACTGGGTCATCGCCCCCAACAGCTACTACATGAGGTTCTGCGAGGGCTCCTGTCCCCACAACTACAAACCGGCCAGCATGCACGCCCAGATCAAATCCCGAGTGCACTCCCTGTCCAAGGCCGCCCCCCCCGCCCTGCTGCGTCCCCGCCGGCTACGACCCCATGGTGCTGATGCACTACAACAGCGAGGGCAGGCTGGTGTCCAGCCTCTTCGAGGACATGCTGGTCACCAGGTGCCACTGTGCCTGATGGCAGCGCTGGCAGTTCCAACCAGGGTGTGTCACCATGCAGGTGGGGCAGAGCCACCCCGACTCCTGGCAGCTCCAGCGTCCCAAAATCCAGATCCCGTGGCACCAAATGACTCCATGCCAACCCTGGATCCACCACTGAGCTCAGCCATGGGGTCTCCAGTATCAGCATCCCAAAATCCAGGTCCTGTGGCACCAAATGTCTCCATGCCAGACATGGCTCTGCTGCCCAGTTCAGCCCCAGGGTCTCCTCCAGTTGTGAACTCTCCCCCACAACAACTTATCCCCCCATCTCTTCTCTTATTTAAATCCATATTTGATGGAGCAGATGGATCCTTCCCACCCAAGAGACCCCAGATGGGCCATGGAGAGTCTGTGCCCAGGTGTCCACATCCCACTCCAAACCCTTTTCTCTGCTCAGAGACTTATTTATGCAACCCAGTTATTTATTTCTAACTTATTGTATTTTATAGCAAAATATCCTTTTTGGAGGGGGAAAGAGGGAGTGGGTTTTGAGTATTTCTGTTTTATATATTTCTATAAAACCGGGAGGATGTAATAATAATGAATAAAGTGATTGGAACAGGGATTCTGGCTGCTCCTCCTGCGCCCCTGGGAAGGGGTCTCTGACTGGACCCCTGCTCCTCGGACACTCAGCTCCCCTGGGATCTGACTCCATATGGATTTGCTGGTAAATCCTCACGGCTTTCCAGAGCCAGTGTGTGAGTAATGCCTGGGCACTGCTCCCAGAGACCTTTGAGTTGTTTGTGTCCTTGGGAAGGGCGCTGGGCAGAGCCCTGACCCCCCGCGGGGGACGTCCAGCCGGGATGTGGCCATTGCCCCACGTCCAGGTGCCTCCAGCCCTGGGACCCCTTGGGCACCAAAGGGATGGGGGAACCCCCCCCCCGGAGGTTGGTGGCACACACCGTGTCCCAGGGGACTCCCCATGGCTCGATAGGGCGGCTCTGCTGGTCACAGCTCCTTTCTGTCCCCTCTCCCAGTGTGGTCTGGGGGTGTCCTGGGCTGCCTGGTCCCTCAGCAGCTCCTGGTGGGGACCTGGGCTTGGGGCACGTGGAATATGGGATCTCTGCTCTGGGGTGGAGCTTTGGGGACCAGGGATTGAGGGATGCAAGCTGCAGAGGTGACCTCTCTGGGGACAGGGACTTGAGGGACCTGGCTCTTGGTCCCTTGGGATCCCCACTTTGGGGACACAGGCTCTGGGGACCTGTCCTTGAGGGTCCTGGTCCCTTAGGACCCCCTGCTTTGGAAACCTGTCCTTGAGGGTGCTGGTCCCTTGAGACCCCTGCCCTGGGGACAAAGGCTTTGGGGACATGTCCTTGAGGGTCCTGGCCGCTTGGGACCCTCCGTTTTGGGGACACGTGCCCTGGGAACTCCAGGGACTTTCCCCAGGGAAAACCCCGTGTCCTGCCCGGGGCTCCCCACAGACCACAGCTATGCAGGTAATTAGAGATAATTAAACCATTTAATGGGGCACGGTGAAGCCTCCCAGGGGCTGGGGGGACATCCAGACAAGCCATGGTGTCCCCATGTCCCCATGGCGCCCAACAGCTCGGGGTCTCACCAGGAGGATTAAAAGAAAGGGCTTTTTCTTTGTTCCCCGGAGTGGCGGATTCAGCAGGAAAAGAGGGCGCAGGTGGCACCGGATGTCCCCAACCGCCAGCACCCCGCTCTCCATCGGCCCCAAAAGGGGAAGAGGAACCCGAGGCCGCGGCCAGCCCCAGCCCCAGCTCCTCCGGCCTGCCCCGGGGACTCCGTGCGGGTCCGGACTCCGGTGCCGGCTGCCGGCGGATGCGGCACGGGGCGTCCCTGTGGTCGGTGGCCGCAGCCCCGGGAGGAAATGTCAGCTCAGCCCTCGCCCCAGGGTGAGAACTGGGGCGAAGGAGGGGACCGGGGAAGGGGGTGTTAAAAAAATCCCCTGCAAAAGGCGTCCGCACAGGATGTGTGTGCGGGAACCACGCGTGGGCCCGGCTGTGGGGGATGTCCGGCCCCGTCCCCTCCGGGCTGGGGGACAGCAGGGAAAGGGTGTCAGTAGGGGACAGAGAGTGTCCCCCCGGCCCTCCCAGTGTCCCCCCGGCCCCTCACTGGTCAGGAATGATGTAGACGTCCTCGGTGGGGCCCGGGGTGTTGGCGTAGATGGGCTGGTCCCCGGGATCGGCCGTGCTCTCCAGGAAATAATCCTCATCCACCAGGACCTGGGGGCTGGGGGGCAGGAGGGGCTCAGTGAGGAGGGAATGTCGTGGATGGGATGGGGTGGGGTGGGATGGGATGGAAAGGATGAACAGGATGGGGTGGCACAGCACAGGACGGGGATCAATGGGATGGCATGGGATGGACAGGATAGCATGGCATGGCATGGCATGGCATGTCATGGCATGGCATGGCATGGCATGGAAAGGGATGGATGGGATGGCATGGAAAGGGATGGATGGGATGGCAGGTGCAGCACAGGATGGCGAGGGATGAGGTGGGATGGGGCGGGACAACACATCAGGGCACAGCACAGCCGGGAGGGGATGGAACATTCCCGAATGTCCATTCCCGGTGCTGGAGCCTCACCTGTAGCGCTGCTCCTGCCATCCCGGTGCCCATCCCTGCGCAGCAGCCGGAGCCGTGCCGGGGCTCACAAAGACGTTCTCGTAGTCGGGGGCGTCGGTGACATCGGCGGTGCCGGCGCCGGTGTCCCGGCTGATGTAGCGGGGCTGCCGGAGGTTTCCAGCGGGATCCGGCTTCCCCCATCCCACGTCGGCCACCGGGGCTCCCGCTCTCCTCCGCCGGTACCAAACCGCGGCAGCGCCCACGGCCACCAGCACGGCCACCGCAGCGGCCGCCACGGCCACCCCGGCCACCAGCCCCACGCTGAGCCCGCATTCCCGGCCGTGGAATTCCGTGACGTTGAAGGAATCCCGGTGGGATGTGAAGCAGACGCACTGGATCCCCGCGCGGGCGCAGGGGGCCAGGACGGTGCCCAGAACGTCGCAGCGGCAGGACACGGTCAGGGAGCTCAGGGTGGGCTGGAAGGCGGCGGGGGGCACGGCGGGGAGGGGGTTCCCCTCCAGGCGCAGGGTCCGCAGGGCCGTGGCGTTGTCGAAGAACCCATCGGGCAGCTCCCGGAGCCGGTTCTCCGCCAGGTCCAGCTCCTCCATGCCGGGCCCGAGGCGGGACCCGGGGCTCAGGGCCTCGATGCCGTTGTGTCTCAGCACCAGCCGGCGCTGCCGGCGGAACTGCCCCAAGTCCAGCTCGGCACATCCACGGCTCCTGTTGGTCAGGTTCAGGTCTTCGGAAGAGTCCGGCACCAAGGCCCAACAGGGTGACACGGTGGACACGGGGGTCACGGTGGACACGGGGGTCACGGGGCGCAGCAGCAGCAGCAGCAGCACGAGCGGGGCCGCGGGGAGCCCCATGGTCCCTCCACTGCACCGGGAGCCTGGTGGGAAACGGGAGTCAGGACCCCCATTCCCACCGGATTCCCCCTCCCAGTGCAAACCAGTGAAGCCCAGTCTGGCCCCCGTCCCACTCCCGCTGTCCCAGGGCTGGGCAGCTCCTGGGGGTCCCAGCAGGGCATTTCCTGCCCCCCTTCCCCCCCCTCAACCACAGCACCCTGACTCGCCTGCGCTCCGGCCGCTGCTGCCTGGTGTGGGGAAGAGGAACGGGCGGGTCCGGCTGTCCCGTGTCACCCTGTCAGGGCGTAGCCGGCCCCGGGGGGGAGCAGGGGGGAAGCACCCCCAAATCAGCACCCCCTGACCCCTGCCGGACCCCCCGGTCCTTTCCTGGAGTGCTGAGCATCCCCTTGGCACTGGCTGAGTGTCCCGGTGACCCCGGGGCCGCAGGAGCAGCCGTGGGGTGGGGGACACACGCGTGGGCACGCAGGGACAGCCGCACCTGCGGTGCTGCACGTTTGCACACGCGGGTGCTGGGGGTTCACACATCCCCCACGTGTGATCACAGACCCCCCCGGCAGCACAGGAACCCCCCCCCCCGAGTGTGAGGGGACCCCGGGGCTGGGGGGGACGACAACTCTGCGTCTGTGTCCCCTGGCAGGGTGGGTGTCCCCCTCCCGGTGTGCCCCCCCTCCGTGTCTGCAACTCGGTGTCCCACGTGCCCCGAGTGCATCATGTTCACGTCCACTCCCCGGGTCCATGTCCCTCCATGTCCACCCCCCTGTGTCCCCCCCGTGTCACACCGTGGCCGTGGCCGCCCCCTGGTGTCCGAGTCCCTCCGTGACCACCTGCTCACATCCCCGTCCGTGTGTCCCCCTCGTGTCCGTGTCCATGCATGCCCAACCCCTTGCATGTGTCCATCCCGTTGTGTCCCCGCTGTCACATCCGTGTCCCCCTGTGTCCCGTGTCTGTGTCCCTCGTGCCCCTCCATGTCCATCCTCTCAAATCCATGTTCCTCCATGACCATCCCGTCTCCATTCTCTCGTGTCACTGCCCCTTTAAGTCCACCCCCTCGCGTCCGCGTCCACCCTGTCACATCCGTGTTCCTCTGTGTCCCCCGTGTCCCCCTGTGTCCCCCCTCCCATGTCCACCCCTTCATGTCCGTGTCCACCCCTTCATGTCCGTGCCCACCTTTTCGTGTCCGTGTCCCTCCATGCCCATCCCCTCGCGTCCACCCTGCCACATGTCCCCCCCCGTATCCCCTATGTCCGTGTCCAGCCCCTCGTGTCCCTCCGTGACCACCATGTTCGTGTCCCCTCGTGTCACTGCCCCTTTAATTCACCCCCTCGTGTCCACGATCCCCCGTGTGTCCCCGTCCCTGGATGCCCATCCCCCTGTGTCCTTGCCCCTCCGTGCCCACCCCCTCGCGCGCGTCCCCCGTGTCCGTGCCCACTCCTCGCCTCCGTGTCCCCGCGTTCCCCGCGTCCACCCTCTCGGATCCGCGTCCACCCTGTCACATCCGCGTCCCTCTGAGCCCCCTGTGTCCACCCCTGCCCCTCATCGCCCACTCCTCGCGTCCCCCCGTGTCCGCGTCCCCCTCTCCGCGACCACCCCCCACTCCCTCCTCAGCGCGGTCCCCACCGCCTCCCCCCGCCGCCATCGCCCCTTTAAGCGCGGCGCGCGGCGCGGGGGGGGTGGTGTCGGCGCTGCCGGAACAGCCGCGCGGGGGGGGCGCGGCGGTTTCAAGCTCCCCCTCGGGCGCGCGGCCGCAGCCGGCGGGGCCGGGCCGGGCCGGGCCGGGATGGCGGCGGGGGCGGCGGGGGCGGCGGGGGCCGCGCGGGGCCGGGCCCGGGGCCGCTGACAGCCGCCGCCGCGCCATGTACGCCAAGGGCAAGGGCTCCGGCGTGCCCTCGGACGGCCAGGCCCGCGAGAAGTGAGTGCGGCGCCGGGCGGCGGCGGGGGACGGCCGGGGCGCGGAAGTTTTTGCCGGGGCGGGCGCCGGGGGAGCGGGGACGGAGCGGGAAGGAAGGGGGGGGGAAGATCGGGAAAAGGGGGGGGGGGGGAGATCGGGGGGCGGGCGGACCCCCCGGCCCCGCCCCGCCGGGGAGCACCGGCAGCCGCGGGGCAGCGGGAGCTGGCGGGGGTCAGCCGGGCACCGGCAGCCGGGATGAGCCCCCCGGTTTGCGGCATCCCCCGGGGCACTGGGAGTCGGGATGATCCCCCTGGTCCGTGCTATCCCCCGGGGCACCGGGAGCTGCGGGGGCACCGGGAGCCGGATGGTTCCCCCCGATCTGTGCCATTCCCCGGCGTACCGGGAATCGGGATGATCCCCCCGGTCCGTGACATCTCGGGGTACCGGGACCCGGGATGATCCCCCCGGTCCGTGACATCCCCCGGGACACCGAGAACTGCGATGTGCCGGGGTCCGCGGCATCCCCCGTGGCACCGGGAGCCGCGATCACACCGGGACTAACGGGAGCCGGGGTGTGCCCCCCGGGCATTGCCACATCTCGGGGCACCGGGAGCTGCGGGAGCACCGGGAGCCGGGATGATCCCCCTGTCTGCGGCATCCCCGGGGGCACCGGCAGCCGGGATGCCCCTTCCCCGGCCGTGCCATCCCCCGGGGTACCGGGACCCGGGATGATCCCCCCGGTCCGTGCCATCCGCCGGGGTTCCGGGAACCGCGAGCGCACCGTGATTACCGGGAACCGGGCTGTGCCTGCCTGTCTCTGCCATCCTCCGGGGCACCGGCAGCCGGGAGGATCCCCCCGGGCATTGCCATCCTCCGGGGCACCGTGACCCGCGATGGCACCGGGGCTACCGCGAGCCGGGATGTGCCCGGTCCGCAGCATCCCTGAGGGCGCCGGGAGCCGTCCGCGGCCGTGCCATCCCCTGGGGCAGCGGGGACCGAAGCGGCACCGGGGCTCCTGATGCTCCCCGGTCTCTGCCGCTCCCGGTCCCCGGGACCGTGCCGCGCCGTTCCCGGCTGTCCCTGTCCCGCCGTGTCCCCGTGCCCGAGGCCACCGCGCTCCCCGGAGCAGCTGCTGGGGTCGGGGGCTGCACCCACCGCGCTCCCCCCAGAGCAGGACCCCCGGGGGGGCCCCGCAGGTCCCGCTCCTGCTCCCGGGAGGGGATGTGGCACCCTGGGGTTCCCTGAGTGGCCTCCGCCAGGGGACACCCGTGGTGGCACTCGGCCCTGGGCCACATCCTGCGTGGGATGTGTCACCTGTCCTGGAGCCACCCCAGCGGTGGGAAGCGGTTGCCGTGGAGGGCGTGCGGTGTCACCGGTGGGAGCCACTCGGTGTCACCGGCGGGGTCCCTCGCAGGGAGGTGACATCGGACGTCCTTTGTTAATTGTGCACTAATTGAACGCGGGGCTCCGTCCTGGCCGTCCCCCGTGTCCCTCGGGGTCCGTTGGGTGGGGATGTCACCGGGGGGGTGGCAGGTCGCTGACACCCCGTCCCTGTCCCCCTGCTGTCCCCCCAGGCTGGCGCTCTACGTCTACGAGTACCTGCTGCACGTGGGGGCCCAGAAATCCGCCCAGACCTTCCTGTCGGAGGTAAGGGGGGGGCGGGCAGCGCCCCCAGACCCCCCCATCCCACCCACCGGGGGTCCTGGAGCCCCATCCCTGGTGGGGGCTGCTGACCCCCCTCTCCCTTTGCCCCTCTCCACAGATCCGATGGGAGAAGAACATCACGCTGGGGGAGCCCCCCGGCTTCCTGCACTCCTGGTGGTGGTGAGTTGGGGTCCGGGGGGGTAGGAAAGGGGGGAACCCCCCCCATTGCCATGGCAGGGGGGCTGGAAGGGGGCTAGGAGCTGCCCCCCCATCCCATTCTGCCAACACATCACCTCGTAGCCCATAAACCTGTCCCTCTGCTTTTCCCATCAGCGATTTGGGGGACCCCCCCCCTTTCCCTCCCATCCCGGCCCCCCCGCCCGGCTCCTCCAGATGGATCCAATTTGGCACCAAACGTGGAGCTGGGGGGGGTGGGGGGCTCCCAGCCCCGGGGCTGGACCCCCGCACTGGGGGGTGATGGGGATGTGGGGGGCACCCCGCGGGTGGACATCACTTGGGGGGGCCTCGGGGGGGGCAGTGAGTGATCAGTTGGTGATTTGGGGGGGGGACACAGACAGTGAGGGGGCATCGGTGCCTTCCCACTCCTAAACGGGGGGGGTCAAGCTGGCACCCGGCCAGCACCCCCCAAACCTGGGGGGCACCCAGAAACGGACCCGACCCCTCTGCTGTCCCACGCCCAGGGCGGGGGTCTCGGGCAGGGGACCCCCCCCATCCCATCCCGCCCCGGGATGCTGCAGCCTGATGTAAAGTCCCAGGAATTTGGGCTCCGGCCGTAGCGACCGTTTCCAGGGAAAACAGGCGGCAGCGCTGGAGCCGGGAGGCCCCCGCCGAGGGGGGGACACGGCCGCGGCCCCCCCGCCCCATCGCTGACACGAGCGTGGCCGTGCTCAGCCGCGCCGTGGGGGTCGGTGGGGGATGGCCAGGGGTGCAGATTAGGGGGGGGTCCTCACCCGCTGTGTCCCCCCCGCCCTTTTCCCAGCGTCTTCTGGGATCTGTACTGCGCCGCCCCGGACCGCCGGGAGACCTGCGAGCATTCCAGCGAGGCCAAAGCCTTCCATGACTACGTGAGTGCCTCGGGATGGGGGGGTCCGTGCCCCCTGCCCCCCCCCCCACCGCCCACCCGCCGGCAGGACCCCCCCGCCGGCGTTCCCGCGCGCTGCCAGCCCCGGATCTGTGGGTGACCTATTTCACGGGGCGGCGGCGAGGGGGGGTTAATCCCTGGGGGCCTGGCTCAGTGCCCCCCCCCCCCACGGGGACCCCGGCGTGCCCTGGCGTGCCCATCCCCCACTGTCACCCCCCCCAGGGCACAGGGACCCCCCCATCCCTCCCAGTCCCACGCCATGGGCACAGTGACAGGCTCTCGCTGCCCAGCCAGGGGTGTCCCCCCCTCTCCACCCGGTGTCCTGGGGGTCACCACGGGGCTCAGTGGGACCCCCCCTCACTGAGGGGACCCCCCCAGAACAGCTCTGCTCCTTCCCAGCACCAGCTCCGGTGGGTTAATCATTGGCACAGAGTCAACAGCCCCCGGTGTTCCCGGCATTCCCGGTGTTCCCGGCATGTCCCTGTGCCTGCTCCTGCCAGGACTGTGGGCACAGGGGGGGCATGGGGGGGCCTGGGGTCCAGGGGGGGCTGTGGGGGGCACCGTGCTCTGGGGTGGGGAGTGGTCCCTGGGATGTAGGATGACGCAGGATCCTGTGGGATGCTGTGGGATGCAGGATGATGCAGGGCCCACGGTCCCACAGGATGCAGGATGATGCAGGATGCCGTGGGATGCGGGAGGCTGTGGGATCCACGGTGCTGTGGGATGCGGGATGCTCTGGGATGTGGGATGCCACGGGATGCAGGAGGCCGTGGGATGGTGCAGGAGGCCGTGGGATGGTGCAGGAGGCCGTGGGATGGTGCAGGATGCTGTGGGATGGTGCAGGAGGCTGTGGGATGGCGCAGGAGGCCGTGGGATGGTGCAGGAGGCCGTGGGATGGTGCAGGAGGCTGTGGGATGGTGCAGGATGCTGCGGGGTCCGCAGTCCCCCGGGATGTGGGATGCTGTGACGCGCAGGGTGGCACGGTGGGATGCAGAGGGCCGCGGGATGCAGGATGCTGTGGGACACGCGGTGGCACGGGGGGGATGCCAGGGGCTGCCGGACAATCCGCGGCCCCGTGGATTCAGGACCCTGCGGGGCCCACACGGAGCCGCTGCCCCCCGGGACACCCCTCACCCCCGTGGGGTCCCGTGGGGCCGCACCGGCACCGCGGGGGCTGCAGCAGGACCCCCCCTCGCCGCCCCCGGCCCCCGGCGCTGCGCAGAGCTGATTTCCATGCTGGAATTAATGAGGCTGCCGGTGCGGTGACGGTGACGCCGGGGACATGGCGCGGGTCAGGCCACGTTGCCATGGCACTGCTGCCTGGCAGAGCCGGGGAGCGCTGGGGGGGAGCCCCACGGCCCCCCCTGCGCCCGCTGGGGTGCCCCATGCAACCGTGGGCCCATCCCAGTGCCCAGCTGGGCTGGACTGGGGGGCCTAGCATGGAGCCGGGGCCCCTCGCATTCCCATGGGTGCTGCTCCACCAGCCCCCCCTCCCCGGACACATCGGGACCACCCCCCCGAGCATCCTGGTGACCCCATAAAATTGGGGGGGGTTCCGGGCTGTGCACAGCAGTTTTTGGGGGGTATTGGCAGCAGCCGCCCCACAGCGGGCTCTGGGGTCCCCCCTGGGGTGAGCAGCCCCCAAACTGCCCCCCACGTGTCCCCCCCCCCTCCAATTTTCTCCCTCCTGACCTTGAGCCCGCAGGAGGAGCCGCAGCTCCCCAACCTGTTGCCATGGCAACTCTGCTTTGCATCACCGAGTGATGGGGGGGACGGGGGGGCCCCGTTTGGCCCCCGTTTGAGGGGGCAGCACTGTCACCCCCATGGGGCTGCACCAGCAGCGGCCCCGATCCGTCACTGTCGCTGTGTCTGGGGCAGGAGTGGGGGGATCCCCTAGAGGGGACATGGCCTGGGGCCAGCCCTGAGACCCCCACGGACCCCCGGTGCCCACCCCCATGGGGTACAGACCCCATCTGGGCTCCGCTGGGCTCTCGCTGTCACCATCTCTGGGTGTCCCAGCCGTGACTTGTGTCCATGGCGTGACCCGTGTGTCCCCACGGGGTGTCACCATCCCCATCCGTGTCCCCAGAGCCGCAGCAGCAGCAGCAGCACCTTCCCGTCACCCGCCCGTGGGTGCTGCCCCTCCAAGCACAGCGGGACCCCCGGTGCTGGCAGGGGTTTGGGGGGCGCGGGGCCCCCGGGTGGAGGGGGCAGCGCGGGGTCCCCCCCTTCTCCTCCTCCCCTCCAAATTGAAACCAGTTGTGGCGCAGGGGCCGAGCCGGAAAAGCGGCACATTCCTTCCCCTAACAGCTCCCCCGCGGACGGGCCCGGCCGGCGAGTGGGGCCAGGGCCCCCTGCCCGCGCCCCCCCGGCCCCGGGGGTCCCCCCAGTTGGGCTGGGAGGGGAACGTGGGGCGAGCTGGGCCCCGGGCTCGGTGCTGCGGGGGGCGACGCGGGGATGGGGAGGCCCTGAGGGTGGGGGACAGTGGGGTCGGGGGGCGATGGGGACCCCCCCCAGCCCCGCCCTGAGCTCTCTCTCCCCGCAGAGCGCGGCGGCAGCGCCCAGCCCGGTGATGGGGAACCTGCCCCCCGGGGATGGCATGGCCGGGGGTCCCGTGCCCCCCGCCTTCTTCCAGGTACCGAGCCCTGCGTGTCCCCGGCGTGTGCCCGCGCCTGAGCCTGGTTGCTCCCGTGTCCCCAGCCAGTTTTGGGGGGTGGGTCACACCCTCACCATGGCACAGCCTCCCCTCGCCCAGGCCCTGTGCCCCCCACACCCTCACCGCCCCCCCCCCAGACTGCCCCTGAGGTCACAGCCCCCCCCCAGCCCCCTCCCAGGGGTCACAGCCCCCCCAAAGCCCCCTGCCCATAACACCCCCCCGTTGTGTTTCTCTCCAAGGCTCCTGCGGGTGCCCCCCCTTTCCACCCCCCACCCCCGGGGTGCCCCTGCTGGGCACAGCCCCCCCAGCCCCCCAGCACGGCCTCAGCCCCCCTCACGACCCCCCCAGGGGGACACCGATCCCCCCCAGCCCCGGCTGACCCCCAGACCCCCCCTCTCTTGCAGCCCTTCATGTCCCCCCGCTACCCCGGCGGCCCCCGGCCCCCGCTCCGGATGCCCAACCAGGTGAGGCGGTCGCTGCCGGGACCCCCCCTCCCTAAAGAAAGGGGTGCAGCCCCCCCCCCCCCCCCCGGCAGCACCCTGACCCCCTACTGCCCCCCCTCTCCGCAGCCCCCCGTGGGTGTTCCCGGCTCCCAGCCGCTGCTGCCCAACGCCATGGACCCGGCTGCACGCTCGCAGGGTGAGTCGGGGGTCCCTGTCCCCCCTCCCCGTGTCCCCCCCAGACCCCGAGGTGGTTTTGGGGGGTGGGGGGGGCTGTGGGGTCTCACACCTCCCCCTCCCCGATTTGTGCAGGGCATCCTGGCATGGGGGGCCCGATGCAGCGCATGAACCCCCCCCGAGGCATGGCCGGGATGGGGCCACAGGTACGGGATGGTGGCATACCGGGATACCGGGATACCGGGATGGGGCAGGGACCCGGATACAGGGTGGGAGTGGTTACAGGGCCATGGGGACATGGATTTGGGAATGGGGATGGGTACAAGGGGATAGAAGGATGCAGGGTTGGGATACAGGGATAAAGGGATGGGAATGGGAATACAGGGATGGGGACAGTGCCAGGGATGTCCCAGCCCCACTGACCCCCCCTCTCCCGGCAGAGCTACGGCAGCGGGATGCGCCCCCCCCCCAGCTCGCTGGCCGGCCCTGGAATGCCCACCATGAACATGTAAGACCCCCGTGCCCCCCCCCCCGTGACCCCCCCACTGTGGCGGGGGCCCCGGGACCGGCAGGACCCCCCCTCACTGTCCCCGTTGCCTTCCAGGGGTCCTGGTGGCCGCGGGCCCTGGCCCAACCCCAACGCCAACTCCGTAAGTTTTGGGGGTGGGTGGGGGGGGGTAATACTTTTGGGGGGGGTCCTGTGGGGATGTTGCCCCCGTGTCCACCCCTGTGCTGACCCCACTTTGTCCCCCCCAGATCGCCTACTCCTCCTCATCCCCCGGCAATTACGTGGTGAGTACTGGGGTGCACTGTTGGGGGTGGGGCTGCAGTGACCCCGTGACCCCCCCACAAACCACCCCCCCTCTTTCCTTTTCCCTTCCAGGGCCCTCCTGGGGGCGGTGGCCCCCCCGGCACCCCCATCCTGCCCAGCCCCGGAGGTGAGTGAGGGGATGGGATGGGGTGTGAGTGGGATTTGGGGGGCTGCGAGTGGGATTTGGGGGTGTGAGTGGGATTTGCGGGGGTGTGAGTGGGATTTGAGGGTGTGAGTGGGATTTGCGGGGGTGTGAGTGGGATTTGGGGGGGTCCACGCTCATCCCCCCCCGTGTGCTGTCCCCCCCCAGACTCCACCAACTCCAGTGAGAACATGTACACCATGATGAACCCCATCGGACCCGCGGGGAACCGGCCCAACGTGAGTGACGGGATGGGGGACAGGAACTGGGGACAGGGACTGGGGACAGGGACTGGGATGAGGGGGGGAGTCCCCCCAACATTCCTCACCCCCCCCTTTCCCTTCCAGTTCCCGATGGGGCCCGGACCCGAGGGGCCCATGGGCGGGATGAGCGCAATGGAGCCGCACCACATGAACGGATCCTTAGGTGGGTGACACCCCGCTGGGGACAGGGGGGTCCTGTGTGTCCTCCCCCCCCCAGCACCCCCAAAATCCCAAATCCTGTGGGATATGAGCTCCATCTGCGGCTGGAGGGGCTCGTGCAGCAGGGGGGGCACATGGATGGGAGGGGGGAATGGATTGAGGGGACAGACACGGATTTGGGGACACACGGATTGAGGGGACGTGGATGGACTGGGGGACACGTGGATTAGGGACACACAAAGTTTGGGGGGCACCCACGCATTGGGGGGGTCACTAACACCCTGCTGTCATCCTGGCAGGCTCCGGGGACATGGATGGGCTGCCAAAGGTGAGTTGGGGACCCTGGGACCCCCTTTACTGGGACTCCCCCCCATGCACTGGACCCTTCCCATAGACTGGGACCCCATTTATTGGGACCCCTCCCTCATTCACTGGGAGCCCCCACATATATTGGGATCACATTTCTTGGGACCCCCCCATTTTCTGGGACCACCCCTCTTACTGGGACCCCATTTATTGGCGCTCCCCCATTTCCTGGGACCACGCCACTTACTGGGACCCCATTTATTGGCGCTCCCCCATTTTCTGGGACCACCCCTCTTACTGAGACCCCATTTATTGGCGCTCCCCCATTTCCTGGGACCACGCCACTTACTGGGACCCCATTTATTGGGGCTCCCCCATTTCCTGGGACCACCCCTCTTACTGGGACCCCATTTATTGGCGCTCCCCCATTTCCTGGGACCACCCCTCTTACTGGGACCCCATTTATTCCCCCCCCAGTACTGGCACTCTCCCACCCCAATGCACTGGGGACCCCCCATGAACCAAGACCCCCCCATCTACTGGGACCCCATTTATTGCCCCAAACCCACCAGAACCGCCCCCCCCCATACCCCAAAACCCCCCCCGCTAACCCTTCTCTCCCCCTCCCCACCTTTCCTCCAGAGCTCCCCCAGTAACTTGGGGGCCCTGAGCAACCCCCCCGGGACCCCTCGGGACGACGCCGAGCTGAGCAGCAATTTCCTAAATCCCTTCCAAAGCGACAGCGTAAGGGACCCGGTGGGGACCCCCGCGGACCCCCGGGGGGGCAGGCGGCGAGGGCGGGGGGCCCGGGGGGGGCGCGGCGGCCGGGGACGGGGGGGTTCAGCGAGCAAATCCCAGTGGCGACCCCCCGAAATTGTGTCACCACCGCCGCCACCACCGCCACCACCGCCACCACCACCAGCGCCAGCGCCAGCGCCGGGGGGGTCACCTTGGCCGAGCGGCCGCGAGGCGTGAGGAGGGCGGCGCTGGGGGGGCTGCGGTGTGCGTGCCCCCCCCCGGAGCCCCCCGCGGCCCCGCTAACGCTGTGGTGTCTCCGCTCTCTCTATAGTACTCGCCCAGCATGACAATGAGCGTGTGAGCCCCGCGCCGAGGCCAGCGACAGCCACAGACGCCCTCACCCACCACCACCACCACCACCACCACCGAAAAAAATTCATTAATTTTAAAGATCAGCCCCCCCCGCCCCGCCCCGTCACACCCCGCCCCACCCCCTCCGCGCCCCCCCCCCCCCCCTTTTCCAGCCCTGTCCCACTCCCACCCCCAACCCCCCTTTTTTTTTTGTTCCAAACGAACACTAAAAACGAGCAGAGAAAGCGCGGGAGGAAAAACGGGAAAAAAAAGAAATAATAATGATGATTAGAAATAAGTCACGTGACTTATTTGCTGCCCCCAACCTCCCCCCCTCACCCCCCCGGCCGCCCCCCTCCCCAGGACTGGGACCCCCCTCCCGTTTTCCAGCCCTTCCCACTCTCCCTGAACTGGGACCCCACCCAGCACTGGGAGCCCCCCTCTGTACTGGGACCCCTCCCCCCCCCTCCCCAGGACGGGGTCGGCGCTGGAGGGGGGGTCTGGCACTGCGGGGGTGCAGGGGGGGCTGTTTTGGGGTGTTTTGCCCCCCCTACATGGGGCGGTACCAAGCCCAGGGGAGGGGGATTTTTGGCGGGGGGGTCCATGGCATTGTGCCCCCCTCTCCCCTCCCCTCCATGGCAGGTGGTGCCAACCCCCCCCCCCCCCCGATTTGAGGGATCTGGGGGGCTTCACTGAGCTGTGCCCCCCCAGGCTGGGAGGGTGTGACTCCCTCCCAGTTCTCCCAGTGCCGCCCCCCCAAACCACACCCTGGGGGGGGGGGGGCGTGGCAGAACCAGCACAGCCCCCCCAATGTGGGTGCAGACCCCCCCCCCCTCCAAATCTGGGCTGTGCTGGGGGAGGGGGAAGGAGTGGGGGGGCCAAGCCATAACCCCCCCCATGGAGCCACCCCCCCCTCCTCCTCGGGCTCTTTAGGGGGGTCCCAGTGCAGAGCAGCCCCCCCAGCCCCGGGGGGGTCCCAGCCCCCCCAGCCCCGTCTGTGTGCTCAGCCAGCACTGTGATCCCCGGCCCCCCCCGAGCGCCAGACCGGGGCCCCCCCCGACCCCCCCAGGGACCACTTTAATATGAAGGAATTTTTTTTTTTTTTTTGGTGTGGTTTTGGGGTTTTTTTGGGGTTTTTTGGTTTTTATGTTTTGTTTTGTTTTGTTTTTTTGATTTTTTTTGGTTTTGCTGATTTTTTCCTCTTTTATAACAGAAAGGACCTCAAAGCCCCCCCTGACCTCCCCCCCCAAGAGCCCCCCCAAAATGCCGCCGCACACCCAGACCCCCCCTCCCCTGTACAGCCCCGCACTGGGGGTCCCCCTCGTGCCCCCCCCAGGTGGGGGGCAGCCCCCAGCCCCCATAGGGGTGATCCCCCCCCCCATAGGCGTAGTCGTTCTGTGTAGGGACCCCCCCTCATTTCTAAGCCTTTAGCCCCCCCCCATTGCTTATCAAAACAAAATGGGGGAGCCCCCCCCAAAAAAAAAGAACAAAAAGGAAAAAAAAAGAAAAAATACAAAAAGAGCAAAAAAAAGAAAAAAAAAGGCCTAAAATGACCAAAAAAAAAAAAAACACCCCACGACCCCCCCAACACACACCCCCCCCCCCCCCCCCGCATCAATAAATGTAATTTGATTTTTTTTCAGAAGGCGGCGATATTTGGGTCTCGTTGGGGGTGGGGGGACCCCAAAACCAGGTGAGGAAGACCTGAAGAGGAACGAGGTGAGGGGGACCCCAAAACCAGGTGAGGGTCTCAGGAACCATCTGGGGGACCCCAAAGACCAGATGAGGGTGACCCCAAGAACCGAGGGGACCCCAAAAGCCGAGTGAAGGGACCCCATAAGCCGGGGGAGGGGTCACGCTGTGCTCCGGGTTTATTGGTGGGTACAAAGCTTCACAGTTTGGAGTCGCCATCAACATTTGGGGTGGGGGGGAACAGTCCCCCCCAAACCCACCCTTCCCACCCCCCACCCCCCTAAAAAGCCGCTCCGGGCTGGCACGGGGCAGTCGGGGTTAGTCGGCGCCGTCGATGTGCAGGGGGGCTCGGGGCGGCCCCGGCCGGGGGGCACAGGGGTGCCCGTTGAGCTGGGCGGGCGCTGCCGGGCTCTTCTTGGGGACCAGGGGACAGGCGGCCCCCCCGGGACAGGCGCGCTTGGGGCTTGGCGCCGGCCGCTGCATCTTGTGCTCCAGCAGCATGTGGTTCTGGGGGGGCAGCCCCAGGCAGGCCCTGGGGGCACACAGGGGGTCAGGGTGGGCACCCCGGGGCTGGGGGAGGGCGGGGAGGTGGCACTGACAGGGCGGGGGACACGGAGCGTTGGGCACGGGGCGGGGAGCGGGATGGGTGTTCTGGGCATTGGGATGTGCTGGTGATGGGAACTGGGGGATACTGGAGCGGGGCACCTCCAGGTGTTGGGCACTGGGATCCCCCAGGCACCCCCAAGCACTGGGAACCCCAGGCTTTGGTTACTGGGACCCAATGGGAGCCACTGGTGCTGGGCACTGGGATCCGTTGTGTTGGGTACTGGGATCCATTTGTTTTGGGCTCCCCCCGGGCATCAGGGACTGGGACCCACTGGTGCAGGAGCCGCTGAGCACTGGGTGCCAGGGTCTGTGTGTTGGGACACCCTGGGCATGGGGACCCTGCTCCCCTCAGGCACCCCAGGACTGAGAAATGGGGACACATCCATGCTGGGACCTTGGTCCTGGGCATCTCCAGGACCTCTGGGCACTGGCACCATCATTCACCAGGACATACTGGAACCCACTGGTGGCACTGGGACCCACCCCCAGCACTGGGCACCCCAAGCCTTGGCCTCCAGGACCCCCTGGATTTGGACACCCCACAATGGGCACTGGGCTATCCCACACTGGGACCTCCTGCAAGCCTTTGGGTGCCACCATGGGCACCGGGGCGGTGGCACTTGGTGGACGGGGACCCCGGGTACCTCAGGATGTTCTCGATGCAGCTGCGCTGGCGGAAGAGCGCGTTGACCACGGGGGTGCCCTCGGGCACGAGCGGGGCCTTGCAGAGGAAGGCGAGGATGGAGAGGACGCTGTGGAAGCCCTGGAACTCGGGATCGGCCTCGGTGCAGAAGGTGATGCGCTGGCACAGCTCCGTCAGGATGGCCAGGTCCAGGATGATGGGGCTGGCCAGCAGCGAGTCCTGCGGGCAGCGAGGGGGTGAGGAGACACCCTGGCACTGAGGGGACACCCCGGGGACACCCCGGGGACACCCTGGGGACACGCCGGTGGCCCCGCACGCACCTCGCAGGTGTTGTGGATGACGATGGTGTTGGTGCCACCCATCATGATCTCGGACGTGTACTCGTCCAGCGCCCGCTTGCTGTCCCCCACGTAGGGCACGTACTTGATCACCACCTGCCAAAGCCACGTCCCCGTCACCCCCATTGTCACCCCCCACGTGTGTGTGTGACCCCCCCCCCAAAGCCCCCAACTCACGCAGTGGTCAGGCTTGTCCTGGGGGCCGTAGAGGATGGGGTTGGCCTGGACCGTGTCGTCCACCACGTTGCTCTTGGAGATCTCCTTGGAGCGGAACTGCTGCGGTGCCGAGAGGTTCTTGCCGTCGTTGTTCCCCAGGTGGTTGTAGCTCACGATGGACTTGGTCTGGCCAGGGGGGGCACGGGCAGGTCACCCCCTGTCCCCTGCGGCTGGGGACACCCCCCTGTCTGTCCCCACGTACCTTGAGCCCGGCGCCCACCAGGAAATCCACCAGCACCGACTTGAGCTTGGTCTGCCCCGACTTGAAGTCGTCGCCACCGATGAAGACGCGGCGCTGGGCGGCCAATTCCACCGCCCCCGGCACGAAGGTGTTCTGGGGGGACCCGTTGATGTAGGCGCAGCCCTCCAGGATGCTGGCCACGGCGAAGAGCGTGGACGGGGACACCTCCAGGCCTCGCTGCGGGGACACGGGGCAGCTCAGCGCCACCGCGGTGCTGCTGTCACCCTCCCGCTCCCCTCGCCCGCCCCCTGACCTCGATGGCCCTCAGCAGGTTGTCGGCGGTGTCGTTGAGCCCCGGCACGATGTCACAGAACCTCTCCGTGTTGGCCGTCCACAGGACGATGACTTTGTCCACCCCGCTGCTCTCCTTGAAGTCTCGGATGTCCCTGCGGATCTGCTCCACCTGGGTCACGGCCGGGACGCGTCAGAGCGGTGGCACCGCCCCCATGGCCCTTGTCCCCTCCCCTGCCCGCCCCGCCAGGACCTGCTCGGCCATGGAGCCCCGCAGGACGTTGTCCGCCCGCTCCTCCTGGTTGGCGGCGATGAATTCGGGGATGTAGATGGAAGGTCGGGGCTTCATCTTCTCCATGTGGGGCCAGAGCTGCTCCTGCAGCGGCCACTCCAGCACCTCCGCCCGCTTCATGGCCTCCGCCAGGTTCAGCGAGGAGATGTCCCAGCCTGGGGGACACGGGGTGACCCAAGCGCTCGGGGTGTCCCGTGCCGCTGTGGGGTCCCCCCCGTGTCCCACCTACCGTCGAAGACGATGTCGTTGGGGTGCACCATGGGCAGCAGGTCCCGGAAGGGCACGTAGACATCACCGGAAGGGCCGGTGCCCAGGCACACGGTGGAGGCTTGGAGCAGGGAGCCGTAGTAGTTGGCTTTCTGGGATGGGGAGGGCAAGGATGAGAGGATGGCAGGGAGAGGAGGGGTCCCAGCACCCCCAAATTGGGGGCTGGGGCTGCGGAGCCCCTTCGCAGGGGCAGGGAGGAGATCGGGGTGCAGGACACCGGTGCAGCCGAGCTTGGTGTCCCCATCCCTGTGGGATGACCCCGGGTCCCAGGGGTCATTCTGGGGACACCCCGGGGACACGGCCCTTGCAGGGGTCACGCTGAGGACACCCACTCCACTGAGGTCACACTGAGGACACCCACCCCACTGAGGTCACTCTGGGGACACACCTCTTGCAGGGACTCTGCTGGGGACACCCCCCTCGCTGGGATCTCACTGGGGACACCCACCTTGCAGGGGTCACACTGGGGGGGAACCCCCTCACTGGGGTCACACTGGGCACACCTCCCCTTGCTGGGGACACCCACCTTGCGCCCCGTCTTGGTCATCCAGGACAGCCCCAGCTTGTTGGCCAGCACGGCCGCCGTCACCGTGGTGCCGTTGTTGCCCCCCCAGCCCACCAGCATCACCCCCAGGCGCGGCACCTGCCGGCCCGTGCGGAAGGTGAAGCGGGTGGAGCACGGCCGCACCTGGGGACAGAGAGAGGGGACAGCTGGGGACAAAGGGGACGAGCAGAGCCCCCCCCGAGCCCCCCGGGCCCCCCGCCACCTGCCCACCTTGGTGACGCCGTTCTCCTTGCAGACGTGCACGGTGCTGTACGTGTACTTGGCCTCGATGAAGTCCTTGCTGTAGGTGACGTTGGGGCTCTCCACGAGGAACGGCTCTGCCATTGTTCCTGGAGCTGCAATAGGAGGAAATGGGTGTCAGCGCCGCTGGCCTGGCACGCCGGGCCACCCCCCCCCGGCCCTCCCCGGGCCCTCCGCCCTGCTGGGACGTGGCTGTGCCGCCCGTGGGGACCTTGGCTCCCTGCCCTCCCAGTCTGGTGGTGGCACTGGGACGCTCACTGCAGCCCCTTCCCACGCGTGTCCCGGGACAGGGGGGGAGTTGGGGGGGACACCCTCACCCCAAGACCTCACGGAGGGCCCAGAGAGCCGAGGGGTGCGGGACAGACAAGGACTGTCCCTGGTGTCCCCTCCCTGGGGGTGGCACAGGAAGGCGTGGGGGACTAGGGATGCTCCCAGGGGACATGGGGTGTCCCTGCACGCCGGGGGGCCGGGGGCTGCAGGGGACGTGGGAACTGTGTCCTCGATCCCTGGGGGTGGCAGAAGGCACTTCCAGGTGACGTGGGGACAACCCTGCACCCTGGGGTGGCACAGGGGTCACGGGGACCAGGGGTGTCCCTGTTCCTGGGGATGTCAGAACGTGCAGCGGACGTGGGGACAGAAGCCGTCTCTCCCAGGCATGCAGGGAATTCGGTGACAGGGGCGGTCCCTACACCCTGGGGTGACAGATGAGGCAGGGGACATGGGGACGAGGGCTGTTTCCACTCTCAGAGCTGTCCCAGGGGACATCGGAGCAAGACTGTCCCAGCAGCCCGGGGTGGCACAGGGGACATGGGAACAAGGGCTGTCCCTCTCCAGGGGAAAGGGGATTTGGGGACAGCGGGTGTCCCAGCACCCCGGGGTGGCGGGGGACACCGGGACGAGAGCTGACCCCGCCGAGGGCGCGGGGGGACACGGATCCGCAAACCCGAACCTCTCCGGGGGTCAGTCCCGCCCCGCCGCGGGCACTCACCGGGCCGGGCCGCGCCGGGCGCGCAGGAGCCGGAGCCGGTGTCTGTGTCGGTGCCGGTGCCCGGTACCAGTGGTTGCGCCCGGTGCCCGTTGTCTGGTGGCGGTATCCTGTGCCCGGTGTGCGGTGCCCAGTGCCGGCAGCCGGTGTCCGGTGTTCAGTGCCCGGTGTCCGGTGCCGCCCCGCGGGGACGATGCGATCGCGCTGCGGCCGCCCCGGCTCCCGCCGCTTAATCGGCTCCGCGGCCCCGCCCCGGCCCCGCCCCCGCCCGGCCGCGCCCCCCGCACGTGCCCAACGGCACCGGCAGCCCCGGACCCCCCGGGCCCCCCCCGAGCCCCCGACCCCCGGTGCCGGGGCACGTGCGGGGCTCCCCGGACCACGCCGGCCGCTCGTACCGGGGGGGCGGCGGGAGGTGACGGGCAGGAGGGGGAAGCGGCCGCTGACCCGGGAAGGGGAAGTGTCGCCGGGGCCGGTCCCGGGCCGGGACCGGGGGTCCCGCCGCCGCCTTCCGGCCATTGACAGCCCCGGGCCGGCGGCTTCCTGCGCCCGGGACCCGCGGGCGCCTTCCCACGGCGCCGCTCCCACAGGGCTGCCAGCCCCGCACCGGCACCGCGCTGCCCCCGGCAGCCCCTGTTATCCTGCTGCTGCCCCCGGCGTGGGCACCCCAAAAGTCACGGCACCCTGGAGCCCCCGGCAGGGACACCCCGAAGGTCATGGCACCCCACAGCCCCTGGCATGGACACCCCAGAGCCCCCCGGCGTGGGCACCCCGAAAGTCACGGCTCGCCGGAGCCCCCGCCGCCCCTCCAGCGCCCACCCCGGGTCCCCGCCGGCGCTGCCGGGGGGCACCGGCCCCCGTGTGAGGCCGCCCCCCCCCCCGTGTGGGCCCGGGGAGCGCGGGGGGGTGCCCGGGGCCGGCGCAGAGAACGGGCCCGTGGCCGCCCCCCCGCTGGCGGCCCCCGGGGTCCCGCTGCCTTTCAATGGCCCGCCCCGCTTCAAAGGGGCCCCCGGAGCCGGAGCAACGCCCCGGGTCCCTCCCCACCCTCGCTCCCCGCAGACACGGCGAGGACAGCTCTGCCCTCCTCCGCCACCCACCCCGCTCCTCGGGGCTCGCTGCCATCGCCACCCACCCTCCGGCACGCAGCGGGACGGGACCCACCGGGACCGACCCCGGAGGGCACCTGCGGCCGGGCGGCCGCGGGGAGAGGCGGCGGTGAAGGGCACGGCGGTGCCGGGGGGCCGCGTCTGGCCCCTTGGCCATGGAGGAACAATGATCCCTTGGTGCCGGGCTGGAGGACAAAACGAGCCCCGCGCTGGAATGCCAGTGCCTCAGCAAATTATTGAAACAAAAATAACATTTCTTTGTACAATAATCCTGGGGCGGGGAGGGTCCGGGCAGCGCTGCCAGGGGCCCAGAACTGGTATTTTTCCACTGCTTTCCTCTTTTTTTTTTTTTCTTATTTTTTTACTTTTTTTTTTCGCCCCCCTCCCATAACTCCCACCATTGTTCCTTCCCCCACTCCCTTCCCACTCCTCCCACGCTCGGCACCGCATGAGCGGGGCTCCCTTGTTCCCGCTCGCCCAACGCGTCCATGGGCCGGGAGCCCGGGCCGGCCGCCCAGTGCCTTCGCTCCCCAGCTGCCGGGGGCTGGCGGGGGGCCAGCGGAGCCGTAGCGGAGCCATAGCGACCGGCCCCGCTCCCCCAGCAATGGTGCCCACCCCCCGGTGCCAGCAGACCCCCCGCTCCAGCCCCGGGGTGGGTATCCAGGCCACGCAGCCCCCCCCGGGGGCTCCCAAACTCCGCGGCGCTTCATTATAAGCAGGTTCAGGGGCTGGTCCTGCAGCAGCCGGAGATGCTGTGAGTGCTGGGAAGGGCTCGGCTGGGGGGTTCCTGCCTCTGTCCCCCCCCCCCCCCCCAACAGGTCGAGGCCAACCCCGCCAGCCCCAGATTTGTGCCTTGAAACAGCCTCAGCATTCCCTTGCCACGTTTTCCTTCCTCCACGGTTGGGTTTTTTCCCCTCGTGTAATATAATCCCAGGCTCTGGCCCTTCATTATCCATGCTGGCAGCTCCTCATCCTCCTCCCTCTCCCTGTGCCATCGCCCTCCGGGCGCTGCGTGCCCAAGGTCGGACCCACGCCTGGAAGGGAGGGAGCAGGGGGTGATTTTGGGGGTCGTGCCCGGCGCTGGAGGTGCAGCAGCTGCTCTGGGAGAGGGACCAGAGCCATCGGACCGTGGCAAGGACGAATTATTCTAATGAGCTTCCTCCTGTAAACGAGCCACGAGCAGACAAAGGTGCCCGGGGAAAAACCCACGAGGGAAAAATCCACAGGGGAAAAAACCCATGGGGAAAAAACATCCACAGGGAAAAAAACGCCCACGGTGCTGTCACCGTGCTTCCAGCATCCCTCAAACCTGGCCAGGGCCGTCCCACGCCTGCATGACCCCAAATTAGGGGCAGTTTGTGCAAGATGTGGTGCGAAGTGACTGTTCCCAGGTGTGACCCGAGTTATCAGTGAATTATCAGAGCCCAGGGCTCCTCCCGAGCCTGCACCCGGCTCGGTTTTGCCATCCGGGAGGACGCGGAGAGCGGGGATGCTCCCGGCGCGGCAGTCCCGGCTCCCGGCGGTGCCGATAAGGAGGCGGCGGCGGCTGGAGCCCGGCTGGCTCTGGCACAGCAAACGCAGCCAGTAAATTTCCACTGGGGCAGCTCCGAGTTAATGAGCTCAATGCGT
This sequence comes from Corvus moneduloides, assembly GCF_009650955.1. Lineage (NCBI taxonomy): Eukaryota > Metazoa > Chordata > Aves > Passeriformes > Corvidae > Corvus > Corvus moneduloides. The sequence continues at coordinate 4,465,457 of NC_045503.1, read as the reverse complement.
GACCCCGGGCAGCGCCGGAGCTGCCAGCGGTTGGGAGGAATTCCCCAGGAAAGCTGGGAGGGGATGGGGACCCTTCCTGTGTGAGCGGCCCCGCGGGGCAGGAACCGGCCTTGGATCCGCTCAGCGCCCCGGGGGAAGCTCACAGAGGGTGAAGGGGGCCTGGGGTGCAGAGCTTGGCTCAGAAGCCACATCTGAAACTAAAACTGGAGGATTTGGGGATTTGCAAGAGCCTGGGCTCAGCTCTTGCTCCATGGCCGAGTCCCACCGGTGTCGCGTCGTGTGGATGCTGGTGCTGCCGTGTCAGCTGCAAGGACAAGGACACCTTTAAAACAGTAAACCAAGACTCCATAAAACGTTATTTGATCCCTGGATTATTGTCACCTTCTCCAGTCTGTTTTGGAGGGACAATCCCGAACCCAGCACTTAACCCAAGTGAACACGTTATGGACACAGGGAAGGCAGTGCCAGCACCTGTGGCCTCTGGCCCTTGAGTTTGTGCTGGTCACCCTCTGCTCCAGGAAGGGAGGCAGCAGGAAAGCAGCAGCGATTCCAAGGCTATTACACTCCTGAGTAGTTTTATCCTTGATTTTGTGTTGCTGCTCCATCCAGCCCCAGGGATGCAGCCGAAGGCAGGGCCAGAGCAATCCCTGGTGACAGCAAGAAAAGGGACAGTCCTGACACAGCCCAGCTTTCTGTGGGATGATTCAGCCGGGCAGGAGGAGGTGGGAGAGCCCCGGCAGGGTCCGTGCCAGGCTCATCCCCACCTCCTGCTCCAGCAGCATCCCCAGGATGAGACTCACTGCCCCAGCAGCCCCTCCGTGGATTCTGAGCATCCCAGAGCCTCCTGCTGCTCCGGGGCCACGGACCCTCCAGGCTGACAGCAGCAGCATCCAGCGCCTCTTCCAAAGCAGCTTTTCCTCCAAAAACCCGGCCGGTGCTGCAGCGGGAAGCCCCCCCCAGCTCGTGCCAGGGCTGGAGGCCGATCCCAGCGCAGCGTTCCAAGGAGCTGGCCCGCTCCAAGCACCTCTTCCCTTCTCCTCTTTCTTACCTACTCCCTGCTCTGACACTTCAGCTCACTCAAGTGACCCGGTTCCTTCCCGTTTCCTGCTTCCAAGCTCCACGCCAGCCATTTATCACCTTTCCCTTTTGAGTTTCCTTGCAGGGAGAAGCACTGAAAAGAAATCCACAACCTTATTGTCTGCTTGTTTTCCAATACAGTGAATTTATTATATGTTGCAAAATCAGCATTCAGCTTTTTTAGTGTACAAAAAAAGGACACTAGCTCTTAAGAAAAAAGATTAGGAAAGCTGAAGACTATGCTGCTTTGAAATTGTAACATTTTGGCAAAGTGAAAAGCTCTTTTGTAAACTCCAACTCCATGGCTCAATATAGTTTTTATCCACAGTACAATATTACAAAGTAAAACACAGTATCAATAAGTTAAGATCATACTTAATCACCTAGAACTGGTTTCTATTAACCCAAAAAGCACAAAATTTTGCCTAAGCTTCATCGTCTCTAAAAAGAAAAAAAAAAAGAAAAAAAAAAAAAAGAAAAAAAAAAGGCAGATTCGACTACAATTCTTTAACACAGTCCAAAAGAAAAGTGAAGCAGGAAGTTGGTGGATGCTAATTGGGTCTCACAGTTTGGATAATTCATTAAATATTTTCAGGGGTTTTTTTATATTCAAATTTTTTAGAAGTTCCAGAATATACATGTAAATGTACACAATACATCTTTGTATACAACTCTGTTTGCAAAAATATCTTATAGCAGATGTATAAAGATTGAGATCCATCTCTATCCCCCCCCCCCCAAGCAACAACAGAAAAAAAACCCCTCCTTTCAAAATATTAAGGATCAGGAGAAGTGTTTCCATGGAAGAATTTACTCATCCTGGGTTTGTAGCTGCTGCCTCTTCTGCCATCCCGAGTTCCGCCTCCGCCGCAGTCGGAACGAAGCCCCCACCAAGCCCCAGCACTGGGGAAATTCAGTTTTTCCACCCCAAAATCCCGGCACTGGGCAGGGCCGGCGATGCCGGGCTGTGCAGTGACAATCCCACAGCGGGGCTGAGGGTTTGTGACATCCCAGGTCCTCCTCATCCCCTCCCAGATCCCCACGGCTCCGGGCGCGCCCACCCCGCTGCCAGAATTCCCGGCTGGGATTCCCGGCAAGGCCCCACGGAGCAGGAGCACGAAATTTTCCAGACAAAAGCTCCTTGCCTCCAGAGCTCCCAGCGTTTTCCAGAAGCACCAGAGGCAGGTGGTGCTGCACAAACGCTCCCTGATTTGGTTTTGATTTGATCTGGGGAGGAAGGGACGGGAGCAAAGCAATCCTGACCCCCGAGATTCCCAGCAGGAACGCCCTGGGGGGGTTCTGGGGTGCTCCCCCTGTGCTCCTTGGGCAGAGCATCTCTTCCCACCCTCCTTCTCCACAGGTTTGGGGCTGAGGACCAGTGGAAGACTGGTGGCATTCCAGTGGCATTCCAAGGGCCATGGCCACCGTGTCCCTCTGGCTGTCACCTTTCCCTTGGAGAAGGGGATGGCAAAGCCCTACTGAGCGCTGGATGCACAGGGAGAGACCTCAGAATAAAGTGACAAAGCAAAAGCAGTGGCCCTGGCTGTGTGACAACAATGAAATAATAATAATTATAATAATAATTAATAATTTTATCACCTATTTTTAATACAGCAGATGGACCCACGTTTTGTTTGGGGCAGGAAAAAACTCAAATAACTCCTTGTTGTAAGAAGTGTTTCCCTCCTTAACTCTGCCATTCCTCTCCTTCAAAGGGTGAAAGGCTCTTCAGTGCAACCTCCAAGGGAAGGAGACTCCACAGGGAAGGAATCCTTTACTTTGAGATAAACGGAAGCGGGAAGAAGTCAAATCCCACAGGCTGGCAGGATTAAAAAGGGGAGAGGGGAGAGAAAGAAAGGAACAGCAGAGTTAAAGGACACCTTTGTGCTTTTCGGAGTGTTTCTCACACCCTGGCCATACTCTAAAACGTTCCCTTCAATCCAAAGTAAAGAATTAAAAAAAAAAAAAAAAAAAATCAGGAAGCAGGACTGCAGGGAGAAGCTGGCTGAGATAAAGCACACCAGTGGTGGAAGGGATCTGCGTGGGAAAACAGCACCTTACTGCTCCCACAAGGATTTGCTGCTGCCTTGGAAAGACACACACACACAAAAAAAAATATCCCAGGAGAAAGCAGAGCACCCCCCCACCCCCTCCTCTCATGGATCAGGGAATAAAGTCACTCGTCTGGGTGACTCTTGGGTAAGTTTTAGTAATACTGCAAGGAAAGGGTCCCAAGCACTTGGCCTAAAAGGAAAAGGGAGGCACAGTTTTAGAAAAAAGATGCTTTTTTCTTTCCTCTTTTTTTTTTTTTGATACAAAAATAGACCATAGTCTCATTAGCAATTAATAAAATTGGCTGCCTTGGTAGAAAATTAGAAAAGTCAAAGCCAGACAGGTCTCCATCTTCCCAGCACTGGTAGCTGGAGGTGAACTGGGCGGACTGGGCAGAAGGTTTGCACCCAAACGCACAGAGCAGATTGAAAAAAAGGGGTTTTGGGAGGGGTTTTGTTTTTTTGGGATCCACCTCTTCCCTGGCCAAGGTGCTGAGCCCCAGGGGACCCCCTGTGCTGCCACAATTCCCTCCCCACCGAGGATGACAAAGCAGGGACAGACAAGGAGAGCTCAGGGAACGTGGTGTATTTCCGCGGAGCCGGGAGCACACAGCTCTCATTCCGAACAGTCCTAGCAGCAATTCCAGTTCCTCACCATTTGCAGGACAATTTGTAACCCACGTGGAGCTGGGCCAGGGGGAATTACAACTTCATGCCAAACTTTTTACAGATTCTTAACCTGTGGGAGCTTCGGTCACTTTAGGCAAGTTTTCCCTTAAGTGTCAAACGCTGGCTTCAAATAAGCAGAATTTTTTTGTTTGGTTGGGTATTTTTTGTGATTTTTTTTTTTTTTTTTTTTTGTTATCCATTTGTTACATTCCAACATTCAGAGAGGCTTAAAAACTCGGGAGGAGCGTGCTGGACGTGGACATGACAGATCTGGCATCTTAAAGTCATCCCCAAGTTCTTCAACCGCGAGGAATTAATGCTCGTCTCTGAAAGGGATTTTGGGTGTATAAAAGGGAACGTAACGTCCAGGGTGACTGGATTTTGGTTTGCCCTACCCAGTCCAGGGGTGAGTGGCAGCTAAAACTGCTGCTGGTCATACTCTGCTATCAGTTTTTTGATGTGGGCCAGTTTGTTGTGGAGGTATTCGCAGCGGTTCTTCTCTTGGCTGTAGTTGGGGTTTGTCTGCAAAACAAACAAACAAATGGAAATAATGCAGAGGTGGGAAAGGTTCTGGACAGATCAAAGCTGAGCCCCAGGTGGGCTCAACAGCACAGAGCAGATCATGGAATCAGTCATGGGATGGTTTGGGTTGGAGGGAAGGCAAAGATGATCTCATCATATGGGCAGGGACACCTTCCACCATCCCAGGCTGCTCCAAGCCCCTGGATCCAGCACTTCCAGGGATGGGGCAGCCACAGCTGCTCTGGGAATTCCATCCCAAACCCTCCCCACCTTCGCAGGGAGGAATTCCTCCCAATATCCCAGCCATCCCTGCCCTCTGGCAGTGGGAAGCCATTCCCAGTGTCCTGTCCCCTCCAGCCCTTGTCCCAACTCCCTCTGAGCTCTCCTGGAGCCCCTGTGGGCTCTGGAAGGAGCTTTAAGGTCTTCCCAGAACCTTCCCTTCTCCAGCCTGGCCATGGATACTGCCAGGGATGGGGCAGCCACAGCTTCCCTGGGAATTCCATTCCATTCCCTCCCTGCCCTCACCGGGAAGAATTTCCTCCTATCCCACCTAAACCTCCCCTCTTTCAGCTTAAAACCATGGATATGACCATGGAAAAAAGCTTTTTTTAGACCCTTCTTTAAAATAGATCTGTTCTGATCAAACCCAGCCAAGAATAAAAGCCCTTTTCAGATGATCCAGCTCCGGGAGCCCCATCATAGGGAAGGAGCACACCAGAGTTAGGCTCCACCTAACTGGGCTTTCAATCCCCCCACCTGCCCTCTGCCCCCACCTCACAGCCTCTGGAACAAAGATGAACTTCCAACATGCAGGGAATCTCTTCAAAAAGCTCCTAAATCCCCCAGGATGACAGGGCTCAGGACTGTATTCACTTATTTAAAGGAAAAACCCCCAATTCCCACTGGTGTGTGGATGCTTTGCAGAAAAATACTGAAATTTAAGGTATTTTATGTGCCCCAAACCCCAAAAATCTGGGGACAGAGCTCCAGAGACTGATCCCAGCTCGGATCCCATGTCCCAGCAGCCCCCAGATCCCAGAGGATCCTGTTATCCCTCAGCCTGTGCATCTGAAACACGAACTGTTCCTTCCCTGGAGAGATAAAGGCCCTGGCTGAACACACCCATTGTGCCACGGCCACGGCTCAGCGATCCCTGGGATCCATGGAGCACTCCCAGCTCCCCCCAAACCCTTTCTGATCTGCTTTTAGGGACAGGCTGGAGCTGAACAAAGATCTGCTGCAATTGCCTCAGAGCCTGGGTTTGCTCTTGGCAAGGGCCCATCTCTTTCAGTCACACCAGGGGCACCGCCCAAAAGCCTTCTGTGGCCAAGGACATTCCCTTACCTTTTTAATTTTCCGATATTCCTGTAAAATTTGATCGTGGATGGTCTTAAAAAAAAAAAAAAGGAAAAAAAAAATAGGGCATGAATTTCAGTTCTGCAGCAGGTATTTACTGATGGCTCAATGTACACAATTCCTCCGAATTCCAACCGAAATCTGCTCCCTCCATGGCATCCCTGGGGAGATCCAATGGCCACAACCAGCTCTGATTCCATGGATATCCTGGAGCTAACACAGAAGGATGAGGCCCCACTCCCCAGCCATGAGAACTACCTGTGACAAGCACCTGGATTCCAGGATAATTCACATTCCCAAAGCCCCAACTGATATTCTTTCCCCCCCCCCAAAGATCTGAAAACAATCCAGTGAGGAATTCTGCAAGGAGAAGAAGGGCAGGAGGTTTGAGGGAGGAAGCTGTGCTGAGCACAATAGGTGCTCTGTAAAAATCTGTTTATTATCCTCGACGAGACTCACTTTTTCAAGCTAATGAATAGCTAAAACTCTTTAAAAACCACTCCGACAAGTCCAATAATGCTGCATTATTCAGATCAAAGGTTGCAGAGGAACAGATGACCCCGTGCTAACTCCCCTTCCAGCCCCGATACGCTCCCATATGTGCAAATATGAGTTTTTCTGGCTGGGATACACTAATAGCTTCCAGCAGCTTTTGGCTAAGGACACCAATTGTCTCACTGAGGCCTTTCCTTGTCAACAAGTCCCATGATGTGGCTCCAGCCTGAAAAAGGAGCAGCGCAGAGCTGGGCTAGGAGCGTTCCCCAAAGCTGTCAGCTGTGTGCACGTTCCCCAGCAGCTCTGAGGCTGGAATTTAGACACCGACCCAGCCCAAACAGAGCACATCAAAGAACTGCAGCTTTGCCACGTGCAGAACGAGCTTTTTCGGCTGGTTTTAGCTCTGTTTCTACCTTATATTCCTCAGAGCCCTGCAAAAGTTGCTTCAGCTTGGCGTCCAGCTGGGTGAACCGTCGGGTTATCCGCTCTATCCGGGCGTGCAAGTCCCTGTACTCGTTGTATTCCGCGTTGAAGTCGTTCTTGTAGCTCTGACGCTGCTCCGAGGAGGAAATGGCTGCGTATTTTCTGCAGGGGAAAAAGGGTTTGGTGAATGGGTTTTTGAGGGGAATTGGTCTGGGGGGGAATTCTCTCTGGGATGTGGCAGTGCTGAGCACGGCGGGGGGGGTTGGGATGAGCTTGCCAGGTGACTGGAAACAGAAGTTGTGGGTAATTCAGAATGATGGGATCGTTTAGGTGGGATATTGGGAAGGAATTCTTCACTGTGAAGGGTCTGGTATGGAATTCCCAGAGAAGCTGTGGCTGCCTCATCCCTGGAAGTGTTTGGAGCGACCTGGGACAGGGGAAGGTGTCCCTGCCTGTGGCAGGGGTGGCACTGGATGGGGCTTTAGCTCATTCCAGCCCAAACCATTCTGGGATTCTGTGATTAAAGCTGGAAAAGCCCTCCAAGATCAAATCCCAGCACTGCCAAGGCCACCACTAACCCACATCCCCAGGTGCCACATCCACACAGCTTAAATCCCTCCAGGGACGGTGGTTCCCTGTCCCAGTGAAGAAATTCTCCCTAACATCCCATCCAAACCTCCCCTGGTGCAGCTTGAGGCCGTTTCCTCTCATCCTGACTTGCATTAAAGTAGCAAATTATGGAGGCAACCACCAGGGATTGTTGCCCTGACCTCCTGTAAAACAAACAATGCTTGCTCCCAAAACTTCCTATCTGTGCCAGATAGGGTGGAAGAGGCAGGTACAGCCAAGCCTGGGAGCAGCTGGGGGTGGAGGAGGACACTCAGATAGCGCTGCTACAGCTTCTCTAACTCCTGCTGGCCCGCAGAACATGGAGTTCTGCATCTGTGCCAGGCATTGGAACAGCAGGAATACGATGCTTCCAGTGTTAAGAGTCTTTAAAGGAACACAAAAAGCATTGAGCCATCGTTGCAAAACGCTCGCAGGGTGATTATGTGGCAAGAGCACGACAAGAAACCACGGTGAGGAGCTTTATTCAGTTTTTTTTTTCCCCCACCAGCAACTCTATTTCCAGCACCTTCTGGAGACACTCGATGTGCCCTGAGCTCAGGTTGAACTGATGTGCCTTTGGGGGCCTTTTGGAAGTGATTCTGCTCAACAAAAAGCCATTAAAGCTGACATTTGCAGCCCTCTCTGAAGGTAAAACTCATTTTTTGGTAGGTGATGGCTCTGATTTGCCTCCCTGCTCCGGTTGCAGCAGGGCCAGCTCAGTGCATGACCATGGAAAAGCTGATTTAGGCCTCAAATTCAGGGGGAACTTTCAGTGCTTTAACTTTTTAAGTGCTCTAAACTTCTAGAACTGACTCCTTGCCAGGGGCTGGGCTAAAGAACCATCCACACAGGATAATGAAGCATCAAACAGCAGTGGCAGCTCTTAGAATCTGAAGAGCTGGACACAAACCAGTCAGGTCACACCAGCTGAGAGCACAGAGCTCCCAGAGCTCAGAAACCTCCCCCAGTTCCTTTGCAGAGGGCTCAAGGAGCTGCAATATCCCTTTTTGGGAGGGATCAGCACATGGGTGAGAGAAAAAAAAACACCCCCAGCCACCCAAATTCTTCAGAATGGCCCGAAAAATGTCACCTTGAAGGCGTTGCTTGTATGGCTGATCCAGCCCAGCAAAGCAGAAACCACACCAGCAGCCTTTATCTGCTCCAGAGCTTCCTCCTCCATCCCTTCCCTCCCAGTGATCCCAGCACAGCCAAACCAGCTCTGATGGAAACAACCCCCAGGCTGGGACATGCACAGAGAATTCCCCCCCCACCAGCTACAACTTTTTCCCCACCCCAAAGCTTTGTTTAGAACAGGTTTGGGTTTATGCAGATTTTGGGCTTCCTTCACAGGGATTTTTGGGCTTCAGTTGTTTAATTAACCCCGAGGGGATCTGATTAAAGAGTCGAGAGGTGAAACAACTCACATCCTAACCCAGGGGTTAGAGCCTCCCAGTAAAGAATATTTCACTGCTTTATGTAGATGATCTTGGCTCTGAAGAGGGGAAGAATTAGCAAACCACCCCAAATCCTTCCTTGCCCTGTCTTCCACAGCACGAAAGCAGATTATTCCCTCTCTGAGCTCCCAGCTGCAACATGGAGATGTTTAAACCTTTCAAACCCCCCTAAGGTATGAAATGTTTTTCGAAGCACTTCAACAATTTACAGGAGATCACCTTGAACTCCTTAAGGAGGTAAAAACCAGCTTTGATACCAAGTTTAGTCTCAACAACTGATCTGCAGAGCTGGGTTTGCTCTTTTTCTTACACCCACCTAATGAAGTTCTAGCAAATAACACAAAAAGTCCAACAAAAATCCCCAGCATGTTGTGATTTTTAGCTTGAAACACGATCCCAAAGTGATGAAGCAACCGATAAACATACTTACAATAAATAATCTGGCATTTCTGAAGTTGATGTTGGTACACTAGAATTATTGCATGTTCCATTTAAACCTGAAAAAATAAAGACTTGTTTATAGACGTTCTTAAACTTCAAAGCTCTTTGCAATTCAGCTTCAAACTCATAAAACTCCCCTGCAATATACAGTTTATGGAATTCTAAAGGGTTTCTGTTTTGCTTGGAACTGACAGAGGCAGAGGAGCCACAATAAGGTGGTTGAAAGTTCAAGGCTCCTCCAGTATTTTGTCTGTCAGCAAAACAACACCAACATCAGCCAGTGCACCGAGCAGCAAAAAAATCTGCATTTAATTGGTGGATAAACAGTGCCTGGAGTGGGATAACATCGACAGCACCACTGGGAACGAGGAAAACACAGCCCTGAGCCCAGAGAGCTGAGCTGGGCAAGGTGAACCTTCTTTTCTCCTGCTTCTACACCTGAGAGATTCCTGAATTAATATCCCAGAGCCCTGCAGGGCACCACAGAGAGGTTTTTAGGGAATGCAGGTCTCCCCTCACACAGCTCCACACACAAATCCAAGCAGAAGCTGCATTAGTGAAGGCTCAGCTAAGAATGTTCAGGAACTGAAGGAAGAACAGAATAAACCTAAGGCAGACTCATCCTCCACATCCCCCGAACACTGCAGGATAAATGTGGAGGAAGAAAGTGGTTGGATCCACATTTGGAAAGGGATATTTTCCACAAACTGGGTGCTACATTCCAAGCCCTCACCAGAATCAGCTGCACAACCTGAGTCAGCAGTACCCTGACTGCATCCCTAAAAAGATGGATTTTCCTCTGAATTTCCACAGAAAGGCTCTCCTGAGCAGGATGGGAGGATGGCACAAACCCAGCGTTTCTAAAACCGTCCCAATCCCAAACTCCTGCTGCAGCTCCTCCCGATTTTCCTCCTTTCCTGACCACAGCGTGGAAGATGCAGGACAGGGTTTAAGGATCGTGGAAGGAAAGGGACATGGGGAGGTTTGTTCTGTCTGTGAGTGCCACCTACTGACTGAAAGGACCCCAAAGGTCCCTCCAGAGCCTCTGGAACAAAATTCCAGGGAGAAACTCCCACTTCTGGCAGAAGGTGTCCCTGCCCACGGCAGGGGGTGGAACCAGATGAGCTTTAAGGTCCTTCCAACCCAAACTTTTTGTGATTTTCTGCTTCCCTACAGCCCCAGGGGGAACTGGGGAAGGAGCAGGATGGGGCTGGTGCTACCCACAGCAAGGCACAGAAGGAAAACATCCCAGTTCTGGCTGTCCAGGATCCAAGCAGGACTGACCACATCCTGTTTGTGATTGCTCCCAGTCCAGCTCGGATTTGTCACCTCACTACAGCAGCAGGAAAAAAACCCAACTCCTAATAATTAACAAAAACCCAGGAATTAAACTGTAAAGTGAAGCAGAAAAGGTGGTGGAGGCTCATCAGTTTCCCAAGGATTTGGGGTATTTGGGTATTTATAACACAAAAATATGTATTAAAGAGAGAACATGTGAGTGTGTCCCTCCAGAACCACTGCAGAGGCTCACGGGGAACAGAAACAACGTGGCAGAAACACAACATTCACAGAAAAAACTGGGAGTGACACAAAAGTAGAAGAATTCTCACAATTCTGCAGTGCCACATGACCATCAAACCCCACAGACTGTCCCCAGGAATCACTGCTGAGCCATCAAAGTGCATTTTGTCACTGCTGCAAAGCCTGTGGGGAAGGGGAGGGCTGGGACCAGCTCAATCCCAATGCCCTGAGAAGCTCTCCCTTTCCAGGAATCCAACAGATGAATCTCCATTTCAAGGTATTGTTTTTTTGGAGCCAAAACTGGAGGGTTTTCATGCACCAAGCATGAAGGGGAATGTAGAAAATGGTAACAGGGTGAAGGAAAACGCCAAGAGGAACTGAACAGATGTTCCCAGAGGCTGCAGAGAAAGTCCCAGTACCCTGGGGAGCTGTAACAAACAGCAGAAAATGTGGAAGCAGCAGGAAAAAGAATGGATGGGATCAGTCAAGAAATATTCTCTGCTCTGACTTCTAAGAGTGCACAGACTTGACTTGGAGAGAGTGGAAAATGTTTTCATCCCACCTCAACGGAGATTCACTGTTGGGTCAGTCCTTGAATAAATGAATTCCCAGCCCTAGTGGGATGGAAGGAAGCTTTTCCAGCCTGGAAGAGCTGGTTCTCCACTGCTTTAACAGCATTTATCACCAGGTTTATCTATCATTCCTTTTGTAGCCAATATTAAAAGCTTTTGTGAGTAACTTTTCATTAGAAATCCAAACAACAGTCATCACAACAGCCAACACAAGCGCTGCGCTGCTCTTCCCACTGCTCCCAGCCTTTCATCCCCATAGATTATCCCAGCTTTTAATTTAACCAGGAGAAACATGACACGCTCTGAGGCAGCTCCAAACAGCACGAAAGGTTAAACAGGAAAAACCTGATACCCTCTGTGGAGAGGAAGCACCTCTGGTGATTTGTAGGGAGGACAGCGCTGGCATTTGGGTCCCCACAGCGCCTGGGATGGCCCAGGACGTGCTCATTCCTCCAGGCAATGCTGGGATCACGCCCAGCCAACACCAAAGCACCTCTCGGCCCCCACTCACCTGGGACCTGTTCCTGGGGAACACTAACTAAGTCAGCATTTTTTATTACTTCACAGTTCTGCTTCTCCTCTTTGCACTTCTCCTCGCTTTTCTTCTCCTTCCTCTCCTTCTCCTTGTCTTTGTGCTTTTTGGATTTTTTCTTGGATTTGACGTAGGAGCCGCAGTTGTGTTTGCTGCTCTGGGCACAGTCTGTGGGCAGGGGGTGACTCAGTCTGTCGGGAGGCTCCGTGCTCTCACAGTCTCTGCCGTTGTGAGTCAGGTCGTTGCTGACATCCGAGAGGGGATCGTGAGGCCTGGGCAGCTCCAGCGCCGGGAGGGTGGAGCTGGAGCTCACCGGCTCCGGCAGGGCCGGGGGCAGGGCAGGGGGGGCCGGGGTGTCCTTCCCGTTGGAGGAATTCAGCTTCCCGTTGAAAGTGGGTTGGGTTCTGTGAGCCAAATGCGAGATCCTGGGCTTTTTGTTGGCCAGGGGGTCGATGAACTCCAGAGGTTGGGATCGTTTCTGTTTAGAGGGGGGGGGAAGAAAAAGGAGAAATAAATCGTGTTGAAGGTGCAGGAGTGGAGCTGGATGGTACCACTAGGTGGTGGTGCAATACAGGGGAGAAGGGAATACCTGCGGCTTCTCCATCCCAAGCTGCTTCTCAGAGCCCACAGTTTGGTGGGAGAGCTTAAAGAATCCCAGCACCCCATCGGCAATTCCTGACCTCCCTGATTATCCCCGCACAGGCCGTGCCACCCAGCCCGCTCTCACTGCAGCTTGTTTCAAAGCCAGCCCTTTGGAACTCAAACCCTGCAGCCTCCCCCTGTCCCAGCCAATTAGAGAGTGGAAACATCCCTGCCAGTGTCCAAGGCCAGGCTGGACAGGGCTTGGAGCAACCTGGGACAGTGGAAGGTGTCACTGGCCATGGCAGGGGGTGGAACAGGATGAGCTTTAAGGTCCCTCCCAGCCCAAACCATTCTGAGATTCTGTGATAAAAATATCTGTCCTGAGCACCCCAAAGTCCCTGCTGAGGAAAAATGTGCTCAGCCCTCTGGAGCACGGAGGGCTTCACCAGTTCTACATTTTATTCCCAGCTCTGTGGCCAAGAGCTTTACCCCTTCCCTGTTCCTTCCTCTTCTCAAGAACGAGGCATTGCCCGGAAGAGGGGAGGAAGTGACAACTGCTCAGTTCTCAGAATTTCAGGCACAAGGGGACTTTTGCAGCACTTTTAAAAAGCCGCGTCACAGGGGCCAACGTGACCTGAGCAACCCTTTTTTGAACAAGGGCAGAGAAGGAAGTGGCTCCCAGCTGTGCCCATACCTTGGAGGCAGCTGCCTCCAGCCTGGAAAAGCTGCTCCATGGAAGAACCCATCCATCAGGCTCAGCCCAGCCCATGCCAGCCACAACCACCTCAGCCAGGCCTCAGTGTGTGCCCACCTGGCAGCTCTGGGGCTGCAACAGCTCTGAGCCAAAGATTATTTAGTGCCCAGAGGAAAACAAGCGATAGCTCTGGATATTTCTTTTGGATAATCCATTATTTTCTTTCTGTCTCAGGCAGGACCGCGGCGTGTTTGCGAATGGAAACGTTGCTCCATCACTGAAATGCAGCTGGAAGATGGCTGGAGCAGCCCCTAATGCCCTCTTTTTCCCCTGGATTTTATCTCTCTTTGCTAACTCAGGGGTCTTGAGGACACTGCTCAGTGCCAGGAATTCTTTCCACCTGTCAAGGTAATTAAGGAAGAGCTGCTGGTTCTGCCACTGAGCTCAAGGGGCAAGGACAGCACGTCCGACCGGCTTGGTGACATCGCTTCCCAGAACTCCCCGTGTCCATCTCCCCAAGGAGGGGCCATCTCCAACTGCAGCCTCTGAACAGGTGACAGAACTAAAAAACTGCCAGATTTTACAACCTCTTCTCTAAAACCGACAAATATCAGCTTCTCCAAACTCATCTTTCTGGTTTGGAGGGTTCTATACATCTGTTTTCTAGAATTACCAGACCAATCTTCTTTTTCACCTTCATTCCACAGCTGAGCTTTCCCAAAATATTCTGCATTCCAGCCTACCAAATCCCAATCCTCTGCTGGCACTGCACCCATTAAAAACCATTTCTCTAAATAGAAACTGCAGCCAGAGAGTATTAAAAAAGTGACAGCTCACGATGCTGTGGTTTGCTGTCTGACACGACAGAATCATGCTGGAAACATTTATATTCCACATTGGATTGTCCCTGTTTCACCAGCCTTTCCTAAATCCAACCCGATCAACCACCCAAAGTTTCAACTGGGTCATTCTGAGAGATCAAAACCTCACCCTAAAGACCTCTGAATCATTAAAATATGGAGAGCCAGAGAAGCGAGACGACTTTTCAACCTTAAAAAAAAGACACTTTCTGAGCTAACTTGAAGGTGATCATTCTTCATTCACCAAGGAACATGCCCACAGCAGAGCAGGAGAGGATTTGGAATCAGCTACCTGGCAAACAAGTTACACAGTCCTTGTTCTCAGCCAGAGAATTGCCTCCCTCTCAGCGCCAGAGAGCACATAATTTCTTTACCTGTTAATATTCTTTGCCACTAATCCCCGGTGCGTCTGTCCAGACAAGTAGGCATTACACATTCCATTGGCAGGAGAAGAACAAATACTCAACTTGTCTGGGCTGACCCACACTGCAAGAAGGGAAGGCAGCACACGTTTCACAACGCCAGCAACGCCTGTGCTGGGAGATACCGGGAGAAGCGGGGACAAGGCTTCGCTTGACACGCGTCAAACGCGGCTCCTCCGTGGTTTATGGTCATGGAAAAAGCAGGCAAAATGTTCTTTTCACAGCTCTGTGCTCTGGCATCTCTGAGCCAGGAGCAGCCCAACCTGCCCCTGATCTGTCACAGCAATTAGGCTGCAAAAGGTCAAGGGTTTTAATAACTCAACCATGTTTGGGAGTTGCTTATTACAGCTTTGCTCCACTCAATTATTAGTAATGAGGAAAACACAAGCTCGTTCTCCCAGGAACTCCAGGAGGGATGGAAGCACTGCAAAAGGAATTTAGCCCTTAAAACTAAACCTGAGCCCCATTGTCAGAGATCCTCCCCACGTCCAAAGGAGAAACAGATGCTGAGGAAAAGCCAGAATTAGACTCCAACTTAATAAAACAGAAATAAAAACCCAAGGACCTCCTGACCCGGCAGCAGGTGATTACAGGGTGCAGACAGGCACAGCTCAGCCTGGACCCACATCCAGCAGCCAAATCCATCAGGAGGCACAAGGATCCTGGGCTGGAGCTGGGAGGGGGATCACCCACCTGAGGGGGAGAGCTGGAGCTGACGGTGTCCTTCGGAGGGCTCAGGGAAGGCGCTTCTCCCTGGAAACCACCGCTGTTCTGGGGCTGGCAGAGCTTCCTGCAAAACACAACCGGGGGCTGGTGACATCCCGTGCCAAGGGGACAGGTGGCACTGCACACCTTGCAGCAAAGAGCCTTTCCAGGCCTCAAACTCTGCTTGAAGGTGCCACAAAGGAGCTCGTTTAGGCTCTGATCTCTGGCAAAAGCTGGGAAGGAGAAACTCTTACAGGAGAATATCACTGACAAATTGGAATTCCTTATCTCTTTCTTGCTTTGTCGTGATTTTTGTGGCTCTTTGGTAATGGAAGTCACACCTTGGACCAACATGGCCAAGGCTGAGCTCTTGGGCACATGAAAGGACTCCCTGTTGAGGTTGGAACTTCTTTTTCAACAATTTTACCTTTTTTCCCTTGAACTGCTGATGTAAGAATTAAAACAAATTAATTCCAGCCTCAGAAACATAATTCACACGGAGATGAGTAAAAGTGGCATTGAATTTCAAGGTGAAAAGGATATCATATATTATTCCTGCTGATTGAAATACAGCTCAGGAAGACATTAATTAAACAAATTTCTGCTGAGTTTTTGCTTTCTGAGGCAACTTGGAAAGCAAAGCTCACTGAAGAGGGGCTGAAACTCAAGCTCAGATGTTGAGGAATAAGTTCTCCCACTCATTAGCATCATTAAAACAACATTTTATGGTAACAGCAGCCCTTTCAGCAGTGAGCTCCTCTGGGTCCAGGAAAAGCAGGATTATAACAGGAACTGCTGAGGTATTATTGGTCCACCAGGATTTACATTTCGGGCTTCCCAATAATACTTTTCAGTTGCATCATGCAAAACAGAGCTACTCTGGGCTGTATTTGTGGTATTGGACAAACAAAAAAAAACAAAACCCTTTTGTAGCAACAAGAAGTACAATTAGAATCACTTGAGTGCCTGAATTCCCCTCCAGGCTGGGTCTCTGCTCCTCTCCAGATCTCAGAGTATTTTCCCAGCCCACCAGCCCAACAATTCTGACACCAGACTGCCCCTCCATTAATCACCCAGGAAAAAAAAAACCACTCTTGCATCAGGTTGCAGCTGACAAACTGCAAAAAAAAAAAAAAAAATAGAATTCGGGGTTAAAGGTTTTAATAAAGTAGCTCTGCAGTCAGTTTGTCAGGAGCCTGAATAACCCACCTTGAAATTCCCCCACAAGAAACTGGAATCAGCATTGAAGCTCACCCACATCCTTTAAACATTGGGAAGATTATCTCAGAGATAACACCCATGACTTGACAAGATTTGGCTTCTAACTCCAGCTTGAACCTTGGGCTGTGTTGCAGCAATATTTAGACATCTGCAGTGTCACCACTGTCCTGACTTTGTTTAATTTTATTTCAAACAACCTTAGCAGCCACAGATCGACTCACGGAAAGGACTCGGGGATTGTGAAAACGGGAAGGAGACATTGATATTGCCTAAAAACCCCAGTGAAAGTGGTTTTTGGGGGGCTGGTTGATCAGCCTGAGCAAGCTTATCACATCTCCTAATTGTTAATTGTGGATTTTAAGGAGTCATGAAAGCATTGAGGTCAGCAGAGGAAAGACTGCAGAGAATCCTGGAATGGTTTGGGCTGGAAGGACCTTAAAGCTCATCCAGTTACAGGTTGGGACATCTTCCCCAGACCTCAGGCTCCCCAGCGATGACAGAAAGATGGAAAACATAAAAAAGGAGGAAAAACGAGCTGGTTTAACCCTAACAGGAGGAAAACCGAGCTGGTTTAACCCCAGCACAGTTAGACCCAGCTTTAATATCTGCAGATGTGTTAATTACTGCAGCTGCTGAGGCACTGAGTGGCCACTGGCCCTGAAATGCAGGAGGACCTGGAACAATTGGTTGGCTCCAGGCAACGACGGCGCCCAGCGATGCAAACCCCAACGTCTGCTGCCTCCTGTGCCCTTTTTCTGGCTCTGTTTTCCTCCTGTCTTCAACCCCACATGTTTTTTTTCCATTCTGGAGCCTCATTACCTGCACTGGCTGAGCAGGGCTTTGTTTGTACAGTTGAATACATCCTTTCCAAGGTCTATTTTTAGACCCTTGCCCAAGTGAATGCCACAATTCTAGAAAAAGCAGTAAACATGGCTTTTCCACAGGGAGAAATTCACTTCGGGGGGTTTTTTTTTGGGGTGGTTTTTTTCGGTTTTTTTTTTTTGAAAGCCGTAAAGATTGCATGGCAGTTGGATTTTTCCTTTTAATTACAATTTTATAATTTCACATCAAGGCCATTTAAACGAGTTCTGATTTTCTTTGAGCACACCAAAGCACTTGGAGTGCAAGTTTTCTGTTGGTTTAAAAAAGTCTCATCTCTAAGTCAATTGTGCTTTTGAATCATGGGAAGTGCTCAAACAGAGCACGCTGTGCTTCAGTTTAACCAAAAGTGCAATAAAATAAAGCACAAGTAAAAGCTCTGCCTGCATGACAAGACCTGTACCAAGGCACTGAAAAATATCAACGCTCAGAGCAGAATTCGGGAGGAAACTGGGAGATTTGGTATCTTTCCCTGCCAGCCAGAAGCTTCCAAGCCTGGAGGCCTCACCTAAAGAAAGTATCTGTAGAGGGAACAAGTTTTCAGCAGCTAAGGATGAACTGAGTCTGTTAAGGGCTCTTTCAGGAGGGAACATGGGAACAGAGATCACACTCCAAGCAGGACAACCAGCATGAGTTTTAAGGGATTTATCCCACAAAACAGCCTCTTGCTTTTTCCATGCATCCATGACTTCAATCAAATGTCAGATTTAGGGGTGAAACACTTCAACCTGCACAGGAAGATGTGGAAAAAAGGAAGGAGAGTTGAGCTGGACACATTTAATCCACTCATCTCCCAGGATTTCAGACCAGCAGTATTATCTCTACCAGCTCTGCTCCCATCCAGGTTTCCCCCCAAGCTTTGCCTTCAATGATTTGAAGACAGCCCAGGATGATGTGAGGAGCGGATCCACTTGGAAATATTCAAGTTTAGTCAACTCCTACAGGTCCCTGGGTGATGAACAGTTTCAAACGATGTCAAAATAAGTCACACACTCAACTTACAGACCTCAGTCACCCTGATTTACAGAGCCTGCCCTGGCCCAGGATTCCCTGGATGATACCAGAGAGAAGATGATGGATAATTACCTAACGAGGATCCTCTTCAACAACTGCTGATCTCCTTCTGAGTAGCCAGGCCAGTCCTTCTGCACTTCTTTGTATACACAATCTTTCAGTGTGAAAGTGCTGTCCTTGGCACTCAGATTTGCCACCTGGAACAGAAGGAATTTGGAAAGCCATCGTTAAGGTTTAATTTTCTCACTTCCTGGACCAAACAAGAGCTAAGATGAAGGCAAAATCTGAGCAGACTTAGCAGCTGTTAGTAGTGTCAGAGAACAAGGAGAGACTTTAATATTTCATTTCCTTATTATTAACATTATTTAATCAAACTGTGCCTTTCCTCTCACCTTGTCACTGCAATAATTCATAATGAGTTTCTAAAGCACATCCAGTTGAGTGGGAAATAAGTCATATATGAAACAGATTATTCAGCTTGGGGAGCCTGGACCAGTACACCACCACGTGATGCTAACACCTGGAAATAAAGCCTAATGGGAACAGGCAGGTCACTTATCACACCTGTCCCATAGCCAAAATGGGGCAGTTTATGGCCAAAGAGGAACTCTTGGGGCGATAACTTGGTTAACAATTGCCAGGAGATAACTTCTCACTAATGAGCCAACAAAACAGGCCACAGAGAGCTGCTTTCTCAGGGAGCTCTGAGGAGAATGCCCTGGGATCACCTGGATTTTATGCAGAACTTTTCCAGGGCAAGAACAGAACCTAGGATTTCCAGCTTCAAGCCAGCAGAGCTCTGCAGGGAGCTCAGCACACTTGCACCAGCAGCCACCTGACATTTTATCCAACCCTGTCCCTGTGTAGTTTCCCCACAAAACCCTGCACGGAGAGGGAACGCTGCTGGAACGGGCAGAGCTGGATTAGAATGGAAACAACTTGTGAAAGAGTTATCCCACTTGGATCAGTCTTTCCACGGCCTGACTGAAAATTTAACTTCTTGCTGCTAGTTACATGCCTGAAAAACCAGAGTTGGCACAAAGCAAAGAGCCCCAGCGAGGCCTTCACTGATAATGAACCTCTCTTGGGTGATCCACAGTCATGGAATGGTTTGGTTCCATCTCATCCCATGGGCAGGGACACTTTCCACTATCCCAGGCTGCTCCAACCTGGCCTTGGACACACTCCCAGGGATGGGGCAGCTTCTCTGGGCAACCTCAGCTCGCAAAGCACTGCAAGTTTGAAATGAAAATAAAGCTTTCAATGTGTTTTTGAAGAGGGATGAGGAGGCCCAGGTGCCAAATGCTCTGCCCAGAGCCAGGCAAAGCCAGCAGCTGCATCCCAAATTCCCTGCTGGAGCCCCTCAGCTTGGAGACTGCTACCCTTGAAAGTGGAAAATGCTTTTCTCCACTGCATGGAGATCTTCTGCATCTGTTTAGGGATTACTGTTCTCCATTGAGGATGTGGCTGTGCGCAGGGATTTCCATTATCCACACAGCAGGAAAATGCCTCAAAAACAAGCAAAAGAGTGGGAAGTCTTGAATGAGGTGAAGATGCTGCTGGATCCCTCTGCTTTTGGTTTAGGGAGGCTACAACCTAATATTAAAAATATCAAAAATCTAGGAATTTCAGAGCAAAAAGCTGCACAACCAACACGGCAAACTCTCCTGATAAGCGAAAAATAGAAAGCCCAGTTATCGGTTTACATGACAAACACTTTGTTTTTCCTTTCAGTCCTGTCAGCTTTCCAAAATCCTGAGCCAAAATACAAGAAGAATTTGAGTTGTGTTTTACATCGAGGTATCCCTGTAAACACACCCAGGAGACAAAAGCAAATCCAGGTTCTCCTTTACCAAAAAAAAAAAAAAACCTCGCCCAGAATTTCTCTGCTCCCTGCCTGTTCCTGGAGCCCGGGAAGAACAACTCGGATTTTTCTCTGCACAGAGGCTGAGAGCTGCTACCTCCTTGTTTTGCTCGTGTGGGACTCTGCAAGCTCCACCCCAGCCCTCCCAAAAATAGAAACCTTGCAAAATGAGGCAAAAAGGCCGCCAGGAACACGGAGTCCTGCGAGAGATGCAAGAGCACAATGAAACCCACACCTAGACAGATTTAGACGTGTAGCTTTAACACAGCCTGTAATTTTTAGCTTATCTGTGTCTGCCTGTGCATGGGAGCCCTGGGAGGGCTGAGAGGGATTAACTTTACGAGCACCACGTTTACAGCCAAATCAGCATTTAGCCCAACGAGGGCGGCCCCGTGGGCAGCGCCGCACGCGCCGCTCGCCTGCCAGGGATGGGGCAGAGCATCCATCAAAAGCGAGGATCAGAAACACAGATTTCTACTCTGAAACTCAGTGACAGCGTTGAAAAAGTGCTCCAAGAAACTGCTGGGAAATTAAGGGCTCTGGGATTAAAATCTAAGGAAGGAACAAGTTGTGCCAGCTGTGACTCTGTTTTTAATACGACCTGCCCTGTGCCCTTGGGCAAACTGAACTCCTGTCTCACTCTTTATGGAAAGGAGTAAAAAAGAAAAAAAAAAATTAAGATGTTTTTTCCAGAATATATTCCAGAACAGAAGAAGGCAGCTGCAGCATTTAAATAAATAGCCATGATGTGTTTAATAAAGCAGTGAAGGTGTTTACTGCGAGGCCTAAAATGGCACCTTTAATGTGACTCAAAGTGCTAGGAACTGATTCAGCTTGGAGACAGCTTTCACACTTGACACACAAATAATGTGCTTGGCAAGGAGCTACATGATCTTCACACCTAACCAGTGGCACTTCCAAGCAGGAAAGGCTCTGAGGAGTACAAAAAAAAGTGGGGGCATCTTTTCCTTCACATACAAAACTTGTGCCAATACAGAGCGTTGCTCCTTTACATCCATGAGAATAAAACAGGGATTTAGAGGTTATGACCAAATAACTTGTGGATCCTCAGTCAAGAGAATCCTCCCCATGACCAAGCAGAAGTGTCCCTCTAAAAGGGACTGATCTGGTGAGCCAAAATCATCTGGCTTGGTCGCACCCCCTAACCCGAGGCGTAGCCACGGGAGGCTCCTGCTATCTCTGCACCAGCACTGGGAGCTGAGAACTGTGTCCCCCACAGCCTTTAGAGTCACATTCAGCTGCAGCCTGGAGATAACAGGTTCCACTGCCACGGGAGGGGGGTCTGAGAAGACATTTTTCCCTTTACCTAAATCGTTGCCTTCATCAGAGTACAAACCTGTTGCAGAAGGTTATCCAGCAAATCCTTGTCCTGCTGAGAAAGTCCATCCTTCTGCAATCTGAGAATAAGTTCAGGTTTCTTATAAGGCTTTAGTGCCAGTAAGTGCACAACCCTATCTTTGAAGGGTCTCTGGGAAATCGCACTATTGCCTCTCTTTATTGCACTGGCAAGGTTGACTGGCGTTGGGCGCTTCCTGGAGGGAACAGCATCGGAAGCTCCTGGTGCAGGTTTACGCACCTGAACCTTTTTGCCTAAAATGAGATGAGAATAGTGAACTGCAGCAGTCACCTCGCAAAGGCCAGTGGGCTGTCAACACCAATACGGAGCTCGTCACATCCCTGTGAAGTGCCACGAGGCGACAAGGAAGGACAAACACCACCAGCACACCCCCTCCGTCCCGACGCGCCGCCGGAACGAGCATCCCGTGAGGTTTATGGTTCATGACAAGCTTGTAACAAGTAAACAGCAACACCAAGCTCTGGAAACCTGAGTATTATTGGCCACCAGCTTACATAAAGCTCCCTTTGTTTGCCAGCTTTTCATTTATCCCAAGTGCACGTATCCCCACGGTTAATCGAACTATTTCTGCCCTCCCTACGAGAAGAAAATTCTGCATTATTATGTAGAAGAGTGGAAATACGGAGTGGAAAGACCAGAACTGGTCAACGAGCGGCTCCCCGCTGCTGAGCTCAGCAAAAACGCTCCTCCAGCAGATGTTTCTGCTTTTAGAACAATAGGAACTTTATGGGGCTGGGTCCACCTCCCTTCCCCCTCCAAACACGGCCCCACGAATGGGGCTGACACTGGGTCATCAGCCTATTCATGAGGGTGCTGCCTGTGCTGATGGAATAACCCCTTCTCCACTGCGTTTGCAGATAAGTGACAACATAAAGCTGGCTCAGAAGTGCATCTCAGCTCCAGCCCCACTGTGGTTCTTGGTTGCTGACAGCACAATCCAAGAATTCACTTTTCCCATTCCTATGGAAAAACAGAACCCTCACACCATCACTTAGTGGAGCCCAAATCAAGGGACTGGGACAATTTCGAATACAGGAGCAGGTCCCAGCTACCAAAGGCAAACCAAGCAAAGCTGAAAACAAAACGTGTAGGTTCCAAGGTCTAAAAACCTGGAGATCCAATCAATAATCACTTGGGCTGGAGAAAGGGACCTTCGCTAGGACAAACAACATCCAAGCATTTACTGCAAGCGTTTGGGAGGTTTATTCCAGCAGGGCACTGCTCCATTGCTAGGAAGCGACGTTTTCAACTGAGTCATCTGAAGATACTGGGGATTGTCTGCACTGTTTGTTTTACTGAGCTGCACATTGCGTAACCCAGGCCCCATTTCCTGGCTTTTTATTATACACCACGGTGCTGGGAGAGGAAGCACGACCCATCCTCGGCAGGGCTGAGGGGAGGTGAGAGGGGGAACGACACCAATTCGCACGTTAAACATCCCACAATCCAGAGGTCAACTGGATTTTGTTTCCAGAAATGGGACGAGAGAAGATTCGTCAGCTTTCTAGAACTGCCTTAACTCTTGCCAGGTCATGAACAGTAAAAACA
This sequence comes from Corvus moneduloides, assembly GCF_009650955.1. Classification (NCBI taxonomy): domain Eukaryota; kingdom Metazoa; phylum Chordata; class Aves; order Passeriformes; family Corvidae; genus Corvus; species Corvus moneduloides. Next base: position 4,442,568 of record NC_045503.1, on the reverse strand, counting down.
TCACGTTGGGAGGTTTCCACTTAAGGGCTGGAGCCAAAATGTGCAGTGATAGGAAAAGAAAAAACGAAGTTAAGGCAGGACACAAAGGGTTTTCAAATATTTATACACATGCACGTCTGTGGATGCATGCACATGTATTTAGTGTGGTGACAAGCACACATCCCCTGCAGCTTTACCTGCAGCTATCTATTTACACATCTATTTATTCAAGTGTCAGCTCACATCTGTAAGTTCTGCTGCTCTCCAATTCCAACATTTCATATAATTTTTTCCACATCTGAGCTGCCTGGAACGACTCCACTGGCGCTGAAGTGCTGAGCTCTGTGTTCTCCTGGAAATGTGAGAGCCAGCCCTGTCCCTCCAGCCCAGGCTGCAGGGAATCAGCTGATGCTGCTGGCACACCAGGACCTGCAGATCCCACACGAGGACTGTCCTTCCACGCCCTTCCTTCTTGGACCAGAGCTCTCCTCCTCAAACACTGACATCTTATCTAGGAGCACTGGGAGCACACACTCTGCCCCTGCTGCTTTCACATGGCTCTGCCTCCATTTCAGGGCAGTAAAAGGTTTTAGCAGGAGCATTTTTAATTTTAAAAAGTTTTGCTCCATCTTTCCGGGAAGCAAATTGCTTTGAGAATCTTCTCCCTCAGAAGCTTTAACTTCAGGCACTTACTGTAATGTTCTCAAAGAGGAGCTAAACAAAATAATCTTCTGGCCTACAGGAAATCAATGCATTTCCTTCCTGATTACTATCTTGCTTCTCAGCTTTGAGCACTTGGCTGCTGTGACAATGAGTCAGGGTCAGTTCTACATTTTGCAACTCAACCCTTCTCATCACAGATCCTCTGAGAAGAGACTGGCTGCAGATCACATGGGCTGCAGGAAAAGCAGTTGCCTCAGAAAAACAAAAAATATTGAAACTCTGCATTCTGGTTACTGTTTGTGCTCTAAGTTTGTGAGCTGAGGTTAAGCAAGGTCCTGAGCCCAAGGCTGGCTGGCTGGCTGCAGGCTCCCTGTGTTATTTGCCATGGTTTTATTTCCTCTGCTAAGGCTTTCCTGCTGTTGTCACAGTGAGAAGGGCTGTTCAGGCTGCTTTGGTGTCTGTGTTTATTAACAGAGGGCACTGCTGACTGTGTCCTGCCTGCTGTGGTCTCGTGGGGCACAGCTGTGACACGGTGGTGGCAGTTTTAGCTGAGCTGGCCAGGAGCAGGGACACTGGGAGGGCTCAGCAGGGAGCCCCGGCACTGCCACGTGACAGACGTGACCTAATGCCAGAGCCATGTCACTGCACACAGACAACCCCACAGTGCTTTGGGACCTTAAAGATCACCCAGTGCCACCCCTTGCCACAGACAGGGACACCTTTGGGTTGCTCCAACCTGATCTTGGACACTTCCAGGGCTGGGGGCAGCCACGGTTTCCTTGGCGTGACGATGGAAGTGAAGACAACACAACACAAGGAGAACAGCCCCCCTAAATCAGACATCCATGAGGAACTACCAGGAACTTCTCACACTGCCACAATCAAGCCAACAACATCGGGATTTGCCTCCAGAACCTGCTGAGTCCCAAATGGAGTCCAGAGCCCCAAACTGAGTGGCTGCTTACCTACATATCTCCCCCCAGGTTTAATGACTATGGCGCTCCGGCTGCGAGTCTCCTCCTCTGCCTGTGCCATGCTCTGCCTCGCCTTCTGGTAGGAATCATCAGTAGCACACACGGTGATTTTATCCTGTATGCTTCCCAGGCAATCCAAATGGATATTGCCATTGCTGCAAGAGAAATGCAATGCAAAAGGTACTCCTGACACTGCAAAGGGACACCAGGCTGGCACTGGGGGACAGCTGGGGGGGGTGTTAGCTGAATAATAGTGGGGGACACACAGGGGAGCTGAGAGGGAACCAGATGCTTCCCAAAAAACCACATCAAAACAGATCAGAAAAACTCTAAAAAGGAAGAAGGTGCATTAAGCTTTGTTAGGGAAAAGATGCTTCAGAAGAGAGGGTAAAAAAAAAACAAAAAACAAAAAAAAACCAAAAACCAGAAGGCTGGGTTTTCCTTGGATGTCCCACTCACCTGGATACATACTGCTGGATGCAGTCAAAGCTCCCCTGGGGACTGTCCTTGCCAATGTTGGAGAGATAAAACGTGAAGGTCCGCACTTCCGCCGGTCGATCGGGCCTCGGGATCGCGATGTGCTGCTCGGGACAGGAGGGGGAACACTGGTCACTTGGGCAACCCCAGGCCGAGGAGAGTTCAATTCTCCTGCAGCCAGGATGCTCTGAGGCACCTTACAACAAGGAAAGCACCCGGGTTACTGCACAGAGAGGCTGCAAGGAGAATTCAAGTTACCCCCACTGTGTGCAGTGGGAAGGAAAGGAAACACAGGGAAGAAAGAGCAGCTGAAGATGGATATGGCTGTGACAGAACAGAGCTGCCTCTCAAACAGAGCCCACAACCTCCTTGTTCTAGGAATCTGACCCAATTCCATCGATTCAGGCTCAAAACAGACTCGCTCCCACTGTTTAGATTCAATTTAAAACACTCGAGGCTCGTTTCCTCAGAATTAGTGATCCAGCACTAAACATAGCACATGCCAGGTCACTAGGTAGCATGCTTATTCTTTTTTAAGAAATTTTAATTCCATAACAAGATTTCATGGCTCACAGTAGAGTGTGACGCTGCTTCTAAATTAAATATTTAATCAAGCATTAAGTGTGCTCCACAGACAACTCCTCAGCCATCCTGCATTGTTGTTCTCATCCCCCCCAGCCATTCATTTTTCAAAAGGGAAACTGTCTCCCCTCTGCATTCAGGATCCGACGTAAATGTCGTGTCTGAGCTCTACTATCACATCAATATTTGATAATTAAGATGGCTTCCAGAAGATGAGACAGAAGGAACACCAGCTCCAGCTTATTTTAGGCCAGGTTTTCACCACACTGATTTATATTTACCCAGATTGCCACATCTATGCAGAAAATACACACTCCCAGCAAGCCAGCCCGTGGCATCCACACATGACTGTGCTGGGACAGGAGGGGTTTTGGGTGGTTTCCTTGAGACCTCAGACGTCTCCAGCAGCCTGGAAAACCCAGGGATCTGTGTCCCTCTGCTAAACCACAGGGATGTTCTCGGAGGCTGCAAGAAGAGCCGAGCCCGTGTGTGGCGTTTCCCTGCCCTCAAACAGAGCTCCCTTCTTCCAAGCCCAGGAACCCAGACTTGAGCCTTGCTTCATACAGAAGGACAAGTCATCCCCAGGATCTGGGTCTGAAAACACTGGGAGCAGATTTTTTGGGTGCTGCTGGACCCTCCCTGAGCAGCCTCATTATCTCCCCTGCCAAACGTGTGCCACAGCCCTTGAGCCCTTTTAATCTTTCCTGGCATCCTCTGCCCCCACCCAGGCACGGGGAAGAAAATTCCCCTCTGCTTTACCAGAACAGGCACAAAGGCACAGTTATGTAAGCAGCAGACTGGGGGGATTTTGCAGCTGGAAATTTGGTGGGAACGAGGAGAAAAGGAAAATCCAACAGGGATGTTCCACTTCCAGGGGGATCCAGCCATGCTGCACCTGAGCTTGGAAAATAAAACCTGCAGGATGTCACCAAATCACATCTTCACACACTACAAGAACTTTCTCCTCGTTCCTGCTTTACCACTGGAAAAAAACAGCTGCTCCAAAAGCCCCAGTTTTGGATTTTTGTAGGATTTTTGCAGCGTTTCCAGAGGCTGTAAAATGAGGCAGAGTCACTTTAGTACTGAAAAGTGTCGCATGTGCAACCCGGCCGTTATCTAGGAATTATTTTTAGCTGAAAACAGAAGGTTTCTCAAGCCACCAAACCAGCATGGTGACTGCTTTGAGGGAGCCCTAATTTTGGTGCTGGGTATTGCACCAGTAACCAGAGACACTTAAAAATAGCTCGGTACAGATGTGACTTCTGTTTTCTTCTTTCAAGTAACATTCATCTGTGGACAGCTCACTCCGAACAGAGATTTCGCCTCCCTCTATTAATACCAGAACTTCATCCCAAGAAATGGGGGAAACGTTGTATTTTCCAATCCCAAAGCGAGGAGGTTTTGCTCCCAATGGTCATATTAAAAATGCTGCAGAACAAACGTGGGTTTGGCACCTGAAGGGTATTTTTTTCCCCACCCCCAGTTCAGTTCTGTCCCTGCTCTCACCACCCCACAAGCACCTGCAAATTTCACCCAGCTTCAGCTCTGATTGTGCATGTCTTTTTACCAGAAAAGAAGCATTTTCGGTATTTCTTGTACAGTTCTGCACACAATTTGTAATGCTGTGGTACTCTCCAGCTCTTCAATTCTAATTGATGTGCCCATTGAAACAAGCAAAACGCTCAAAACTCCATAAAAACTTGTACAACTATCCAAGGAAATCCATGAGGAAAAGCTGACAGCCAGGTGCTGCTCCTAAGGAATATCCATGGTCCCACTTTAGAGGAACACTGATAAAAACAACCTGGTTATTACGACTGAAATTCTGATTATTACACAGAATAAAAGCCATTAACAAGAGCAGCATCACTACAGAGAAACACATCCCGAGGCAAAATCCCAGAAGTTTTTATCAGCTCCTGTGAGATTCGAGGCACACCAGGATCCAGGCAGGAGGTTTTGTCCCTTGTCACTGGAACAGCTGTTTTATTTTGGGCTACAACCACTGACTTCCTCCTTTCTGCTGCTGGCCAGAGCTGCCACCTTGCTGACCCTGGGTTTTACTCCCAACAATTCCCTTCCCTGGTTAATTAGTGTCTCAAACATGGAAGTTTCTTTTTCTGTGTATTAGAAACTGAAAGTATCCTTGACAGCTTTCATTAGAGCAACACTGGAATAGGTGAAAACGCATGGACACAGTCATTTAAAGGCTTCCAGAGAATTAAATTCAAGAAGCAGCAGTTTGTTTAAATTCTTATTTTATGTCCTGCCTCCCTAAATCATCCAGTGAAGCATCTCCCTCCTGAGAGAGGGATATTCGCACAGAAAATTCCCACTGTTAAATCCTCGCTGCTTTAAATCACACTGGCAGTTGTGCTGTGCACAAACTTCCCACCCTCAAAAGTTAATGGGATTCTCCATAGCTGCATTTTTGGGAAGCAAAATAGCAAGGCAGCAAATTGGAGAATGGAGGAAGAGTGGAAGAAATAACTTAAAAAATAAAGCAGCTCAACAAATACGTTTTAATGTCATCATCTGGATGTGAGAGCCTGTTAAAATTCCTGGAATTATCTCTCCAGTCCAACTGATGGAGGATCCCTCGAAAGCATTTAAAGCCTCAGCTCCTTAAAAAGCAGGAGAATCCTGACATGCACAGTCCTACCCTTAAAAGCAGATGGTTCCCCAGCTGCCAGCTCCTTGTCATACCCAGGAAAAATAATAATAAAGGGACAAAGAGCTCTTTCTGTGCGCTCCCATGGAGCTGCAGCTCTCTTCAAAGCTCTACCTTCGGCCTTTCCTCGTCAGTGCCATTAATTAACCACTGAGGAGGAGCAGGCAGAGGTCAGCTCTGGCTGCCACATCCTCTCTCCAGCCCAGCCCTCCTGGCTCTTCTCCTTCTCCATGGAGTGACACTACAGGTGCCAGGCAGCTCTTCCACCAACGACTCATCTCTGGGAGTTCAGGGCTTAAATACAATGAACTCTTTTGGTTTTATTTTTTTAATTTCTAGAAGCAACTGCAGGATTTGAAAATATTCTTAATTACCCACAGAAATTAGTATTTTTTGTTAATCCATATCAGATCCAGGTGAAACCCACCACAAGCAGAGAGCAGAGGCTCAGGGCAGAGGAACATTTTAAGCTGTTTTGATCCCTTTTGCTACCTTTCCTTCAAGGAAAAACATTCAGAGGAGGAATTTCCAAAACTTAAGCAGCTTCACAGGAAAAGTCAGGTGTGGATGCTGCTTCCAAAAGGAAAGGAAAGCATTCCCAGTCTTTTCAGCTTCTTTATTCCATGCAAAGCTCATCCCATAAAGACAAATCACCCACCCTTAAGTTTTCCTCCTCACTTCTGACTGTGCCCAACCTCAGTGGCAGATTTTGATCTCAACTTTCACGCTGAGCTTTCGGGGAAGTTTCAAGTCTAAACAAAGTAAAAAACCTGGAAATTGCTCCTTTCTTTATTTCCCAGGACAAGAAGGTTTGTATTTTTCTTCTTAACTTACAATAACAATCATGTCTTTCCTGCTACATTTTCTATGTACTGTTAGGGAGAATAATGTCACAAAGTAGGATGTGGGCAAGGACAATGTGCTGGGTTTAATGTCTACTCAATCCAAGCCTTTTTGAAAGCTTTAATGTGCCAGTGCATGAAAAACAATCAGAAGTTACAGCCATGTTCAGATTCTTGGGAAAAAAAAATTTAAAAATTAAATTCCCCTTCTTTATGCAGAGACTAAAGTTAAACACAGGCTTTTTTAGAAATAAAAGGTATATAAATGACATTTTTCAAGTTCACTGAAGGGCTGCATTGCTTTACCAGAAACACCACCACGTAAATCTCAACGTTGTCAGCAACTGGCATGACAGACTGGTTCAAGGGGCTAAAAATACCCTGGAGTTCTGTCATCGGAACAGAACTTGGGGAAGTAAAACTCCTAAATCTAAAATAACTTCTGGTACTCACAGAACTGCAGTTGTATTAAATAAACCTCCAGGACTCTCGGAGCAGCCTCCAAGCTCTGCTGCTGGAAGGAACTGGTACCCAAAAAGTCTTGGGCTCAGTTTAAGGCTTGGGATACAGGTGAGATTTTCATGGATTTCTGCACCTTTTCCTTGTTCTACCCAACGGCACGGCCTTATAAATCTGAATTTCCCAAAGTTAGGAAATAAAGAGGAGGAAAAAAAGGTTTGAGAGAGAGAGAATCCATGTGATCCATGGGCAAACACCTTCCTGGACCACACCTGAACCTCAATCCCTCACTTTCAGCAATCACAGCATCATTCCTTGAGCTGGAACAGCCCAAATTCCTCACTCCCATTAAATGTATAACCCAGGAAAGAACTTTTCCAGGTACAAACTTACCCCTTGGCTTCCTTGAAACTGGATGACTGGTTTTGACGTCACAGCATCCTACAAAAACAAGTGGAAAAACAAAAATTACCTCAGAGAAATTCAAAGCTCCAATGTTCACTGCCATACCATACTCAAGCTTAATTTTTCACCTGGATTTTTTTTACTTTCCTTAATTCTTTTTTAAAGGGAAAAGGCTCAGGGAAATGTAGATTTCAAATAAGAAAACAAAAAAAGTTCCTGAACCAGACATTTGTGTCCAGAAAAGGGATAAACTAAGGTCACCCTTAGTTCAGGAGAGGAGCAGCTCAGAGGTGACACGTGGTTCCTCCCGACCCCTCCACCACATTTTGGGCACAGAACAGCTCAGCTTTGGTGCTTATGTAAGTTTGGAGTTTAAAAATGGAGACTCGAAGGGAAAATTTATTCCAGTTCTCGTCCTGAGAGGACGCAAAGGGAATTTTTTCCAAGAGAAAGCTGGCAATCCTTTGGAAAAGCAAACTTTTTGCAGCTCCGTTGCAAAATCGTGTTGTTACGTTGCCTGTTTCAACAATCGGCCTCTTCCTCCAGGCTCAGTTGCTTCCATTTAAAAAATCATATTCCTGGGACTCCAAAACTGCTCCAAAGTGCTCAATTTCAGCCTTTCTGCCTCGCTGTGATTTTACAGGTCACAAAGACTTCCATTCCAAGTCTCACCTGAGGTTTTAACTCAAGAAAAAAATAACAGACCCAACCCAAGCCACACTGAATTTGGATTTCTCCAATTCCAGCACAATTGGGGCTTTGGATGTTTTATTTCCTAAATCACACAAAGCATTCCATGATGGGACTTGAGCTCCATGGGGCTTGTGGGATCTCACTGTGAAGCTTTCCAAAGGGCCAGAAGAATTTATAAATAGGTTGAAAGTGTCATTTATAAGTGAAAATGTTGCCATATGTATGGGAGACACATTTCCATGGGAAAACCACCAGGAATTCGGGAGAGCAAGTAGAAAAGGGTGAGTTGTATTGTCCTGTTTGTGTCACCCAGTTTCCAATGGATTACAGAAACAGATATTTACATTTCAGCAGCAAGAGAGTTAAACAGCTTGAAATTCATGAAGTTTATCACCTCTCCTAAAACTTTTCCAGCCCAGGAGTGAAGAGACTCGGCCATGACATCAACAAAAAAATGGTTAAATTCACCAGCAAAATAAAAAATCCTTTTAGCCCAGATAAACCTAACAAAACTTGGCTGGATAGACCCAGCCCAAGACAGAGTCTGAGGCTTTGCAGAGCCCACCCAACACAAAGTCACAGATCTGCATCACACCCAAGATCATTATGGGACATTTATGATGCTGAGGAAAGCAGGAACACGCTCAGAGCTGACAGCACTCCCTGAGCACTGGATAAGGAATTTTATAGACCCAGAACAACTTTTAGAAAGCACCAATAAACAACATCTTGCTCTTGGTACAGAGATCACTGAATTCCTCGAGTGCCACGACACTGCATTCCACAGGACACTGTTCATGGACAGCCTGGCCAGCTTTTTGTTCCCCGTGTCCAGAAATTCATAGGAACATACTTGAGCAAACAAGCATTTGAAACATGAAAAAAATCTGGATTTAAGAAAAAAAAAAAAAAAACAACAAAACCCGAAAAAAGCCAACCCATGTTGTTCTTGTACAGCAAATTACAGATTTGGGAAGTTCTGCTCTTCGGTCTGGAAAGTTGTTTAAGGGGAATAAAAAGGGGGTAAGGAGGATGGAATAAGGAGGCAGGAACAGAAGTCCTGATGCACAAATCAGACACAGTTTAATTACAGAACTTATAAATCCCACAGTCTACAAATAAACTGGTTTGAAGTTAAGTGGGTAATATCAGCTTTATGCAAGCTAAATGGCAAAGCTGAGATTTATCTCCCAAAATTCAGCGTTTCTGTCTGTGCCTGTTTGTGATCCCCTCCAGAGGAACATTGGAGCTCCCTGCCACACTCCACAGGAGGGATCACAGGGAAGAGATGGGTATGGGATGGACACTGCACCATCCCAGGTCCCTTTTTAGGCAGGGAAGGGGAAGGCTTTTGGCATCTCAGCAGCACCATCCCTCCACAGGCATCACTTCCCCAATGTCCAAATCCGTGGCAACAGGTCGTTCAGAACATTCATGGAACAGGAGAACACACTGCACACCCTAAACTAATTAAGGATGTGACTCTAAGTACCTTTATTAGATGAAATTAAATGCCTGCATGGACACCTCCATTCAGAATAAAAGAGAACAGATGAATGACGTGAAACCAAATTAAACCCACGTTTCCATTTGTATCTTCATTTGGATTAACTTCCTTGGATGTTCTCAGATGGACAACCCCAATTTTAAGGGGTTCTTGCTGCCCTTTCCAAAACCCCTCTGTCACTTTCTGAACAGTCACCTCAGAGTCACTTAATTCCTGTTCCTTAGTGATGCCATCACTGAACTTCCTGCGTTGCAGTTCCTACAAGTGCCATTCCATCCCTTTTTAGTGGGAACAAGGTCTTTCCCTGTGTCTTTCCAATTAAACCAAGTCATCTCCTCAGCCCTGGGTGCAGTAAATCCTTGGCAAATCAAGGATGCTGATGAAACCTCATCTTTGTGTTCAGACAAGAAGAAAAACAAGATAGGTTTGTCCAAGCAAAGGGGCACAACCTCACCCAGTGAATTCCAGCTTTAGCCCTCCAGGAGACTCTCTGTGTTTAGAAACAGCTCCTGGAAGCTGATTAAAGATAAAAAACTAAGGAAGAAAAGCACAGTTCAGGTACTTTGCAGCAGCCACCTGTCAGGTGAGCAGGTTTTATGCTGCTGCCAGGTAGCAGATGTTCATCCCTGCAGCTCATCCATGAGGGTGACAGCGCTGGAGAGGTCCAGAGGGAAGGAGCACAATTCCTGGGATCTGTGGGGAACACCACATGAGAACCACCCGTTTCCAGAGGCAGCAAAGCCCCTTTAAACGCACCTCAGACGCAGGAATTCCACTCCTGCCTGTGCTATTGTTCCAGCTGAAGGCTTCCTGACGCAGCTGGAAGGTTGGCAAAGCGTTCCTGCAGCTCCAGGGGCTGCCAGGTCCCACAAGGAGCTGCGTCAAACCTCCCTTGGAACGGCAGAGGAGCTGCTGGACCAGAGCTGGGCCCATCCTGCAGTCCCAAAGCTCTGCAGGAATAACTCCCAAAGGAGCATCCAAACCACAGCTGTGCCTCTGAGATCTACCCAAACTGGAATTACCAGCTTCACCCTCTCCACCTGACTGGAAAACAGACCCTCAGAAAGGGCCTGGATACACCTCGGTATTTATTCCATAAAATTTCATTTATTTGCCATCTGGAAAGAGAACTTCCACACTTCCATGCCCCCCCCGTTCCCTGCTTTCCACAGCTCCTGCTGTATTCCCGGGGAATGGTGGAGAAATAAAACCCTTTAAAGCTCTGCTCTGGGATGCCAACATGAATAAAACCCCACAGACCCAAGTGCTTTTTGTCAGTCCTCCACATACCATAAGATTATTTCAGAAGTCATGAGATTAAACCAGAAAAACCCCAACACTCATCCCCAAAGCTCCCACAGGATATTTAGCTTTTATTATCAGAGAATTGTGCTCATCCTTTAGTTTCCCCAGGCTAGAGGAGAGCACAAAACCCTAAAGAGAGACTCTGAAAGCTCACAGAGGTGGTGGCAACACACAAACAGCTCCTCACACTTAAATATTCCAGCTCTGGCACACGGAAGCTGAGTAAAGAGTACGAAGGAAGAACAAGAAAGTGTCAATAGAACACAGCAGAACTGAATGTAAAACTAATGAAGTGTTTTATCAGGGATGATTGAAGCTGGCAGAAGGTTTTTAACACCTTTAGCAGAAAAGCTGGATAGGATGTTCCTACCCAGGATCAGAAAGGACACTGGAAATCCTCAGGTCAAGTACCCAGCTGAAAGCCTCCCTGTTTCTTCAGGGAAATACAGATAATTAAAGAATACGTCGTTTTGGGAAGTTCTGTCATGTATTTACTGGAATTTATACTGCAGCCTGGGTTCTATGGAAAATATTTGCCTGAACTTAGTATTGATGTGTTTGTCTGCTTTGTTCAATGTTCAGAGTCACCAATGCCCAGAGTGCAACTGAAAATTTACCCTTATTTGTGTTGGAACAAGGGGATTATTTTCAGAATTTAAAGCTTCTTACAAACAGTTAAAATTAGTAGCAAGAATTCCAATAAATATACAGAGAAACTATAAAATCCTGCTAACCAAAGCTGGCATTAATGGGATGTTTTCAACCATCACACACAATTCCAGGTAAAACCAGTGCCCAGGTAAAGCTGCTGCACCTCAGGAACCAGTTACAAAAATGGGAACAACCAGAAATCGCTTAAAAAGCACAAATTTCAGACTCTGTAATGCCCCAAACTCCAAGTTCCTCTTTAATTCTTTAGTTATGACTGGTTTATGTTTCTTTAGCCCACACAGAGAGGTCCAAATATAGGCAAGGCTCCCTCCCCTACTTCCTCTGGCTTCCCAGCACAACTGGGCAAAGGGTGGGATAAAAAGAGTCTGATCCCAATCCAGGAGGCTCCTCAGTTCAAGCACACCTGGATACGTGGGAAAAGCTCCTGCAGAGCTACACAGATTTCACTTTCCGTTGATATTTTTGTTTTCAACCCCTCCCGGACCTTGCAAAGCAAACCAGAGTCCAAAAGCAAAGCAGATCCACCCCGTGCCTGGCTGTGACAGACTCCCAGGAGACAGCTCCGAGTCCCTGAGTTCATTAGCAGCAAGAAATACAAATCCCAAGGGACAGGAATACCCTGGAATAACCCACAACTTCAAGTGGGTCTGTGTGAAGTTCGCTGGCAGTCAATTAGCCCAAGCTGGCCCAGGAGAGAGCTGCTGCATATTAGGGAGAGACAAAAGGCTGCTCCCAGGACATTCCACTATTCCAAGGCTTGTATTTACCTCCTCCCTGAAACACAGCAGCCAAAAAAGCCTCCTGAATATTCCCTTTTTATGTCCCATCCATTACTTGTGGAATTAAAACACCATCTCCCTGCAACACAATTTCCATCTGCAATTTGGGGCCTCCCAAGGATCCCGTTTGAAGTTGAGAACAGATGGGATGGAGTCTACTGCGACACGAAAATTACAGTTTTGCTATTCAAATCCAACATTCTCATGGAAAGAGCCTTGGAAATTCCACGTAAATCCACCACTACTGAGGCTTTCTACTCCAGAGAGGTGCCAGCTGCCCAGGTGAGCCACAGGGATGCTGCTGGAGGATTTAGGATTCACCCACATCCTTCCAGGGACGCAGATGGGATCTGCAAACCTCAGGGAGCAGGAGTAGAGTGGGGTGTGACAGGAGTTCCTTGGGCAGCAACCCCCAAATTATCCCATGGACACCTCTGCTCACTCCTCCAAGCTAATCCCATTTATCATCTTGATAAGACAAGTGTTGTCACGGACCCCCCATTTTCCCCTCCCCAACATTTAAAAGAATTTTCTTTGGGCAGAAGCAAACACTCGAGCTTTTAACACAAATAATTTTTTAAAAGGTGCTTCTGACGAAGGTTTAAGAGCTGGACTCTCACCAATTACTCTGAACTGTAGTTTGTATTTATTATCATTTATCATTTGCCTAATAGGCATTAATGGCCACATTATCACCATAATATTAAAGCACCTACGAATCCTGCCCAGAAGTACAAGCAACAATAAAATGCTCAAAAGCTTTTATGTCAGCCAAAATGCTAAGCTGTACATTTGAAAGTTTTTAATTGCTAAACTGCTAAAGACACACTGGCTTCTTTAGTTATAATTGCATCATTTAAAGTGGGCTGTTGCAGCACAAATGTTGCTTCCTCAGTGGTTTAATTTTCCAGGGTTAAAAATCGAGAGTGTTTCTATAAGATAAAAAATAAAGGAGTTTAAAGAGTCAGCTCAAAAAAAACCCCTCAACTTGATTTGCTGAAACCTATGGTTATGTTAAAGAATTTTGCCATTCCCAGCTCCTTAAAGTCACAGAATTTCATTCACCATTCCCAGCTCCAAAGTTACAGAATTTCACAATTCCCAACTCCAAAGTTACAGAATTTCACCATTCCCAGTCCCTCAGAGTTACAGAATTTCACCACTCTAGTAAAATTACTAATTTTACCAGGAAGCATCATGAGCAGCCTTTGACATCACTACACATCTGAGCATCTCAGATATCATCCCACTTGAAATGCAGGAAAACTCAATTTTTGTGTGAAGTTTAGAGAGTAAGACACATGATTAAGTTAAAAACCAAACTGTAGCCTAATGGAAATGCTTTGTCCTGCCCTGTACAGCAGAAAGCCAGGCCCTAAATGGACAATAGCCTGTATCAGCAAAGCAGAGAGCAATTAAACTCCACTGTCATCAAGATGTCACCCCACAGGCACGAGAGCTGAGCCAGCCATGCAGCCGGTTCTCTCTCGCATGCCTGGAGCTTCTGATCTCAGCTAATCCAGGTTAAAAAGCTCCTCCTGAATAAAATGCAGTGTGTTTGTTGGGTCTCTGCTGCAGAATTTAGCTGGGGACTCAAACGGAACCAACCGAGCTGTGCACGGGCGAGGCAACCCCATCCCTGCAGCTCCCTGCTCCAGCAGTGCCAGAGCTTCCTCCAGTCAGGAATTAAGGGAAGGAGATGGAGTGGGAGATAGGATACATGAACCCCATGGCTCCCCAAACACTCATCCTAAAAACTCAGGACAAGGGATGGAGGTGGAGGCTTGCCAGCCTCAGTGATGGGCTGTGTCACATGGTGATTTGTGCCAGATTCCCACTGTTTTTTTCATGGAATAATGGAATGGTTTAGGTGGGAAAGGACCTTAAACCCCATCCAGTTCCACCCCCAGCCATGGTCAGGGATACTTGCCACTATCCCAAGATTGCTCAAGCCCAGCAAAATCTTTTTGTTTCAATTTGTTAACTCCAATTAAAACTTTCCAGTGCTTCAAAGCAATCTTTGCTTCCCAGCACAGCATTAAGTGATGATTTTTTCTGTATTTGCAAAAATAAAGCTTTGAACACCCAAACGAACAGATGGCTCTAACACATTCTGCTACTCTGGTCATCCCCAGCACCAGAGCACAAACTTTGGGAAAGGTGGGTTTGGGAAAGGAGCTCCAGCTCCCTGCACACCCCGAAAAACCCGAGGATGAACCACTTTGCTCCCGACCAAGCCAAGACGTTTGGACAGCACAATGTACAGTAGTTTTCCACTAGGAAGGAAAGCTGGGCACAGAGGCAATTTAGGCAATGCCTTTCAGGAAGAAAATTAAAAGGAGGCTCGACTCCTTGGAGAAATAATTAAAGTATTGTGAATTGGTATCGCGTTTACTCAGCCCACTGTGGAGCAGGAGACTTTGTTTGGCCGGAGCAGAGCCTGGCTCTGGCAAACAGAGCAGCCCATCCACTGGGCTCAGCCCTTCCCAAGCGCAGGAACCACCAAATGACTTCCTGCAATCCCTGCTCCTACATTTCTACGGCAGTGCAGATACAAGAAGTGAGTAACCCTTTCATGAGCACGGACACGGATTTGCTCTGCAATAAATACGAACACACGCAGGGGCTGCCATGGCTGCAAGGAGGAAATGGTCTGTCTCCAAAGAAAATTCCAGCTTTGTTTATGCACAGCTGGCACTTCCAGAGGACACTGAAGAGTTAAATCCACCTGTCTGCAGGGAAAGGCTCCCCTGCCAGGGGATGGGGAGAGACACTGCAAGAGGACAAGAACATACAGGGTCATTTTAAGAGCTACAACATTTTTATTCCAAACATCAGTTCCCTTTGGAATGGCCAGTCAATCACTGGATTCATTGCTGCTTCCTGAACACCCAACTTCACTGCTGGATGGGATCTGGGGGCTCTGCCTGGCTGAAGATGGAAAGCAGAGGAAATCCACCCCAAAACCAGAGGGGACTCCAAATCCAGCCCCAAAAACAAGAGGGCTCCAAACCCACCCCAAAACCCGAGTGGTCCAAGGTCAGGGGGGAACGTGGATGGCAAGAAACAGGAAAAGATCAAAGTGGGTTTGTGGCACCATGGGCTCCCGATTAACTCAGCCACAGCTCCAGATCTCAGGAGCAGAGGCAGGAGTCAGCCTCCTCTGGGAATCCAAGTTTGGAGACTCCGGGCATGTTTCCCAACGGGATAGTGCTCCTTTTTTTAACTTAATGTTTTCTCTCTTCGCTTTTCTGGGGAGTTAAGAGAGACCTGCTCATTAAGGCGAGCAATAATCATAAAGTCTCATCACTGGGCTGCCACGAGGGCTGTAATGATGATTATCTGCAGTTTAATCATGACAAACTCCCACCAATTCCACTGTTAACAAGATGGGGCTGCTCAGGCAGGCTTTGTCAGAGGACCAGGAGCCAACTCCCACGACTTCCAAAGGCTTAGGGAGGAAAGGCTTTTGGAAGGAAAAAAGCTCCTTTGCATCCCTGTGCAGCTTCCAGTGTTTAGAACTGATCAAAGCAGTCACAATCAATTAAAAATGTCTATAATGGAAGAATTACTAAGTCACAGAACACAGTGCCCATTTTATAGTGTAATAACCCAGGAGTTTCCTTCCTCCAAGTAAAAAAAAAAAAAAACCACCCAGTTTTGATACAATTACTGCATCTCCCTGAAAAGGAAGTTTCATTTTGTTTGAGTGGATTTTCTGCATCCGTTACTCACTCCAAAAGGGTGTTCCAGACCCTCCCTGACACCAAGAACCAGCAGCCCTCAGAGCTATTTTAATTTTATTAGTCAGTGCTGCATTCTTGAATCCAAACTGTCCATTCAAACACCTGTACCTTTATTTCAGTCTTGCCCTGTTCTCCCCAAGGCAGAGGTTCAAGGATTCCTCTCCCTTTTCCACAAGCACACCAGAAATCAGCAAAATTCTGCACTAACTCTTCTTTTTATCACCCTTTGTCCCGAAGGGATTTTTCTCCTCTAACTCCAACTAAAAGCAATAAAAGGTAAAAGTGGGAAAACATAAAACAAGTTGCAACAACATTTCCCAAAGCTCTCCTACAAAGATAACGCTGTGCTGGCAAATTCATTGCAAAAAAAATTTAAAAATCAAGCACAAACCTAGAAATAAGTCCTATTGTTTTATGACTTGCAACTAATTTGGGGAAGAGCTAAATGAACAAATCCCAACGCTCACCCCCTTATTAAAAGTAGCAAATCTAGAATGGGTTGCTTATACAGGAGGAAAATAGTGGTTTAAATAAAATTAATTTTGAATTTAAGTCTGCTGCTATGGCCTGAGTCTGTTCCTCTCTTGCAGAGCAGCACTGCCTGGCTTTGAGCAGTTACAGTAAATTAAAGACAGGGTAGAAAAAAGGAAGGTAAATATTGGTATTTCTAAAGTGCAGGCAAAGGAAAGCAAACCTTTAGATGTGTTTTGCAAACACGTGGATTTGCTTTGAAGCACAGTTTTCAACAAAAAAACACTACCGCAGAATGAAGTTTCCTGTTCTGCCTTCCTATATTTGAAATACTATTAAATATAATATTAAATATTCCTCTAAGAGAAGTTCAGCAGTATCTGCAGCATCTGCACACATTTGCAACGCAAGACAATTCGGAGAGACCTGAATCCCATTAAGACATCCATGCCCAAAATTCCCTGGGTAATCATCTCTTGCATGCAACACTGCTTGTTTTTGCAGCAGCATTTTATCAGAGTTATCAGATGATCCTGTTAAATTGGGAAAGGACTGAGGGGAAAAAAAAAAAAAACCACCACAACAACAAAACTGGCACAAGGAAATTGAATCATCCAAAATTCCCAACTCTGCTAAAGGTGACCAGCAGTGCTGGTTTTCCCTGAGGGATTCTCTCATTATGGGCCAAGAATTCAGGGGAGTTAGATGCTCTCAGATTAATATTTTAAGAGTCATTCCTGTCGAACAAGACACCTTGAATGAAGCCTTCTGTGCTTCCTCTGGCACAAGAGGGAAGTTTGCTCATGTCGAGGTGCTGGAGATGTGGCCACCTCTGCAACAACCCCAAAACCTTGTGGAAATGACAAGGAAAACAAATTTCCATCGTGGAAATTGCTTGGCTCACTGTTGTCCCTCTAGGAGAAGGCACTTTTCCCTGATTTTAGCCTTTCTGAAGCAATGCAGCAATACAGCTTTGGGGTTGTTTTGACAAGGAAATCAGCTCTGGGGAATCTGAGGATGGGAGGCATTTGGGGTCTGGTTGCCCAAAAAGAACCACAGCAGCTGCCCAGGGTTTCTATTCCTGACCATATCCCCCCTCAACAGGTTCAGATTTGATATGTGGATGCAAGTGAAAAATCATTATTTTTATAAATTTCACTGAAAAGACTGAGAATGCGTTATTAAATCTCAGGAAGACCCAAGATTTCCTTTCCCTGGGGAATGGGAAGCAGAAATTGGCTGATGTGCACTGGCCTGGCCCAGATGCATCCAGACCCCCACAGAGAGGGGATCCAGCCCTGCAGGATGCAACCTCCCTGTTTCTGCTGCTCACAGCACAACATCCACCACGAGCACTCACCTGCTCTTCTGGCCAGTTATATTCTCTCTAAATCTCCTCTTGTTTCAAACTTCACACATTTGTCTGCTCTCCTGAACTGCTCTGTGGGTCAGAATTCAGGGAGATCTTGTACCACTGCACAAAACCACCTCCGGTTCTCATCTCGCTACAAAAACATAACACAAAGGTTTCCCAGCCAAGCATCTTTCAAGAAACAGTGTCATCAAATCATAATTCTTAGCCCGAGACAAGAGTTAATGTTTTTTTCTGAACTGCTACCTTACAAAAGCTGCTTATGGACAATTCTTTCATGACTGTAAAGCACAAAAATTCTCACAGTGTTGGTCAGACCTAAGATGTGGCTGAAAAACTCACCCTCAGAGGGTAAAACAATTAAAAGCTTTTCCAGGACCAGCTGTATCAAGTGTATCTACTACAAGTATTTTGCTTTTTGCACTGTACAAAACCCCCAACTGCCAGAAGAAAACGTTTCCCAAATTAATACAGAAAAGAGTGTCACGATAGCACATCTTAACTCCCCCTCATCCCCATCTTGTATAAATAAAGCTTCCAGAACTGATTAAGACATCCAAGCTCCTCCATCTGAGGCTGATGGCCACAAAAGTGATGGGAAGTGACAACAGAACCACATCTAGGGCTGAGATTTGTTCCACTGGCCCCTCCAGAAGTTTTCCTTAAATAAAGCATTTCACCTCTGGTTCCAACTCCTCCACCTGTCAAACACAGCTCATGTTTCCCAGATGGAAAGCAAGAGCTGGATCACACTGGTACCTGCAAACCAGGGATCCTTAAATCCTAGAAAAGTCACAGAATCACTGAACATCCTGAGTTGGAAGGGATTCCTCACAAGGAACATCAAAGTACAACTCCTGGCCCTGCACAGACACCCCAACAATCCCACCCTGTGCCTTGACTGAGATCCTTGGAAACAACCACAGAACAGCAGGAGACACATGAAAGAAGAAAATTAAAGTGTATTAAGAATAGCTTACTAAACAACTTGGAAAACTTTTCAGAGACAACAGCTCAGGCAGAATTTTAAAACCACAACCTTTAAGTTAGACTGAAAAGTAAGGATTCATTTAAATCCCATTTATGCTGGAATGCCCAAGTATTCCAACACTGGCTGGCTCCAAGTCTGCCTAAGAGAAAGGAAGAAGGATACTCCTGAATTACACCAGGTGGATTTCACTGACCACTGAGGCACCTCAGCTCAGACTTCAAGCACCATTCCAAGAATAGTTTTATAAAAACGTTGAATGGGTCCAGTCAGCTACAACTCAGTTAAAAATCAATCTCTTAAATGCCTTCCAATATACCTGCATTGCTGTGTTCCTCACCAATCTGCAGGTTTCCAATTATTATTATTGTTTTTAAGCTATTTTTCTTTCACCCATCAGGTTAAAAAGCCACACAGGCACCAAGAGAAGCTGGCTAATTACAGCTCCAAAACTGCCAGCAAACGTACAGTTAAGAGAGAGCTGGTGGAAAAATCTGTCAGTTTGGCATCTCCAGCATTATATGTAACAAAAAAGATAATTCACCTTTTCAGCCCCAATCAAGGTAACACGGCTTTTACAGCCAAGATGTTATTTGGAGCAGTTTTACTGTGTCAGGCTGCTCCCACAGAGCGAGCTGAGACATTTAATACGTGAAAATTAAAGCAAGCGATTAAACACAGCAACACTGGGTTACAACTTATAAAACAGGAATAGTGAAATATCAGAAGCTGACAGTTGTTTCTGACCTAGTTTTCACTGGGGAACAGTCAAAGAGCCGAAGAGACTGAGGCGAGGCTGAAGGTGCTGAAATTCCAGTAGTGCTGGGGAGCAGGATTAGAGGAAAAGCCTTCAGACATTCAAAGGACTGAGGGAGCGTCACCAAGAACAGGGAGGTTCAAGAGCTTGGGTTCAATGGCAAGTGACATCCTGGGGAGGAGGAGGGACAGGAGGGTTTTAGCCAGGTGGGGGTGAAGTCAGAGGTGTTGCAGGACCTCCTCAATGGGGCAGCAGGAAGCCAAGGTGAGGAGGAGAGAAAGCCTCAAGCACAGGAAGGAATCATTTTAAAGCCATCCTGCCTGGATTTCAGGAGGTATTTTCGTTGCTTTTCTTCTGAGAACACAAATGTGCTGTCAAACACCTGTGCTCATTTGAATAACAAGAGGAAAAATTAAACCCCTTTATGCAAGAGAACTGCAAGTACCCAGGGCTTCTGAGTGAAGCGGGGAGGGGGGGGCTGGTGCAAGGACAGCCAGGTGATCCCATCCCAGTAAGCTGTTCACATGTCTCCCTCTATTCTGCAGCTCGAAATTTATTTCCACCAGGCAGCTCCACGCTGGTTTTAAGCCTCATTAAGAAGCAGTATGTTGCTGGGCTGACATGTCAGATTTTTAAATGACCTTTGTACCGACAACAGCGTTACCAAGCTGCTAAGAACATGGGGGGGAAAAAAGAACCAAACAAGTGGCTTTCCATGATTAGGAGAGGTACATCGTGGCTGTCTGCATTTATTTGAGCTCCAAAAAAGCCCCCACCTGTCAGTAAAGCAAGCCATAAAAAAAAAAAAAAAAAAAAGGCAATTCTCTCTGAAGGGCAGCTGTGACGGCATCAGCACTGTTGGCCACTCTTAACGTGGGACTTATCACACAAGGTAAACAGGAGTGACTATCAGTTAATGAACAACACAACCCCGAGGCTGAATTTTAAAGAGCGTTTTCTCCACTGCAATCTTTTAATGAAAATACAGCAGTTCAAACCCACCAAATTTGCTTACGAAAGTCTAATTTATTTTAGGACGTATTAAGACACCAGGGCTGATTCACTTGCCTATGTGCTCATAAGGTGGCTTAAATGAGCTGCTGAAACATCAGAACGATCCTTATCTTCCACAGGGCTTTACTCCTTTTCTTGCAAGGGAAAAATATAGAAAGACAATTGAGAGATCAGATTGACAAACTCGTTCAACCATCCCGGAGCAAATCTCACCTCACAGACACACTGCTGAGCCCAGGAAAACAAGCCTGGACCAGTTCTTTTTCCCTTGTGCCCAGCTATATCCTATTGACACTTGAAGGGAAAAGTAATTACTAGCCTGAGAAAGTTCTGCTGAAGATGATCTTCAGATGTTCCTGACGGAGTCACAGACAGCGCTGCTGGAAGAGGCTGTGATAAACCAAAATCAGAGCCTGGATCCTGAAGGAATCCCAGAGAAATCCGACCAGCAACACCTCACGAGCCAGACCAACCCCAAAAGCTAAAGCAAGATGCTCAGACAGATTCTTTTGGCCTCCAGGCAAGCAGAGGCTCTCCAGCGCCAACCAGGACAGTGGGAACACAACCTGACAGACACTCAGAATTCAGCAGGGATGTCACCCAAATTTCCTACCATCTTCACAGGGGAGAAAGCAATAAAGTAGTCAAATACTCCATGGTTTTTTCTATCACTGAGGGAAGCTGCCTACAAAAAACCCACCTGAAAACACTGAGCAAGAGAACCTCTCTAATTTCCTACCATGATAGAACCTTGTGTTACATACCCTCTGCTAACAGCCTCCTCCAGCTTCCAGGGATGTATTCTCCAGGAGAAAAGTGAAGGCAGTTGCCCAAAGAAGTTAAATTAGGTGCTGCCTTTACTTCAGCAAGAAGCACAGAACCTGCACTGTTTCAGCTACTTCTCTATTTGCACTGCCAGGCTGGTTGGTAACAAACCTGCTCCAAAAATAAAGCGACAAACAGTAAAAGAAAGAACACACTCTTCTCAACTGGCAAAAATCTACCTAAAAAATAAGTCAGATGTTTCTTTGCTCTCCACAAGGACACCTGAGAAAGTTCAGGTTACAACGAATTCCAAAAATAAACATGAAAAATTTTCAGATAAGAAGAGGAAAAACATACCAGGGCTGCTGACTAAACAGAGAGCAACCACAGTGCTGCGAAGACTCCCCGGGTCTGAGCCCAAAAACCCCCAGAGAATTCAGACATTCAGACAGAGAATCTCTCTTGCCTGACAGAGGCAGCTCAGCCAATTCACACATGCAAAAGAAGTGGTGTGGCCACTGAGCCGGCACTTAATTGTCTGACCAGAATTTTTGGTCTAAATTTAACAATCAAGGCAAGTTGTAGTTAGCTGGAACGTTTTGCTCTCTTAGCCCATCTGAGTTAGGATAAATGTGCTTCTTCCTGCTGCACACGTCAGTAAATTTAGGCTTAATGACAAGTAAAAGGCCTTTACATGGAGTTAAATGGCTTTAATTGTATGAGAGAGCTCAAACTTGTAGCCCAATGCAGGCAGCACCCACATTAGGTACAGCTCCAAGTGGTTGCAGGAAGGTTGTGGAAACATGCCTGGAACTATAACATCAAACCTTCCAGGTAGTAAATCTATTTCTTCTCCCCCTTCACGTTAAGAAACGCCAAAGTGTTCTGGATTTTAACGCATTAAGAACAAAGTCCGTAATTCATGACCAGAAAAATGTTTGCTGTTGGTTTTAATCACCACCGCGATCCGCGTCAACCCGAGCGCCTGTTCCAAACAGATCCAAGATATCCCATTTACGTCCACAAAGGTTAAATATGTTTTACTTTATCCATTACTACCTCCCTCTTCCCATTTCCACATTTGCAAAGATTAAACACGAAGCCGCTTCCTTAGCGGAGCTGCGTGTTTTGGGACTCTCCACCAGCTCCAAGACTCCAGGCTGGAAGAACTGGTTTGTGACAATGCACTCACTTGGCTGCATCGTTCTCCTCTGGAAAACCACACTTTATTTCTGGAATAAAAACAAGGATGGGGAGCTGTGACATGTGTCAGGAACACAGAAGCTTTCAGACGCTGTCCCTTAGCCGCCTCAATGGTGTTAGGGAATGGGGACCTCAACGAGGCAGGAAGCATTTGGGATTTGCAGCAGGAAAAGCACCAGCAGCTTCCCACGAAACACACAGATAACCAAAGGTTCTCGTTAGTGCTGATTAAATGGGAAAGAAGGAAGCAGAGCTTGTGGCCAGGACCACCAGGCTCCCATCAAAACACAGCTGCCCTGCAAGGACACGGAGTGGGAACACGAGCAAGGTCACAGCCACAGGTGTCACTGAGAGCACTTTTCAAAAGAAATTGGTCACAGAGCTCCTACGCACTTCTTAAGGGTCTATTTATGGGAGCAGAAGTTGTTCTTAATTCTGCGAGAAGCAAAAGCAGAGGTCACGATTGGGGCTCTGGCAGCTCTGAGGGCTGAACATCCCTGGATGTGGGAACAGGTGCCGCCAGGCTTTTTAAAAATCTATTTTAATGCCACAGGAACTCTCGTTTCAGAGCAAAGTCCTGCTCAGCACTGCCTGCAGTCAGCAGGATCTGCCTCAGACACTGCTGAAGGAAATGAAGACACCCTGTGACAGAGGCTCCGACCTTCCCAGCTCCGTCATTTTACAGCAGTTTCACTCTGAATCACGAATTTCCGCCTCCGTTTGGGGCCGGGTGCTGGAGCCCCACAAGTCAGGGAGTTAATGAGCTGCTGCCACCTAATCAGGGCGGCCACACCGTCCCTCTGGCAAGTGTCAGACACACAGGGAACACTTCAAAGGCCCTGAAACTCTCCCTGGGAGCAAGGGCTGCTCCCTTCCCCAGCATCCTGGTGGAAAGGTGAGCCCAGCCAGAGCCGGCACGCTGGCCTTATATGGCTTCCAAGGCACAATTTCCACTTGCCCAAGCTCAGGCAGGGTGGAAAAATTTGCTTCCTTGCTACTCCGCCCATGCCGGGCTCCGAAAAGCATCCACTGAATCCTGGATCAGAAAGGAACGGAAGAATTTACACTGCTCAGCTCCTTGGAAGAGGTGAAGCCACGGCTTTGGCAGCACCCTGGGTCACCTCAAACACCGGGGGAGCAGAGGGAGCCGACACGCAGGCAGGGCTGCAGAGAGAAGCTGGAACCACAGCTTTTATTCTTTCCATTCCCTATGAAAATTTCAGATTTCTCTTGCTATTCAGCCGCACTTAAGCCTTTCACATTCGATGGCAGCAAGCTTTACAGGTTAACAACGAGTTGGGAACATTATTTCCTTTCACTGATTTAGCCATAATACACATTATTATATACCAGGAGCAGAGAAAACAGCCTTGGCTCAGGTTTCCACACTGTTTTCTGCACCAGGCAGTATTACTGCGAACAATTCTGAAGGCAGTTCTACCTCCGGGTCACAGTGAGGTCCATGTTATCCAGGTTTTGTGTCATTCTCAACTTCTCTGAGCATCACAAACAGACCAGCCCTCCTATTCACTGAACTAACACAGCCACATCCATCATCCTCAACAGCCACAAGTGCTGGCGAAAAATGAAGCCCAGTGCATGCAGGCAATTAAAAAGCTGCTTCACTTTCAATGAAAGCTCTCCTTCTGTGGATTATAAAGTTGTTTCTTTACTAAAAATGTGTGCATAGTCACTTTTTTCCAGCCTTGCTGGCCTGTATCGAGATCGTCCCTTTTTTCACAGCAGAGTTCTCTCAGTGCAAGAAGCAGGCAGAGATTTATCTCCAGCCATCAGTGGTTTCTCCTCGCTCTCACCTGCTGGTCACCAAATGGCAGAACTCGGCTCATCCACACACAGATTCCCTCAAAAGAGAGAAAAATGGTGGCAAAGGAGCTTATAAAACTAAGTTCTGCCCATTCCCTTGTTCCCTTCTTTTTTGGGGACTGGGAAAGGCAGAAACACAGCTCGTTTGATTTTCTCATAGAAACCAGGAGCCAAAACCAACTGAAATCAGCGCCGGAGCTGGAAAGGTACAACAAAACTCACACAAACATAAAGTCTAGACACTGAAATGTGGAAATATGATTCAAATAACCACAACTGGCACATAACGCACTGATTGCAGCCCATCGCAGAATGGGCCTCAGTGGGGAGGAATATAGAAGAAAGATTAAATTAGTTCTTCCACCTCAGTTGTAGAAAATATGGATCCTGTGGGCACAGTGATATGGATTGAGCCGGAGTTTCTTCCGTCCTGCTGGGATTTTTGTTAGGATTTTAAGTAACACACGTCTGCTCTTGCTAAATAACAACAATCAGCTTAAAGTGTCATAAAATCACAAAATGGTTTGGGTTGGAAGGACCACAAAACTCAATTTATTCCACCCCATGCCATGGGCAGGGATACCTTCCACCATCCTGGGTTGTGCCAACCTGGCCTTGGACACTTCCAGGGCTGGGGCAGCCCCAATTCCTCCAGGAAACCTGTTCCTGTCCTCTCATCACTGATCCCATATGAACCTGCCCTGGGTGTCACGTGGCTGCTCTTATCAAAGCATGGCTGAACTCATATATACTCAAAATACAGCACCAAGTAGCCAAGAGGATGTTTGTGCTGATGAAATCTAAATACTACAAAGATTTAGGCAACTGGTTGTTCTCAGGAAGTTTTGTGGTACCTGCTGAACTGCATCACGTGTCGACACGAAGCTGAAGGACAAAGTCTGTGTCTACCATTAAACCCAACGGCACAGAATGGAGCCCAAATGGAAAAATATCTCAGTTTTCCACAAAAATTTGGGCTGAAGCGCTCTCTCCTGCATAAAAGCCTGCACAGAGAGAGAGCAGAGGGTTAACCACGATCAGGCAGGACCAGACCAGGGAAGACTCCAGGTGGGTGGAGGTGGGCAGCTCAGTCAAGCCCTGCTCACCAGCAATGACCTCTTTTTGAGTTAAACAAATGCTGGCTTCTTTAAATGAGAAAAAGGCACTAGTCCAATGTAAAGAAAGGAGAAACCAAGTGCACAGAGCAGTGTTTTTTCTAGACTGTAATGCAAAAAGGATTGGATTTTGGGAAGTCTGCTCTCCCAGTGCAGCAGGGATACACACACCACTCAGCAAACCAACTGCAACTCTCTTTAGTATATAAATGCTTGGAAAAAAACCCCAAACCCACCAAAATCTCCAGTCAGAAAGCAGTACCGGGTTACCAGGGTGTGCAAAAAGTTGCCTTATGTACATGGGATGTTTCTAAGCAACCCACGAGCTACTGTAGGAAACTCTTATCAGCAAATCCAAGCTCCTTTCCTGGATAATTCATCTAGGTCAAGCTAAGGCACGTTGAACGCCAAAGCCCAGTTTTGGTGATGCCTCCTCTGTATCCACCCCGGATGAAATGTTAGCACAGTTCAGGTTATTAGGCTGTGTTTTCACGGGCATTAAGTTCACTGCAGATAATGGTTCCTCCAGAAACAGCATTAACCTTCATTATTCAGAGGTAACTCGATCCCAACCTTCCTCATGTTGTGACGCTAAGTGACGACCACTTTTCCTCCCCCCCTCACTTCTCCTTCCCCAAAATCCAAACAAATCCAGGATATTACACGACTGTGATCCCAAATGAGGGTATCCAGCACAGGATCCCAGACACGGGGTATCCCTTCAAAGTCTACCTAAACCCGTGCAGTCACTCCATCCATTCAAACGCATTCTCTTGTGCATTAGCAGCAAAACCACTAAGTCAGCCAAAATGTATTCTTCTCCCATGGATTAGCTGGCACAAATTAGTACGGGAGTGACGCATGCAGTCTGTCCCTTCCCATTTTTCAACATGCACAAACACCAGGGATTTGGAGACGCTTCACAAGTTTCTGCTTACAAGTTACAGGCAGAGTTTAAATGTCTGAAATGTGCAAACTGTTTGGGAGATAACACGTCCATTTACCAACGAGACCTCAAATGCTCCCTCCAACAAAATCTCCCCTTCCTCGGCAGCAATAAAGGCGCTGCTGCTGTCCCAACAGAGCCGGCACGACGCAAGGGAACTGTTTCAACAGCCACCAGCCCTCTGCCAAGCTGCACCGTGACAAAAACCAACTGAACAGGACAGAGCACTTCAGACAGGTTCAGAAAAGCCCTGATGTTGGAGGATCACTCTGAGCTGACCAGCAGGAGCCACTCGAGGCAGGACATGGGTCCTTGGAGAGACGCATTGCTCTGAAGAGACTCTTCAGATCAGATATGCTTCAGATAGAAGTTAAAAAGATATTATAATAGCTTTCCCTTCTGCTGTTTAAGTGGAATAAGAAATCAGAATATACTGAAAAAGAGCATGGGTTTCATCTTGCTGGGTAATGAACACAACTACCACATCCAGCTGCCATTGATGCAACTGATGAAATATCCCACTTAAATTAAAAAAAGAAGAACCTAGCCCCATATAAATAACATAAAGGGTTAATCTTCTAGCTTGCTTCCCCCAGTACTGTCAGAGAGCAAAAATTATTAATTCAAATTCAACCTCTCCAATTAATGCTGGAGTATGTTTTGCTGATAGAAAGCAGATCACGTTTGATCAAAAAAAAAAGTAAAAAGCACCCTCAGTCACAAGGATTCTGTCATAAACTTTCTATTTTCCCTTGGCACATCACCAATTAGACCTAGTTCTTTAGTCTGCTACCACCAGTATAAAAAAAAAGCATAATGGGTTTATAATTTGCCACCGAATCCCATAGCAACTGTACGTCACTTTAGATGTAAATTACAGACAATTCCTTCCAATGCCGTTTGAAAACTATAGAGATGAATCTATAATTTGAGCAGATCCAAATGGTATATGGTCGAGAGAAAAAGCTTCCCTAAATAATTGAAAAGAAACTGCCACGGGCCAAAACATTCCCTGTGCACAATGTTCAGTGTCTCTTTGTCCCCTTCCTTCCAATGGGAGGTGCCACATTCAGGTCAACGTGAAGAACATTGAGCAGGAGTTGAGCAGTTCAGGGTGTTCTGCAGATCCTGTCCCATTTTTGCTGATGAGCCGTACGTGTGCAATGAGCTTCCTCTCCAGCCTCCTCTGATTCATTCAGTCATGTCACCGACTCATGTTCCCGATGTCGTAAGAGCCTCAATTTTGACGGACTACAGCATCAGTGAATTAATAGGACAGGAAAAAACAGGTTACAGGGAAGGAGGAATGATGCAAAAAGCTTTGAGATAATTCAATGAATTTTGATTCGAAAGCCGGATTGTTCTTCTCCTCCTGACACCTGCAAGCAGCTTTCAATTCTCAAGTCAGCACGAATACGCATTACCCTAAAGACCCTGTAATGACAGCACAGCCTTCATTTTGTGTTTCGTGCTTTGAACACAGCAAGATGAAGGAATCTCCACAACCTGCTCCAAAAACCAGGGCTGGAAAGTTATTTCAATAAACAGCAAATCCAAGGGTTCGGGTTAACCCTCATTTTCAAGGGATTGTTTCTCTCACGGTTTTAGAGCAGCATGGGGAAGATGATTTGGGAAGCCACATCTATCAGAGCACAGTTCCAAAATTCACAGGGACAACATGCTTTGGTTATCTCAGCTCAGTCCCCAATAAATATTTGTGCATCTGCCAAAGTTCACCAGTGAATCAACCGGTGGCTTCAGTTCAAAACACTCCGGGGTAGCAGGGGCAGAGAGGGACAACGGGAGCAGGAGATGCTGCTCAGCTGCATTGCCAAGGGATGCTACAACCTTCTTTATATCCTTCTAAAACCACCAGGCAAGGCAGAACCGGGCTGAGAGCAGAGTTGAGCCTGGCCTCCATCATTAGGTCAACACATAAGGTGACAGGTGATAGGGAAAGGTGTGCAACTGCATCATGTTGCTCATTCTCAAACAACCACCCCTTAACCACCCCAGCCACAGAGAGGTTTTAAAGAAATACGTGGAAGTTGGGAAATTCCCAGGTAAGGGTTCCAGGAACAGCCCTAACACTGTTTATGTGCCGTCAGCACCTTCACCGCAAGGGAGACGGAGCGACTGCCAAGGGACACTCGGGTCTGCCGTGTGGCATTCGAATTGTGCAGGAGGATTGGGGCTTACCCAGGATGCTGCTAAAAAAACAGGTGTGAAAAATAAAGGATGAGTAATTAGGGGATTAGGTGAGGATGGATAAAATATCTCCTCACCAAAGACAGGAATGAAAGAGCAAGGCACGGGTGTGAGGAGTTCCCTTGTACCTTGACAAGAAAGTTGGAGGCAGACAAGAAGTAACAGGGAAAAGTCATAGAATCATCTAATCCTAGAATGGTTTGGGTTGGAGAGACCTTGAAGACCATCCAGTTCTACCCTCTTGCCATGGGCAGGAGCACCTTCTACCAGATCAGGTTGCTCCAAGCCCCATCCAACCTGGCTTTGGCCATGCCCCACTTTTATTTTGGGGGGAGTGGGAATGCCTAACCATGTGCACACCCCCAAAAGGAAGGCAGCAAACTGCAGGCTGCTCTAGAATTACACTCCCTGAAGAACCCAGAGTTGTTTTAGGTGAACACACCAGACTGGCTCCATTTCATCAGTGGACAAACCAACTTGGGACACACTTCCCACCGCTCAGCCCTCAGTAGCCAGAGCTCTCGGTTTCACAACTGTGGGGAAACAGTTTCAGGGGCAGCAAGTTTCACAAGGAGCAGCTGGGTGACATCTCACAGCGTCCCCTGTGAAGCCAGTACTAATTCTCTTTTTAAGCCTCCTATTTCTTTCAGGTGAGCTACTGAAGAAACAGTTCCCAGGATCAGGAGGAGCCTGTGAGCTGGAGCTCCTCAGCAGCAGCTCCACGTCCTCTGTACATGATATAGGAACAGCTTGCTGGAACACAAGAGTTGGGGATCAACACAGAATCACAGAATGGTTTGGGCTGAGAGACACCTTAAAGCTCAACCTGTTTCAAATCCCTTTCATGAGCAGGGACACCTTCCACTAAACCACATTGCTCCAAACCCCATCCAGAATGCGGATCTGTGACCATTTTGTTCCTCGGGATGTAGGCAATTCAGCAGAAAACCAAGAGCACAGCTCAGCAGAGATCCAAGAAGACAAATCTCTGTTTCTCCACAGCCCTGCTGCCTGATCCACACATGGTGCAGCTCCACACCAAGCCTGCAACTGCTCTGGCACCAGGGACACTCCAAACAAATGGCAGCTCGCCCGGCTGGGTGATCATTTTTGGATTATGTAATCCCAATACATTATTATTAGACCAAGAACAAACTCAAGCAAGGAACTGAAGACATTTCCCTGCCTGTTCTGGCAGAGGGACAGAGCCTTGTCGCAGGAATCGCATGGACGTGCTACCCCGGTGCCTGAAACAGGTCAGACTGCACATGTTGGACGCCAGGTAACACAAACAGCAGGATTGGATTCCAGGCCATTATCCATATTACACAACGCTGCCGTCAGTTCCACCACTTTTCAAACCAAACCGAACAGAAGGAGCCTGAGCAAATTTTTTCCATTTAACTGCTGCAGCCCAAAATTAAAGCGGAGCTGGACTGGACAAACACACACTGCAAAGGTGTGTTGGAGGCGGCTCCTGGCAGGGCTGGGGCCGAGTGCTTCCGAGGAAGCCGAGACGTTCAACGAGCAGGGGAAACTGTTTATAGAACCGATGCAGAATGAGCATATGTGTTTAATAGCCCACTAATTGTTGCGTTATTCACTACACAAACAAGCAGCTCTTCTGCCCTTATCCCTTCCTGCCCAGTTAATCACCAGGAGCCTCCGACTATTTCTCTTTTGGGTGGCGGTGAAGGAAGCAAAGTTCATTAGTGGCCGTTGGCCACCAAACAATCCTGAGCCCAGACTTCATTTAGAAAATAAACACCACTATTCATGTGTGACACGGACTCGGAATAGCTTCCCAAAATATTTAACGCAGCTGCCTGTAGTCTTCCTACTCTCCCTCCCCCAAAATAAAAGGCTTTCCCAATATATAGGAAAGAATTATTTGGATTATTTGTTTCATTTTTCAGAGGGAAAAAAAAAAAGCTAATAATTCAGTCTACCCAAGTCACTTATTCCTCCTGACTTCTCATAATGCTGATAAACACTCATTAAAATATAAGTTGATAAACCCTGGTACAGTCATTACCTTCGTCCTCATACAGAGATTGCCCAATTCAGTGATGTGATGTAACCAACACCCTAAATTAAAAATAGTGTTGTGACAACATATGGTTTATCCTACAGAAGCTGGCAGGCAGGACGCTCCTAATGACAAACGGGTTTAGGCTCCCAGCTTCCCCCAGCAAGGTGAGGAGACAGAAATGCTTGTCGCAGGATCAGAGGCAGAGAGAAAAAATAAAATAAAAATAAAATTACACTAAAAATGACAGTTTTGAACCCCTCTCCGGTCCATCCCAACACCAGCTGCCGAGCGTGGCCATTATTCTCTATTTACATGACTAATAAGCTCTCTGGATGCATTTCAAGGAAACGGCACGGAAAAGACAATCTGGAAATTTCAAAATACAGCCTGAACGTGCCTCCCCCCCACCCCCGGCAGGGGAGCACCGGGCCGGGCGGGGGATGAACAACCGGGTGTCCCGGGGAGGGGACAGCGACGGACGGACCCTCCCCAGTCCGGGATGGCAGCACCGGGGATGGACCCGCCGCCCCCCCCCCGGCTTTGGAAACCCACGTCACGTTCACCGGGGAAACGGGGGGGGGGGGGGGGGGGGGGGGGGCACCGACGTCCCTTCGCCCCCCTCCCCGGACACTTACGGGGACTGACGGCAGCTTCCCGTCACCTCCCGGGGGGGCACCGAGCGCCCACCCCCGCACCGAGACCGCGGGGCCCCTGTCACCCACCCGGGGGGGCACACGGGGGGTCCCCGCTCACCCACCGGGGTGGTGGCATATGGAGGTCCTCCCCGCAGTTACCGGGGCGGGGGAGGAAACACCGACACCTCCCGGACCCCTCGGGCACTTCCCGGAGGATCACGACCCCTCCCCGGTCACCCATCGGGGGGGGGCAGAGGGACCCCTCAAGCACTACCGGGGACGGGGAACACACCGGGGTGCTCCGGGGCGTTACCGGAGCGGCACGGCAAGTCCCCTCCGGTGTCCCTCAGGCACCTGGCACCCCGATCGCCGCCCCCCCCCCCCCATTGCCGGTTCACCGGTCACTCACTGAGGGGGGGGGGGGGGCCGGGAGCCTCCGCATCCCCTCAACCCCTCACCAGGGAGTCCCCCCGCCCCAGGCCCGCCCCGAGCCGCACACCCACTTCACGAGGAGCTCCCCCCTCTCACCTCCCCTTACATCCCCACCGGTGCCGCCCGCAGGGCTCCGTCCGGGGGCCTCGTGGCGGCCGCCCGACCGCCCTCAGCGGGGCCGTGCCCCCCGCCCCACGCCCGCCAGCCCCGTACCTTACAGGCCTGGTAGCTCTCGAAGGCGCGCAGGGCGCTCTCCGTGAGCTTGACGTGGAAGACGGAGACGCGGGTGCCGCGGCCGAGGCGACCGCAGGACAGCCCGTACCCGCGCTCCGCCTGCAGCGCCGCCATCTTGGGACCGTCTCCCCCTCCGCGCCTGGGCCGCCGGGGCCGCCCGCCGCCGGCACGCCCCCCTTTATGAATTATTCATGATGCGCCGCTCCGCCGGCCACGCCCACGCGGGGCGCCTGTTGCTGGGGCGAGGAGGTGGGCAGCGGCCGCGCCGATTGGCTGGGTGATGCCGGGCGCCGCGTCGGATTGGCCCGTGGGGAGGGGAGGCGGGGATATGTAAATAAGGGCGCGGGGCATGCTGGGGAGGGTGGTCTGGTGCAGCCGGGGAGCGCTGCGGGAGCCCGGGGAGGCGGCGGCGGCGGCGGCGGGCGGGGGAAGCCCCGGGATGGACCCCCGGGATGGACCCCCTGACCCGCCCCGGGCATTCAACCCTCCGGGTGTGAACCCCCCTGGAATCCCTGGGCATCAAATCCGCGCGCATGAACCCCCCCTGGGCATGAACCCTCCCCGGACATGAACCCCTTGTCCTCCCCTGGGTGTGAGTCCCCCGAGCATGAATCCCCCCCAACCCCGCACTCCTTCCCAGTCATGAGATCCCCAGCATGAACCCCCTGATCCCCAGGTAGTGCCTGAGGGTTCCAGGCTTCCCCCAGGACATATTTCGGGGTCCCAGGCTTCCCCCTGGGCACTGCCCCCGTAGACTCCATGTGACCCCACGTGTGGCAATAAAAGAGGCCCGAATGTGAAGGAATTGTCATTTATTTGGGAAGTTCACAGTCAGTTTGGGGTGCGAGGACAGTGCTACAACCCCCCCATGAGCAGAGCTGAGGCTGGGCAGCGGTGGGCACTGGGGGGGCTGCAGGGCAGGGAGGGACCCCTGACGTTTTGGACCCACAGGAAGACAGCCTGGACAGGGGGTCTCCAGCACTCCCCTCCTCCATCCCTCCCACCGCGGGTTTCTTTGGCTTCCTTTGGACATTGCACGCTGCAGGGATGTGCAGAGGAGGGCAGCGGATGCGTCCAGGAGGGCTGAGCCGCCGGCAGCCCCCCAGGAATCAGGGAATGTCGCTGCATCTGCCCCTGGGATCCACATCCACATCGCTTCCCTTCCCTCAGCTTCCTTTCATGTACCTCCCCCTGTCCGTCCCGTCCCGGCGGCAGGACCGCAACACCCGGGATGGGCACGGCCAGGACGTACCGGTGTGAGGGACCTCCCGCTGCCCCCGACACACTCGGGGCTGGGGGCTGAGCCCCTGATTGCTGGGAGGCTGCCCGGGGGTCCCTGCTCTGCCGGCGGCTCCCTCCCCACAGCTGCACCCGCCCGTGCCAGGAGGGATGTGGGGAACGCTGGGAGAGAGATCCGGCACCTCTGGCAGAGAGAGCATCCGTGTTCCTGGAGCTGCAAGTCCGTGGGAAGGGGTGGCAGAGCCTCGGGGGAGCCCCTCGGCAGAGAGAGGCAGGACCCGGCGCTGGTCCTGTGCCGAGGGGCCACCCCGGTGCCAACCTCAGTTCCTGGCCGCGATGACCACGGACAAGGCCACGCCACCGAGCGCGATGGCTGTCGCGCCGAAGAGCCACTTCCAGGGGATGGACTGCGGAGCAGAGCACGGGGCCATGAGGGGCTGTGCCCATGGCAGGGGACACGTGCTATCCTGCCTGCCCTGCCTCCTGGACAGGGCATCCCAAAGAGGCAGTGCTGGGTCGGCTCTGCCCGGCACGTGGTCGCTGCGGCCGCGGGGACAGCGTGTGCTGCCGGCTGCCCAGCTGACAGCGCTTCCCAACGGGCAGCTGGGAGCAAAGTCCGGACCCTCCAGCTGGCATGGCTGGGATCTGGTGGACACAGCCAGGAGCACAGGCTGTTATCAGTGTTTTCCGGGCACGGCTCCCAGGGCACGGCCCCCTGCTCCCAGTGGCATCGCTGTCCTGACACAGCCCACCCACATCCTGCTTGGGAGCAGGGCTGTGTCCCTCCTGCGGGACCTGGGGGGACACTGGCAATCCCCTGTGGGTCCCCAATCCATGGGTGACCCCCACCCGCTCTGCCACCCCCAGGAGCTCAGGCCCAGCCCTTACCCAGGGCAGTTTGTCTTTGCACTTCCTGGGGGTGCTGGTGGCGCTGGGATTCCCGAGCATCTTCCTGTACATCTCCGTCTCCACGTTCCTCTGGTCCGCGTGCTTCTTCACCAGCTTGGAGAGCTCAGCGTGGATGGTCTGGGGAGGACAGCGTGGTGTTATCAGCCCTGTGCCATCCCTGCCTGTCAGGGAGGGGACGTGTGACCGACAGCAGCTTCCACCACCCCTGGGATGTGCAGGAACATCATGGAAGAGCTTAGAAACAGCCGAGGGGATGATCAGGCCTCATCCTGCCCCGCTTCCCAACGCCACGGGGCTGCACCAGGCTGGCATGGAACACCCAGGCTGGCATGGGGATGCCCTGTGGGTCCAATGCCCCTCTGTCCTTTTTGGCTACTCGAGCCACTCCCCGCCCAGCAGCAGGGAGCAGAACCCAGGGCTGATGCCAGACATCAAGACAGGGATTTTATCCTTTAATCACGACAGGAAAGTGTCTGCCTCGAGGACAGACATGCCCCAGCTCTCCTACTTTTCGTCTGGAAGCAGGCTGGGAAATCAGGGTTCAAACTCAGCCTGGTGTGAAGTGGGATTGCAGCAAGACCTGCAGCGTGTTCACACCTGCCCTGCTGGGGCAGGAAAAGGCTCTGAGTCCTGCGTGGGGCCCACAGGCTCCCCAAAAGCAGCAGGAAGCAGCAGGAAGCCGAGCAGGGTAAGGGGGCAGAAAGACGTAGTGGTGGCCCTGGTGGCACGGCCGTGCTGTGCCCTCTGCTGGGGGGACACATCCTGGGAACACCGCCTCTGCCAGCCTGTGCCACGCTGGGAAAAGCTGCCTCCAACACCAAAATGTGGATGTCTGGAGGACGGAACGCTCCTGCCTGGAGCTCACCGGGGCTGTCACATCAGCACAGGACAACCATCAGCATCCCACGCTGCTTCCAGAACATTTCCAAGGGGTCAGGAGAAGGGGTGGCTGTGATGGCCCCATGGGAAGCAGGTGGAGCCCAGCGTTCCTGGAGTGTTTTCAGCACCGGTAGCCGTGGCCCCTGAGTCACCCACGCCGCGACTGGAGCGGCACCGCCACTTCCCCGGGAGCCCCGGCAGCAGCCGGGGAGGGCAGTAATTTGCGGTCCCTGTGGTTTCACTGGACACGTCACTGCCGGGCATTTGGATTTTCCAGCCCTCTCCAATTAAAAGCTCCATTGGAACTGGGGAGCAGCTGCCCTGCCCAGGGACGTGCCGGGGGAATGGTTCCCAGTGCTGCTCCCTCTCCACCCTAACCTTGCTGGGAAGGGAAGGGTTTGGGGTCCTGCTCACCCTTCCAAGGGTGCTCGGACCACCCCTGAGGGTGCTGCGGGGCCACCCGGCACCTGCTTGTGCCACATCCCACCCGTGACCTTCAGGGACTGGGTCATGACACAAATCCTAATGGTCTGGTGAAATCCCCAGGAAAAAAAAGGATACAACAACAGATCCAGACAAGGATTAAAACCCATCTGGAGAACCAAGACCCCCCGGCTCAACCCTGTGCAGGCAACACCTCCCTGCCTCCTCCCAGGCTCGCTCCTGCTGGGGTCATTTCCTGGCACTGGTTTTTGATTTCTCCCCAGGCTCCAGTCCTGCAGCTGATCATTAACTGACAGGAAATTCCTGACCCAGAGCTCGCCCTGCCCGGGTGCTGGACCGAGGTCTGGCTGCTCCCACCACCCAGTGATTCACTCTCGGGGCTGCTCAGCGAGTTTGTGGGGACTCAGCTCTGCTCCACTTCCCTCAACCGCAGCACGAACTGCCCGAGCCACCCGGGGAACCTGGAGCAGCCTGGACCATCCCCACGGGATGGCTGGAGCACGGATGGGCTGGCAGGGAGTCCTGCCACTGCCAGGACCAAAGGTCAACGAGGGAACCTTGTAACGTGGAGATAAGGGACCCACCAGCCCAGCCACGCTCCACGTGCTGCATCATGCCCCAGGCTCTGGGGGCTATTCCCAGCCTCCCTTCAGCCTTCCAGGGGGGACACTGAGGTTTGTAGGGACACGGACAAGAGAGGAGCATCCCGGAGACCCCCAGCTCAGCGGGACCACGGGCAGCACACATCTCCAGCCTACCTTGTTTGAAGGCTCCAGCTTCAACGCTGCCTTCAGGATGGGAATGGCCTCTCTGTATTCTCCCTGCTGAGCCAGCACCTGGAGGGTGACACACGGGTGGAGCAGGACGCTGAGGCCTGTCCCTCGGTCCCCTGCCACGCCGTGGAGAAGGGACCCCTCCTCACCTTTCCCTTTCGGAAGAGAGCCTTGATGTTCCCCGGCTGGTGCTCCAGTACGAGGTTACAGGACTTGAGAGCTGCCTTGAAATGGTCCAACTTCAGCTGAGAGGCCGCCAGGTTGTTGAGACACTTCACCTTCACATCCAGCAGCTCGGCTTCCTCATCTGGGCTGAAATCCACTGCACAGACCCCAGGGCCAGGTTACAGCAGGGCAGGGAGCCCAGGTGGGCCTCTCTGGGGGGGGACAGGTACCTTTGGAACTGGAGCCCACGATCCTGAGGGCGATGTCGTAGGAGTTGATGGCCAGCACGTAATCTGCCTGCTGGTAGAAGAAGTTGCCGCGCTCCCGCTTGCGGTTGGCCAGCTGGATCTTCTCCTTCCCGCTGAGCAGCTCCAGGTCTGGCGCGTCCCGAGCCGCCAGCAGCTCCACCTCCAGCGTGAGGGACGCGTTGGGGGGGATGTCAGGGCTCCTGCACAAAGCCACGGGACGTTGTCACCTCTCAGATGCTGGGCCACGTGGATTTAGCACCGTGGTTCAGAAATCCGAGCCAGGGAAGCTTCCCGGGGCAGGGGATGATGTGGATCTTTCCACCCCATGCAGGACACACTGCACATGGCAAGGGAGGAAGCAGAGGTTTCCCAGCAGGGGACAGCTTCCCCAGCCCTGTTTGGGACCACCCTGCTCCACCTGACGCCCTCCCAGCTCACCTGCCCTGAGCTCCGTAGCAGTACTTGGCTTCTGACACGATCAAAGCCGTCTCCCCCATCTCCAGGAGCTGCACACACAGGTCCAGAGCCTGCAGGGAACAACATGGAATCACGGAAGGGACTGTAAAGGTTATCCAGTTCCAACCTCCTGTCATGGGCAAGGACGCTTTCCACCAGACCAGGTTGCTCCAAGCCCCGTCCAACCTGGACCCACAGATGGGATGTCACCAACCCCAACCCTCCCTGTGGCCCCTCAGGTGAGGTCCTGCTCCCCAGGGCAGTGATGAAGCTGGGTGAGCTTTGTCCCCGTGTTCACCTGCAGGACATCGCAGTCCCCCAGCGTGAAGGTGAGGGCAGGGTTCTCCTCCACCACGGTGCCATCCTCCAGCGTGGCCTTCAGGCGGATTGTCACGTCCTGGCCCTTTTGGGGACGGCTGTCCGCACCCTGGCCCGGCACCAGCGTCTTCTTCTTGAGCAAACCATTCCCTGGGCACGGAGATACCGGGGATGCGTCGGGGCACGGTGGGGAGGAAAAAGCCCGACTGCCTCCACCCTGCCCTGCCTCCTGCCCGGCCTTCGGAGCCCCGGGGAAGCCCGTGAGGCCCCAGAACTGAGCGCCCTCCTACCCGGGGCTCTCACCCAGAACATCGAGCCACTCCTGGGGGTCCCCGGCCGCGTCCCCCGCGCCCTGCTCCGGGAGCTGCGCGTCCTCCCGCGGCGGGGCCGGCGGCCGGCCCACGTCCTCCAGCGGGGGCAGCTCGCTCAGGTCATCCTCATCCTCCTCCTCTTCCTCCTCCAGGACCTCGAAATCCTCCGCCGTGTCCAGCTGAGCCGCGTCGGCCGCCGCCGCCGGCTCGGTGCCGGTGCCCGCCCGGCCCGGGGAGCCGCTCCTCGGTTCCTCCCCGCTGGACGCCATCGCGGCGGAGCAACCTGGAGTGGGGAGAGAGGACAGGGATCGGGCCTGCTCTTACCGGGAGAGACGCTCCGCCGGCCCGGGGAGCGCCGGGACCCTCCGGGGGCGGGGGATGCGCAACGGGACAGCGGAGACTCCGGAGCGCCGGGGACGGATCGGGCCCGGCAGGGGCGGGGGCTCGGGCCCGGTGGGATTGGGGGGGTCGGGGGGTCGGTCTGTCCCGGTGGGATCGGGGGGGGGGGGGTCGCGGCCCCGGCCCGGTACCGAGGGGGGGGGCGGCCCCGCGCCCCCCGCCCGCCCCACGTGACCGCCGCGCGCCCCCCGCCGCTCCCACCTAGCCCGCGAACGCGCGGGCGCAGGCCCCGCCCCCTCGCTCCTATTGGCCCGGCCCCGCCCACCGCGAGACGCCATTGGGCGGGGAGGACGCTCGTCAGCGACACGCCCGCGGCGCCCCCGACGCCTTAAAGGGGCCGCCACCAGCGGGGCCGCCCCGGCGCTGGGGGCAGCGGCGCGGGGGGCTCGGCACCGGTACCGGAGAGGCTCCGTGATGCCCGCGGGGGTCGCGGCCTTGTCCTCCGGCCCGTCTCCGGCACTTCCGGCTCGGCGCGGTGACGCCGCGGGGTCGCGCCCCACGTGACGCCGCACCCGGAAGCGGCGCGGAGCGGCCGCCGGTGCCGCCCCCGGTACCGCTCCCGCTCCCGTCATGTGAAGCGGCGGGACGGGCTCCCGCAGGTGCGCGGGCATTGCTGGTGGGAGGCCCCGGGAACACTGGGGTGGGCCCAGGCCCGTGTGTCCCCGAGGGAACCCGGGGCTGGCGGCGCTGCCGGGACCGGGGAGGCGGCGGGCGGCCAGGGGACCCCCGTTACCGGCGTGTGGGGCCGCCCCGGGAGCGGGCACGGCGGCGGGGTACCCGGTACTGGTTGCGTGGCAGGGAGGAGGGGGCCCCGCTATCCCGGAAGGGGGTGGGGGGGTGTCTCCGTTACCGGCGCGGGGGCTCCCGGTGCCCCGGCTGAGCCGCCCCCGCGGTCCCGCAGGCCACGATGGAGCCCACGGCCTCGCAGGTGTTCTGCGGGAGGGTGCTGGGCATGGTCAACGCCGAGGACGTCAACGCCATCATCCTGGCCCAGAAAAACATGTGAGTCCCGGGGGAAGCGGCCCGTGGGAAGCCCGGTACCGGCACCGGGAGCCTCCCGGGATCTTTGGCGAGCTCCGTCTGCCTCCCCCGCGCAGGTTGGATCGGTTTGAGAAGACCAACGAGATGCTGCTCAACTTCAACAACCTGTCGAGCGTCCGCATGCAGCAGATGAACGAGCGCTTCCTGCACCACACCAGGACCCTGGTGGAGATGAAGAAGGACCTGGACAGCATCTTCCGGAGGATCCGGTGGGAAACGGGGCGGGAACGGGCACGGAGGTGGCACGGGGGGGCTGGGTGGGGCGTGGCGGTGTTAAAGCAGGACACGAGTGGGAGTTTGGGGGGAATATGAGAAGGAAAATGTGTTGGGGAAGGGAAAATATGTGGTCAGCGACACGTGGAGGGAGTGGAGGCTGGAGCTTTGGGTTTCCATGGTCCTGCTCTGGCTGGGATGGGCTGTGCTGCCTTGGGAGCTGCTCGGGGTGGTCACAAAAGGTGGGATTCAGAAGCACCCCCCGTGCTGGGAAGGGTGGGATGGGGTGTTCAGGGGGGTTGGGAAGGGAATCCCTCGGCCCACGGGGGTTCCCTTGGGATTTGTTTGCGTTGTCCACGACTGCCGGAGGCCGAGGGAGCTGTCGGGCAGCTCAGCTCGGGATCCCTCAGCTCCCCACGGACTCAGCTCGTTCTCTCCTCCCCAGGACTCTCAAAGGGAAGTTGGCAAAGCAGTACCCGGAGGCTTTCAGCAGTGAGTGATTCCTGATG
This sequence comes from Corvus moneduloides, assembly GCF_009650955.1. NCBI lineage: Eukaryota > Metazoa > Chordata > Aves > Passeriformes > Corvidae > Corvus > Corvus moneduloides. The sequence continues at coordinate 4,402,914 of NC_045503.1, read as the reverse complement.
CGCGGATTCACGGAGCCATAGGGTGGTTTGGGTTGGAAGGGACCTCAAAGCCCATCCAGTGCCACCCCTGCCATGGCAGGGACACCTCCCACTGTCCCAGGCTGCTCCAAGCCCCAATGTCCAGCCTGGCCTTGGGCACTGCCAGGGATCCAGGGGCAGCCCCAGCTGCTCTGGGCACCCTGTGCCAGGGCCTGCCCACCCTCCCAGGGAACAATTCCTGCCCAATCCAGCCCTGCCCTCTGGCAGTGGGAAGCCATTCCCCCTTGTCCTGGCACTCCATGCTCGGTTTTCCTCCTGTGGGAAGAGTCAGAAACCAGGAGAAGTCAATGTGCTGACCCGTGGCTGCTTCCCTAAAAGTCAGGAAAACTCCTTAATCCCCTTAAGTGCAGTTGCAAAAAGTTACACCCAACCTCTAATTTCCGTGCTGCTGATTTGGGGATTTTTTCTTTTGTTTTTAATCCCTGCTACAAGCAGAACTAGAAACCAGGGAATTGCTCTCCTGGCATCCCACCGCAAACCTAACCCCTCCCTCTTCCCTCCCAGACATCCACGAATCCCCCATCCTGGAAGACGACGACGACTTCGACCCCGTCCCCAAGAGCACCACGACCACCATCGCTACCTCTGAGCAGAGCACGGAGTCCTGCGACAGCAGCCCCGACGTCATCTCCCCCACCACCAGCCAGGATTTTGAGGATTTATCCCAGGGCCAGTACGACGGCCCGGCCGTGAACGGACAGAGCCTCACAGACGAGGACAGGGCCGAGGGCCTGGACTAGGAGTCACCTCCTGCCCCTGGAGAACTTTCTATCCTGTATTTATATTTGTGTGTCGCTTTATTTTTCTTTTTTTTTCCTTCCTCGGGAAGAGGGAAGCGAAGGCTGGGAGAAGCCGAGGCAGGAAGGTGCTGCCCTTCTGCCTCCAAAGTGCCGCTGAGGTGTAAAACCCCACAGCTCGCTTCAGGGGGGAATCAGTAAATCCTGGCTTGGAAATGCCTCTTGTGCTCCTCCCTCCTTCCTGCGCTCAGGAGAGCGCCCAAACCCCACGCTCCACGTTGATTTTTTTGGCGCAGAAAAGCTGCTTTTGGGGCACAGGTGTTTATATTTCATAAGGAATGTTGTCCCTGAGGCTTTGCGTGCCTACCAGCTCTGCCAGGGGCCTGTCCCTGCTGCTGCTGGACTTGTGCCTGCTGCCTTTTCCACCACTGGGATGAGCCAGAGCCGTGTTTCCCTTTGGTTCTCGCCCTCAGCCCCTCACATGGTGCTGCTGGTCGCTCCACAGGCAGCAGGAGCTGTCCAGATCCTTCTTTTCCGCCAGCATTGTGGTGTGATGGAGGAATTGCTCAGGTCTGGGGTCCTGATGGCCTGGGAGGGGATGAGGGGAGAGTGGGGGGCTGGAGGACAGGGGTTTGGGGCTGGTCCTGCAACTGGAGCTGTGGGACCCGCCATGGGGTTGTGAGGTCAGCGTGGGGCTGGTCCTGGGGCTGTGGGGCCAGTGTTGGGTCAGTGTGGGGCTGGTCCTGGGCCTGTGGGGCCGGTATGGGGTCCATGGGGTCAGTGTGGGGCTGGTCCTGGGGCTGTGGGGCCGGTGTGGGGTCCATGGGGTCAGTGTGGGGCTGGTCCTGGGGCTGTGGGGCCGGTGTGGGGTCCATGGGGTCAGTGTGGGGCTGGTCCTGGGGCTGTAGGGCCGGTGTTGGGTCAGTGTGGGGCTGGTCCTGCGGCTGTGGAGCCGGTGTGGGGTCAGTGTGGGGCTGGTCCCGGGGTTGTGGGGCCAGTGTGGGGTCCATGGGGTCAGTGTGGGGCTGGTCCCGGGGTTGTGGGGCCAGTGTGGGGTCCATGGGGTCAGTGTGGGGCTGGTCCTGGGGCTGTGAGGCCGGTGTTGGGTCAGTGTGGGGCTGGTCCCGGGCTGTGGGGCCGGTGTGGGGTCCATGGGGTCAGTGTGGGGCTGGTCCTGGGGCCGTGGGGCTGGTGTGGGGTCCATGGGGTCAGTGTAGGGCTGGTCCCGGGGTTGTGGGGCCGGTGTGGGGTCCATGGAGTCAGTGTAGGGCTGGTCCCGGGCTGTGGGGCCGGTGTGGGGTCCATGGGGTCAGTGTGGGGCTGGTCCCGGGCTGTGGGGCCGGTGTTGGGTCAGTGTAGGGCTGGTCCTGGGGCTGTGGGGCCGGTGTGGGGTCCATGGGGTCAGTGTAGGGCTGGTCCTGGGGCTGTGGGGCCGGTGTTGGGTCAGTGTGGGGCTGGTCCCGGGCTGTGGGGCCGGTGTTGGGTCAGTGTGGGGCTGGTCCGGCACTGTAGGGCTGGTTTGGGGCTGGTCGTGGGGTCCGTTTGGGGCCAGTCTTGGGGCCAGCCCTGTGGCCGCGGGGTCAGTGTGGGGCCGATCCTAAGGCCCTGTGGTCAGTGTTGGGTTCACGGGGCCAGTCCGGGGGCTGTGGTCGGGATTGGTCCGGTCCCGGGTCCGTGCAGACCCTCCCGTGCCCTTTCCCGCGGTACCGGGCCGGGCGGGGCCGGTGTCACCCCGGCAGTGAGGGAGCCGGGCCGGTGTCACCCCGGCAGTAACGGGCCGGGCCGGTGTCACCCCGGTAATGACGGAGCCGGGCCGGTGTCCGCGCCGGAAGTGACGGAAGTGCCGCGGGCCGGGCCGGTGTCCCCGCCGGAAGTGACGGAAGTGCCGCGGGGCCGGGCCGGTGTCCCCGCCGGAAGTGACGGAAGTGCCGCGGGGCCGGGCCGGTGTCCCCGCCGGACGTGACGCAGCACGGGCGCGGCCCCGCCTCCCTTTCCCTCAGCAGCGAGGCCGCGGGTGCGCGCGGTGCGGGACCGGAGCGGGCCCGGGGCCTGGGGTGGCGGCCCTGAATCCCGGGAGCGGGCGGTGGATCCCGGGATGGGGACGGGAATCCGGGAGAGGGGGCTGGGACCCGGGGAAGAGGGCCTGGATCCCGGGGTGGGGGCTGGAACCCCGGGAGGGGCCCTGGGTCCCCGGGGACGGGACTGGATCCCACGGGAGGGCCCCGAATCCTGGGATGGGAGCTGGATCGTGGGAGAGCGGGGTTGGATCCCGGGGGGGATGCTCGGGAACGGGGGTTTGAGAGGCTTTGAGGGGTCGCGTCGCGGCCGGGGAGCGGCGGGGCCCTGTCGGGGGCGGGACACGGCGGCACCGGGGCCGGTCCGGGGTGACGCGGCCGCCGCTCCCGCAGGTGAGAAGGTGCCAAGATGCAGATCTTCGTGAAGACCCTGACGGGCAAAACCATCACCCTCGAGGTGGAGCCCAATGACACCATCGAGAACGTGAAAGCCAAGATCCAGGACAAGGAAGGTACTGGCGGGGCCCGGAGTAGCGGGGTGGCCCCGTGGGGGTGCCCCGGTGTCCCCAGCACGGTGATTCTGTCCCGCAGGGATCCCCCCCGACCAGCAGCGCCTGATCTTCGCGGGGAAGCAGCTGGAGGATGGCCGCACCCTCGCAGACTACAACATCCAGAAAGGTGCTCCCCGGACCCCGGAGGTTTTTGGGGGGCGTTTTTGGGGTGCCAGGTGCTCCTTGCCCGCGGTGTGACACCGATCTCTCCTTGCAGAGTCCACGCTGCACCTGGTGCTGCGCCTGCGAGGGGGAATCATCGAGCCCTCCCTGCGCCAGCTCGCCCAGAAATACAACTGCGACAAGATGATCTGCCGCAAGTGCGTCCCCGTGTCCCCTGCCCGTGTCCCCTCACCCCCTTCCCTCCCCCAGAGCCCCTCCCCAGGGACACGGGGCTCTGCTGACCTGTCCCCCCCAGGTGCTACGCCCGCCTGCACCCCCGCGCCGTCAACTGCCGCAAGAAGAAGTGTGGGCACACCAACAACCTGCGCCCCAAGAAGAAGGTCAAGTAGAGCCTCCAGCCCTGCCTGCACTGGCCAATAAAGTATTGCAACTCTCAGCCCTGTTTTCTGGTGGTTTTTACCCAAATTGGTGCAGTTTTCAGTAAATGGGGGCGGTGCTGGAGCAGCGTAGGAGGGTGGGGAGATCAGGGACAGGGGAGGGATGGAGGTGGTGCTGTTGGTGGGCAGTGCCTGCTGCCATGTGTGCACGGACTGGGCCAGCACCGGGATCCCCCTGCCCACCCGCGGGGCCCCCTGGCCACACACACACAGGAGATGGTCACCGGCACCTGGCCACGGACTGGACCAGCACCAGGACCATACACAAACCCCCCTGCTCATGCACTGGGACCCCTCTGGTCACTACTGCAGGCTCTGCACGGACACCAGGACCCCCCCTGGCCCCCCACTGGGACCCCCAGCCGTGCTCACAGAACACAGACAGGCACCGGGACCCCCCTGGCCATGCAGGCAAGGGCTGGTTTAGTCCCGGGATCTCCCTGTTCCGCTGCAAATGCACCGGGAGCCCCGAGCACGTGTCCAGGGACCGGCACCGGGACCCCACTGCATCCCCCTGCCCACCCACCCACCGGGACCCGTGGCCGTGCGCTCACTGCAGACGGGCAGCGGGACCCCGGCGCACGGACCGGACCGGGGACGGGGCCCCGGGGCTGGCGGCGCTGCCGGTCGGTGCCTGCAGGTGGCGGCGGAACCGCGCTCCGCCCCGCGGGCCCCGGGCCTGCGCCGAGCGGCCGGGCCGGGCCATGGTGAGCGGCGCCGGGAGCGGGACGGGAACGGCCCCCGGGGGACGGGAGGGGGGTCCCGGGACCGAGCGGGTCCGTGCGCGCGTGGTCACGGAGGGTCCCGGTGCCCCTCTGTTTTGAGCCGGGGGGATCCCGGTGCCGGTCCGTGGACACGCGGCCGGGGGGCTCCCGGCGCGTTTGCAGCGGGGTGGGGACATCCCGGGGCCGGTCCGGTCCGTGCGCACGTGGACGGGGAGGGCCCGGTGCCCGTCTGGGTTGTGTGAGCATGGCCGGGGGTCCCGGTGCCGGTCTGGGCACACGTAGAGAGGGGTCCCGGTGCGCGGGCAGCAGGGTGGGTGGGGGTCCCGGGACCGAGCCCGTCCGTGCACGCGTGGATGGGATGGGGGTCCCGGTGCCCATCGGTACCGCGGGCACGTGTCCGGGAGGTCCCGGTGTCAGTCCGGTTCGTGCACGAGTGGCCTGGGGGGCCCGGTGGGGTGAGCAGGGGGATATGAGGGGTCCCGGTGCCCGTCTGTGTTGTGTGCGCAAGGCCGGGGGGCTCCCGGTGCGCGGGTAGCGGGATGGGGGGGTCCCGGTGCCGGACTCAGCTTAAGCACCGCAGCCGGAATCCACCCGGGACCCCCAGAACCGGAGCTGAGCGAGGACGCGTTGCCGCAGCACCGGGGCGATCCCCCGGGCGGTGCCGGCTCTGCCCGGAGCCCCTTACCGGGTCACCGGTGCCACCGCGTCCCCCAGCGCCGCCGTCCCCTTGTGTCCCGCAGACGGGCGAGGCCGTGCGGGCGCTGCTGCAGCGGCTGCGGGAGCTGCAGGGCGAGCGGGTCGAGACGTACCGGCTCTTCGAGGAGTGAGTACCGGCACCGGCACCGCCGCGTGGACGGGCCCCCGGGGGGGCGGCACCCACCGGGGCGGGCAGGGGCACCCCCAGCAGGGAACCGGATCCCCCATCCCGACTATTTTGCATCCTGTTGGGCCGGGGCCGTGGGGGTAGCTGATGAGCTCCAGCTGGCAGCGGGACTCTGTGCTGGACACCTGAATCCTATTTTAGCATCCAGCCGATGAGGGACTTCCCGGGATGCAGGGTTGAGAGTGTAAAGGATGAAAAAACCCAAACCACCAACTTTCCCCCCCGAAAAAGCCGTTTCCAACCCTGTCCTGTGCGAGGCGTGAGGCTGCCAGGTCATGCTGCCAAATCCAGGCAGGAAAAGGCAGGAGAACCCTCCTGGTGCTGCCTGTGGCGGGTGGCAAAGGGGGCTCAGCTCCACGACGGGCACCCCAGGTGAGGTGACAGTGGCTTCTCCCCCCTGATCTGTCCGCAGGGGCCACCGGGCGTACCTGAGCAATGCCCCCCACTATGATTTCCCACGGTACCGGCAGCTGGTGCACGAGGTCACCGTGGCCTTCAGTGGCATCTCCCGGGAGGTGCTGGACATCGCTGGGCGCCTGCGGGACGAGCTCGGCCGCCCCGACCTGGCCCAGCACCTGGCCCGGCTGCAGGAGCGGGAGCAGGAGAAGCTGCAGCTGGTGGGTGCTGGGCTGGGGGGGGGGTCCCTGGGGCAGCGCTGGGGCTGGTTTGGGGGGTCTCAGCTCCCAAGGTGTCCCCCCACAGACGGCGCAGCTGCAGCTGGCCCAGCAGCAGGCGCAGGACCAGCCCGAGGTGGACGCCCATCAGCAGGAGGTGCGGGAGCTCAAGCACAAGTAGGTGGTCGCCCCGCTGCTGTCCCCACTCATTTTGGGAAGGCAGCATCCCCCTAGCCCAGGACCCCCACTGCCATCCCCTTCTCCCCCTATTTTGGGATGGCACCCCCTCCTCAGCCCGTAGAATCCTGGAGTCTCCTGAGCTGGAAGGGACCCACAGGGATCATGGAGTCCAGGCCAGGAGCCCCTTCCCTGTGTTTCCCCTCCCTCCCTCTGGCCCAGGGGGGCCCAGATGGTGCCTTCGGGGTCTGGCGGCGCTGCGTGGCCGCGTCCCCTCGGCCTCCCCGGGCTGAGTGTTTCATAAACAGCGCGGGGAAGGCGAGGCGGCCCACATAATACGCTCCATATGGACTTTATTTATAGTTTCCATCCGCTCTCGTAGGCTAATTAAAACCATTGAGGCAATCAGCGAAATTCTCCAGGACCTTAAGTACGATTCGGAAGAAGTTGAGTGATGGGTGTCCCCGTGGGAACGGCTGGAGGGGCCGGGCTGGTGGAACGGGGGCCCCGCTTGCCCCCCACCCGCTCCCGGCGCACCTCGGCAAGGTGGGCATTGTCCTCTCGGCCCCTTCTCTGGAGCACAGGCTGGAACGGGTGAAGGCCCTCCTGGGACAAGTGGGGTCCCCCTAAATCCTGAGTATCCCTCAGCAGAGGGGTCCGGCGTGGGGCTGGTTACCCTGCCCGGCTGTGCCGGGGCTGTGCCGAACACAAACCACAATCTCCGGTGCCAAGGGGCTGCCATGCTTCGGCCTCCATCAAGTGGGCACTGTCCTTGCTGCCAGCTGGAGTCCCACAGGCAGCAGCCCCCCCCAAAACCACATCTGGGAGACCGGCTGTGCCCCCAGCCCCACAGCTGGCGCTCCACAAGCGCTTTTGCTGTGGTCACCCCAAATAAACCTGTCCCCGTGGAGCTGGCCTGAGTGGTGTGATCTCAAGGGTTCGTGTGGCCCCCGCTGCCCCAGTGCCACCCCCTCCACCTCGGCTCGATCCCCTGGGAGCCCCGGGATGGGGTGACAAGGGCCACGGGCCCCATTTGGCTGCCCGCTGCATCCCCGTCCCCGTGCAGCGCTGCCGCTCCGCTGACGCAGACCCCGGTGGGGTTTCAGAGGTTTATTGGCATTAAGCTTAAATCTGTTCCTAATTGACTGAAATGGAACCAAAATAAGGCTGGTTTGAATCAAAACTGGAGCAGGCACTGGGCAAACCCCAGCAGCCTCCAATCAGCCCGCGTGGCTCCCCGGGGACGGACCCCCCCCCCGTGCACTCACACGTGGGACCCCAGGGAGAAAACGGCCAAAATCGCTTCCCGGGGAGGGAACTGCGGCGAGGGTGGGGTCACCCGGGAAGCCCTCGCCTCTCCTTTCATCCCAGAGGCTGCTCCGGCTGGCGGAGCAAAGCCCCCGTGCCCCCCCCGGCCGGGCAAGGCTGGGGGGTCCCCTCGTTGCCGCGGGGCCGCGGCCCCACAGAGCCCCCGGGGCTGGGCCAGCCCGGCCCCCCAACCTCACCCCACCCCATCCCCCAGGGTTGCGGGGCCGCGCTGCGCCCCGGCCGCCTCCCAACTCCCCCGCGGCGGGGCCGGGGCGGGCGCGGGCGGTCCCGGGTGGGCGCCGGGCGCCCCGTCCCATCCTGCCGGCGCTCGGTCCCCCGCGGGCTACAGCTTATCGCCGGGAAGAACCTGCGGAGAGGAGCAGAGCCCCGCGTCGCCCCGGGGTCGGCGTCACCCCCCAGCATCCCTGGGGTGGGGGTCACCCCGCGTCCCCCCCCCGTCCCCACCCAGCCGGGGAGAAGAAGTGCGAAAGGCTCCTTACCTACCTGGTTGCGTGTTTTGTGCGATTTCTGCAGCCACACGCGCCACTGGTCGTAGAGTTTGATGCCGAGGTTGGAGCAGCCGTAGGCGTGTTTCTTCACCCACCCGAAAAACTGCTTCAGCTCCCGCCGCAGCGTCGTGTTCTGCTCCCCCCCTTTGGGGTCGCAGCCCCCCGCCACTCGCTCTGCGGGGACGGAGGGGTCAGTGTCACACGGGAGGCCGCGTCTCAACCCCCCCATCTCCGCCGTGCCGTGAATAACGAGGGCCCAGAGGAACACGAGCAGGTTTTGGCTCCCAGCTGGGAAAGCCAAGCTCCGAGTTGGCTCCTTTGCAAGAAATCCAGGTGCCGGGCATGGACTGGGGAAGGGCCCCCCGCACATCCCGCGGCACCGGCGGCACCCCCGAGCGGTGCTGGCTGCACTCACCGCTGCGTGGGGTGGAGGCGGCCGTGGGGTTGCTCCAGTCGCTCCAGATTCCGGCTTTCTTGGAGCCGTAGATGCTGAAGGGGTTACAGCGCACCTGGACGAAGTAGACGGTGCCGGGGCGCAGGCCGGCCAGGCGACACGAGGTCTGGTTGCCCACATCATCCACCACCTGCAGAGGGACGAGACGGGAGCACCCGGACCCTCGGCCACCCCGCGCCGTCCCCCGGCACCGGCGGTGCCCACCCACCTTCCACTCGGAGCTGTCCTCCACCCGGTATTGGATCTGGTACTTGGCTTGGAAGAGGAAATCCTTGAGGGCCGGCGGGGAGCTCCAGCGCACGCTCAGCTGGTCCTCCAGGTCGCCCACCCTGCTGACGTGCACGTCCGACGGCGGGTCCGTGGTGACTGCGGGGACAGGGCAGGGCTGGCGGGGACAGCGGGGCAGCGCCGCGGGGCCGCGAGGGTTAAGGAGCCGCGGATGTAAAAACGACTCGGAGCAAACAGCCTAATTCGATTAGGAGCAATTCTGCTCACATATCGCCCATTTCCTGCTGCCCCCGCCCCAGCCCAGCGCTGCCCCTCCCCGCGAGGTCACCGGCGCGGCGGTGACACCGCAGCAGTGGCGTGGCTCACCCACGTCGAGGATGTCCAGCATGACCACGTCGGACACGGCCACCCCCAGGCGGTTGGACGCCTCCACCCAGATCTCGTAGGGCGTGAAGAGGGCCAGGTCCTTGGGGATGTGGCAGGAGTAGGTCCCGGCCGTGTGGTATTCCTGGCAGGTGTTGTCCTGGCCGTACCACCTGCGGGCAGGTGATGGATGAGGTACTGGCACTGCTCCTCCGTCCCCGGGACGCTCCCATGGGTTGTTTTTGGCCATTCCACACGGCCGGAATTGGGGGACTGGCCCCGTGGTTCACCCAGTGATTCCCGACTCAACCAGGCCCACAGCGGCTTCTCCTCGCCCTCCCCAGCTCCACGAGGAAACTCATCACACCAGCACCGTCCCCAAGCAGGGGTCAGCCGGGAGACATCGAGCTGCCCGTTCCCTGTTTCCCATTAAATCCCACTCCAACGTTTTTAGCAATAATGGGAATGGAGGTGAGCACCCACCTGCGCTTGTACTTGAGGGTGTAGTTGGTGTGCAGGAAGGTCTCCCCTTCTGTCCCTGGCGCCCACTTGCAGGTCAGGTCCTTCATGTTTTTGGACCAGCAAGTGATGTTGACTGGTTTTTCTGGGGGTACTGGGAGAGGCAAAAACCAAAAAACAAGAGGTTCCAGAGCTGTTTTTTTCCAGGCACAGAGACCCAAACCCCAAATCCAAGCTGCGTTCCCAGCTGAGCCTCTGTATTCCTGGGACGTAGCGACCCAAAAAAACAAACCCAAGCTACATTCCCCATTACGATTCCGTATTCCTGGGATTCCGTATTCCTGGGACGTAGCACCGGCCTTAAAATAGCCTGAGATAAAATCTTACGATTATTGATTCGGACAAGCGCGTTTTAACCAAGGCTTTGCCGAAACAGCCTCTCAGCTGCGCGCGGCTCGGGCTTCCACCAGAGCAGCTCCTGGCATGCTCCGGTGAGAACCAGGGCGCTGATCCCTCCGTGGGGATCCTCGGCTTCTCTCCCGTGGGAGAGGCGCATCCTGGCACTGGCTGGACCCTGGCACGGAATGGCCAAACCCTGGCACAGAGCGGCTGGACCCCAGCACAGAGCGGCTGGACCCTGGCACAGAGCGGCTGGACCCCAGCACAGAGCGGCTGGACCTTGGCTCTGGCTGGACTACAGCACAGAGTGGCCAGATCCTGGCACAGAGAGACTGGACCCCGGCATAGAGTGACCAGACCCTGGCACCAGCTAGACCCTGGCATGGAGGGCCGGACCCCGGCACAGAGTGACCAGACCCTGGCACAGAATGACCAGAGCCTGGCACAGAGTTATCAGACCCTGGCACCAGCTAGACCCTGGCATGGAGGGCTGGACCCCGGCACAGAGTGACCAGACCCCAGCACAGAGTGACCAGACCCTGGCACAGAGTGACCGGACCCCAGCACAGAGTGACCAGACCCCAACACAGAGTGACCAGACCCCGGCACAGAGTGGCCGGACCCCGGCCCGTGCGGCGGCACTGACGTACGTCCAACGTAAAGGCAGGAGCCGGCCAAGATGCCGCCGTCTCTGCTGTGACACACCAGGTTGTCCCCCGACTGCTGCCTGGAGCCGTTGAGGCGGGCGAGGGCCACGCTGAGCGTGGAGGGGCCCAGGGCGGCGTAGGAGGCGGCCGGGAGGCGCCGCCCGTTCAGCGTCCAGTACAGGTCCTCGGCTTTCAGCGGAAAGTCCGGGCTGACCGTGCACGTGGCGACCAGCGAGGAGCCGATCAGCAGGGTGGGGTCTTGGGGGGAAATCACGGCGGGGTCTGCAGCCGGAGAGACAGAGAGCGGGGGGGGGGAAAAATCAATTATGGAGGGTTTGATATTGGGCTAACTACGTTAGAGCTGTTTAAATATGTCTTATGTCTATTTAAACACGTTTCAGATCTGTTTTACATTGATTTGAGCACCTTTATGTCTCTTCTGTGTTCATTTAAATATGTTTTATATCTATTTAATACATTGTTGAGCTATTTTGCATTGATTTAAATCATCGCGTCTATATCAATTTCAATCATCATATGTGTTTTATATTAATTTAAATATATTGTTCAGCTATTTACATTGATTTAAATCATCACAAGCCTATACTGATTTAAATCACATCTCTATTTCATATATATATTTCAATCATCACATATCTCTTTCATATCAATTTCAATACACTGGTTTCTATTTTACAGTGATTTAAATGCATTTCATATCTATTTTTTACTTATGCACATTTTGTATCCATTTTATATCTAAACATATTTTATATCTTTTATATCTATTCAAATAGTTTTTATATCTAGTCCATATCTAAATACAGAACCTATTTTTTATCTATTTAAATACACTTTTTACCTACTTTTATATCTAAATACATTTTATATCGAAACACTTCTAAGATCTATTTTTATATCTACATCTATTTTAGAACTGTTAAAATACATTTTATATCCACTTTTAATCTTTTTTTTCCCAGGGCTGGGGCGGGGCTGGGTTGCGGCTTCGGAAGTTTTTCCGCGACAAAAGGATTTCATAAAGGAAAATTCGAGGAGATTTTTTTCTCCCCCCCTCCTTTTCCAACTCTGCCAAGGTCCGGCATTTCCCCCTGGATCGCCGAGGGGTGGGAAGCGCTTTCCCACCGAGCTCCCGCCTCATCCCCACCATGTGCTGCCAAATCCCATCGCTCGGCCCTCGACATCCCGAGGGTGCTGCAGGCTGGGAGAGCCCCTCCGCGAGGGGAAATTCCCACCCCGGTTTATTCCGGGAAGCCTCGGCCGCGAGGCTTCCAAGCCGCGGCTGCCCCGGCCCCGCTCCGGGGTGTTCCGTGTCCGTCAGCCCTTATCGGCTCCATCCGCACGCGCCGGGCTAATATCCCAAATTACCTCCCGGAAAGTGCCGCGACCTCCCCGCCCCTCCGACCTCCCGGCCCCGATCGGCTTTCAGCGCCCGCCGCCCGCCCCGGCTCCCGCCCGGCGTTCCCAAAATCCCCGTCACGCCGGAGAGATCCTAATGAGGGGTCCCCGCTGCCCGCTCCGCCTCCCACCCTCCGCAATTAGTGCTCCGAAATCCTCGTTACGCCGGGGAGACTTAATTAGGAATTGCCGCCGTGCTTGGGGGATGCTGGAGGGAAAAGCACCCTGGGGTACCCCAAGTATCCATGGATTAGTGCCAGATACCCCAAGGTACTCCGAGCACCCATGGGTTGGTGCCAGGTACCCCGGGGTACCCCGAGCACCCATGGATTGGTACCAGGTACCCCAAACATCCGTGGGATGGTGCTGGATACTCCGGGATACCCCGAGCATCCATGCACGACGACGGCTCCATCCCACCCCCAAAACAAACCCTTCCCAAGGCCAACGAGGCCTCTGGAAATTTCATCCCCCCTCTCTGCCCACCCCGCTCCGAGCCCGCCGCGAGCCGAGCCCGGAGCTGCTGCGGCTCTGCGATAACAGACCCAGCACTCCGAGCCCTGATTCTCCTAAATCTTAATCTAAACAGCCCCAGAAACTCACACGAGCTCCGTAAAACAGACGCATTTCCCATCCTCCGAGCAGGACCCTCTGGAGAGGGCAATTTTCTCTCTCTGTATTTTTTTTCCCCTGGATTTTGGTTTTTTCCCTCTTCCAAGCAGGACCCTCTGGAGGGGCCAATTATATACATATATATATTACATTTTTTTCCCCCCTGGATTTATTTTCCCCCCTCAGCGCGGCCACAGCGCCGAACATGTGTTTTAAAAGGGAAAAGTGTGAAGTTTTCCGATCGGAGAGGAAAGGGCCGGAGAGATGCAGGCAGGCTGTGGAATGTGCAAGTTGCAACGAAAATACCTGCTCGGGGGTTTTATGGCTTCTCTACTGCAAAAAAAAAAAGCTGATCAGGTGCTAAGTAATGCTATAAAGTAAAACCACATTTCCAAGGTGTCGGGAACGTTTATGCTTTTCTTCCGAAGGGCCGGATTTCATTTTAGTTTTATATCGGAGTTTTAAGGGGCTGGGAAAGAAAAGGGGGAGGAAAAAAAAAAAAGCTCCGATAAGTGTCAGAGATCACGCAGTTAAAAAAGATTTATTGAGCTGTGCAGGGGGGTTAAGGAAAATAGAAATAATTGCCCTCAAGAACAAAGGGGAATTTGGGAAGCTCTGAATTCCACAGGAAAAATAAAATTAAATAGATATGTATAGTTAGAGCTCCTCTAAAGCTCGAGCAGCGAGGTTTGCGGGCAGACGCAGCACCCAAAAATGCTTCATCCCTCTTTTCCACTCTGCTCTCCACTCTTTTTTTTTCCCCCTTTCTCATCCCCGACTGGCATTTCTCGTGCCCATCCCTGGGCTCGAGGAGGGATTTATAAAAAGCCCAGGCATTCCAGCGCGGCCGAGCTGCACCGAGGGGAAACTTTCGCTCTCTAAAAGGAGATTTGGCTTCGCCTTCGCCAGCGCCGCACGTCGAGGGGCCGCGGGCCCAGCGCTGCCCTGGACCCCCGTGGGGAGGGGGCAAATGGGGGTCCGGGGGGAGAATCCGGCTGCTTGGGAGGAGGACGGTGCGGGGTCAGCCCCACCAAGGGTCCGGCTGTGGCCTCGTGTTGTTCCCAGTGGGATCAACCCCTCCAGGCACTGCGGTGGGCACTGCGGTGGGCACCGAAAGCCACCGGGATTGGCCGCTCTCGCTGACGGCCCCTAAAGGGATTTTTGGAGCGTTCCTTCTCCCCACCCCACTGCTCCAGCAATTCCTGCCCCAATTAACGCCCTTAAGACTCCCCCGTTAAAGACACGTTTGGGTCCGGGGTCCGTCGCGGTGGCCGGGACCCCGCGGGGTCGCCGGGGAGGGGACGCGGGAGCTGCCGGGCGAGCGGCGGCGTTTGTGGCGGGTCCCGTTCGCGCGTCGGAGCGGAGAACATCCATCGCCTTGAGAAATTCCCATCATAGGGAGGAAGCCGAACTTCCTGCTGCGGGGAGCGGGATCTCGCCCTCCCCTGGCTCGGGCCGCAGGGGGGGCAGCGGGGCGGCGGCCGGGACGGGACGGGACGGGACGGGGGGTCCGTCGGGTTCAGGGCTCTGTGGGGACGGGGGGACCCCTCCCCCATGTGTCCCCCCATGGGCAGGGGGACCCCGATCCACGCGGGGCTGAGGCCGCTCCACAGCTCAGCCCACAGGTGGCACCTCCCGGACCTGCCACCGCCGGGTGGGGCCACCAAATTGGGCATCACTGCGGAGCCCCCCAGGGGGATTTTTCTGGGGGGGGGGTCGTTGTTCTCTGTGGGGCAGGGAGAGAGTTCCCTATTGTTCTGGGTGGGAAAAGGGGATTCATTGTTCTCTGGGATGGGGGGGGGGGCGGCTCTCCGGGGGGAACGGGGGACCCCGTTGTTCTCGGCAGGGGGAGGGGGGGGCCTCAGAGGCTTTGGGGGGGGCAGAAGGGGGCGATGGCTCCCGGGGGTGCGAGGGGGTCGCGTGGGGAAGGGGTTCGCTATTGTTCTCCGGGCGGAGGCCGGGGGTTTCCATTGTCCTGGGTGGGGAATGGAGCCGCATTGTTCTGCGGGAGGGGGGGCTGGACGGCGGGGAGAGGGGACAAGGGGGGTCCTGCCCTTCTCGGGGTCCCTCTTCTCCGTGGGGAGACGGAGCACTCGCTGCTCCTGGGGAGGGGGGGTCTCCTCGCTACTCTCGGGGACGGGGGGGAGCACAAGAAAGGTTCCTCTATTGTTCTCTGCGGGGAAGGGGCGGGGGGGTCCCGGCTGGGCTGCGGGGACGAGGAGGGGGGGTCCCAGATGCCTGTCGGGAGGCGATGGGGGGTGCCGGCTGCCCTCCGCGGGGGGGTCCCCGTCCCCCTCCGCAGCAGGCGAAGCTCAGCCCCGAGGTGCGCCCGGCGGTGCCCCCGCCGCGCCCGGGACCGCTCCGCATCCCGGGGCCGGGGGGGGACGCGACTCACGGAGACGAACGGGACAGCCCCGGGGGTCTCCGCATCCCGGCGGCGGTGGGGGGGGTGGGACACGCGGAAAGGAGCGGGAGAACCCCGGGGGGCTCCGCATGCTGGGGCCGGGGCCGGGGCCGGACGGGAGAGCCCCGGGGGGCTCCGTGCAGCGCCCGCGTGGCCCCGACGGGACCCCCGCCCGCCCCGCGCCCACCTTGCGGGAGCCGCCCGGTGCTCCCGGTACTCACAGGAGAGCGGGTCGGCGCGGGGCAGGCGCGGGCAGAGCAGGAGCAGCAGCGGGAGCATCGGGAGCAGCGGCGGCGGCGGCATGGCCGGCTCCGGTGCCCGTCGGTGCCCGGGGCGGCGGAGCGCACCGGCACGTCCGGGGAAGTCCCGAGCAAGTCTGAGCAACCCCCGGTTACCAAAGCCCCAACTGCCGCCCTGGCCCCGCCCCGGGACCGCCTCCGGGGGGGCAGAAAGCCACCGGCCCCGCCGCCCCCCCCGTCCCACTCCGGTACCGGCCCCGGCACCGACCCCGGGATCGGCCCCGGGACTGGCCCCCGCCCGGTGCCCGCTGCCGCCGCGGGATGCTGGACCCCCCCAGCCCTCCCCGGGGCCGGTGTCCCGCTCCCCCCGACCCCCCCGGTAGGTGAGTAAGAGCCGCCCCGGGGCCGCCGGCCCACGGGTGACTCACGCGCGGCCGCCGCGGACCCTCCCGCGCCCCCGGGGCCGCTCTCGCCGCTGAACGGGGCCCCCCCGCCACGGCTTCCCCACGCTCCAAGCGCCTTTAAGACCTAAACCCCTATTATTACTTACTTTTGGGTTGAAAACAGGAATATCATCCCATAAATCCCGATGTTTTCTGTCGAATCCATCATCTCCGGGCTTCTCTCCTCGAAACCCCCAAAAAGTGGGAAAAGCACCCCAAATGGCTCCAAGTCCCCACAGACTGGGGCTGCGTTTGTCCCCAGGAGTGGTGGCACGTCTGGTTGTGCCACCAGCATCGGGGCAAAGCCACCCACTTGGGCATCCTCCAGTGTCCCCCCCCATGCCCCCGGCCGGGGTCTCGGTGGCACTGAGAGCTCTGCAGACCCCCAGACAGGTCACAGACCCCGGGACAGCAGGTCCTGGTCATGGCAAGGCCACTGTCCCCACGTGTGGCGTGTCCCCAGCTACGAGGAGCGGGGACACCATTCCCTGCCGGGAAGGTGGAGGGTGGCAGGGGACACCTGGGTGGCCGGGGGTGCCCCACGGACTCGGGGTGGGGGGAGCCGGGGGATGACACTGGGTAGGGCTCCGAGGTGTTGGGCACCAGCAGGGATCGCAGGGATTAGAAAACACAATAAGAAACGAGAGGCGGAGGAAGCCCAAACAATGCCTTTTCCCATCGTCCTGTTTTTTGGAAGCTTCTGAACTGTTTCTGTTGAAATTTCCCAAAAATGTCAGGCTCCGGGAGCCACCCAGCCTGAGAAATTTCAGCCCCAGCGGCCGCAGTCTGGCCGAGTGAATCACGGCTGCCCCGGGGGCTGGCGGCCGCCCTCGATCCCGACCCACCGCCCGCGTCCCCCCGGGAAGCCACCCTGGGACCGCAGCCAGCGGTGGGTGCTGCGGGAAAAGGAGAAATTCCCCCTCTGGAGCTGGAGCCGGGAGCTGCGGCCACCCCGGCTGCCCACCTGCACTGCCCAGACCCTTCCCCCATCTGTTTTCTCCATCTCTGGCCAGGCTCCTCAGCTCGCACCCGGAATGTGGGATTTAGCGGAGCCAGGGATGGGGGGGTTCCCGGGGAGGGGCTGGCCCCACCCTGGTGCTGGCAGAGAGGACGTGGGTGACCTGAGGAATCATCAGAAGGTGGCTTGAGGCTGTGCTTGGGGTACAGGGGGAAGATGGGGGGACAGCGGTGTCGGGAGGAGAGCGTCGGTCCCCACCGGTGTCACCTGGCACATCGCGGGATGTCACCCCAGGTGGCACAGGGACCTTTGACCTCCCAGCTCACAGCAGCACCTGTGGGATGGGGACAGGCTGCGGGACAGAGCGAGCCCTGAGCGGTCCCCAACCCCGGGCAGTGCCAGGGTGTGGCGTCAGGACCCGTCCGGGAGCAGCCGGAGGTGACTGAGCCGCTCTCCCGCGCTCTGAGTCAGCAGCGGCCGGTCAGCGGCAGCTGTGGTCAGCGCTGCCCTTTGACAGTGACCTTTAAAGCTGCTCCCTCCGGCCCACGAGCCGCCGCACTCACAGGCACCGGCCGGAGGCAGGATCCAGCCCGGACCCCCCCCTCTGACCCCCGGCCCGGGCTGTCGGCGTCAGCACGGGGGTCCCCCGAGGCCGGCGGGTCCGGCTGCCCCCCCGGCGTGGCTCCGTTCCCAGGGCCTCTCTGCCCCGCTGCGGTGCAGGATCTGGCCATGGGGCCCAGCTCCCTGCCACAAACTCTCTGCTCTGCCCAGGCGGGACGTGACTCCCCCCAGATGGACCCGGCTGACCTTGGTGACATCCCCAGAGCCGCTCTGAGCATCCTCGGTCCAGCTTCCCACCAGCCGTCACCTTCCCGCCACCCTCCGTCATGTGTCACCAGGGCCCTGAATTAATCTAATTACTTGATTTCCCAGCCAGAGCTCACTCCATAAAATCCTTGGACGCAGACAGCATCTGGCTCAAGGGCCAGGGTGTAAAAAACAAACAAGAAAAAAAGCCCAAAACCCCGGGAAAAGCGGGAGGAGAGGCGCAGTGGAGCTGCCTCGACTGCCTGCATCCTTTTAAAGTGACCTGGGGGAAAAATAAAGAGGCAAGAAATGCAAAGAATCCAGCAGGCAGAGTTTGCTTTCTATTCCTCTCAGTCACATTTCCACATCCATGGGTAATTTATAACCCTCTTAACCCCTTCCCTGCCGCCCCCCAGCCTTTCCCTCCAGAGCATCCTCGGGGTGGCCGCACCTTCCCGCCTCTGTTTGCTTTGGGAAGCACAAAGAGTCCCGTGACGGAATCTGAGGAGCTTTGGAGGAGGGAAAAAAATGTCAAGAGGGTGCTTGAGCACGAGGGATGGGCTCTGCAGGGTTGGGACATCGAGTGAAGGGTCCTCTGCCCATGGAGGGGACCGTGGGGACGCCCCAGCCAATGTGGGAGGAGCCTGAAGCCTCCCAAAAGGCTCCGAGGGAAAAAATGTAGGTCAGTAGTGATAAACGCGAAAGGCATCGAGTGTTTCTGGAGAGGGGAGGAGGGAGGGCAGCAAATATTTGCCAACTTGGATGGTTTTGCCTGAGAAAGGCTTTTTTTCCCGTGGAAAGGTGAGCGCATAGAGCGCGGGCAGGTGCAGCAGGAGCGATGCCCACCGGCCATCCCATCCGGAGCATCCCGGTGCCCCCGGGGGTCCGGGGCTCTGTCCCTGCCGCCGGTGGGAGCCCCACCTGCGGCGCGGTGCTGTGATTTATGGTGACAGCGCCCAATCTATCCCATTTTCTCGGCCATTCGTCACCGGTGCCGGACCCGGGGCCGGGGCTGGCGGGGCTCCAGGAGGGGGAAGGGGAGCGCAGCGCCCTGGCAGCCCCGCCGGCCCGGCCGCAGCTCATTTTCTGCCGGCCCTGCTTTGATTAATAAGATGAATAAGCTGGCGGGGCGAGGAGAGGCCCCGCTCCCTGCTCCCGGGGGGGCACGGGCTGCGCTGCCCCAGCACCCCCGAGCCCTCTCTCCCTGCCCCAGGGCATGGAGCACCCCTCAATCCTCAGCTGGGACAGGGAGACCCCCCCTTCCCAGCGCTGGGGTCTTGCCATGTGTTCCCCATTAGAGCCGGAGGTTAGCGAAGCCCCCAGCCCTCCTCCTCCTCCTCCTCCCCCTCCCGGGCCTACTTTGGGGTGCTGCCGTAAATAAGGGGCACGGGTGAGGGGGAGCACGGAGGGAGCGGGGCCCAGGCGGTGCCTTTGATGTCCTTTAAACCCTGGGAGATCACGGCTGTAAATTTGGGGTGTCAGGGAGAGCCCAGCGCCGGCCGGGGGGGCCCTGCAGAGCGAGGGTGAGGACGGGAGGCATGAAGGTGACTTGGGGAGTCCTCGAGGACACAGAGGGTGGCACAGTGGGGTCTAACACTGGCTGGGGACCCTGGGGACAAGGGGCTGATCCCCTCCTGGGGGATGGTCCATGTGGGTGGCACCAGTGCCAGTGTGACCCCGGTCCCCAGCCATCCCCTCAGTCCCCCTGCCCTCCCCAGCCCCTCTGTGCTGCGGGTGTCAGGGTGGCCCCCAGTCCTGTTATGTCCCTGCACATCCCCCGGTCCCCCTGAACCTTCCTGCATCCCCCAGTGCCCCCCTTATTCTGTGGTCCCCCTCCACCCTCTGGTCCCTGGGAATCTCCTGGTTCCCATGTCCCCTTTGTCCTCCTGCATCCCCTGGTGTCCATGCATCCCCCAATTTCTGTGCATCTCTGGTCCTTGGACCCCCTTCCCCCTTCTCCTGCATCCCGGGGTATCCCTCATCCCCCAGTGCCCGAGCATCCCCCAAATCTCCTGCATCTCGGGGTATCCCTCATCCCCCAATGCCCGAGCATCCCCCATCCTCCCGCACCCCTCGCTCATCCTCCCCTCCCGGTGCCGGTGCCGGTGCCGGTGGATCTGCGGCAGGCTGCGGCGGCTCCCCCCGCCCCCGGCTCCCCCCGCCCGGCGCACGGCGCGTCACGGCGGGGCCGGCGGCGGCGGCGGCGGCGGCGGCGGTGGGTGCGCTCGGCTCCTCTCCGTTCCGCTCCGCTCCGCGCCCGCCATGGCCGCCCCGGCCCGCCGGCCCCGGGCCCTGCTCGCCCTCGGCCTGGCCCTTCTCGCCGTCGCTGCCGCCGCCGTCGCCGCCACCGACCCCTTCTCGCCGCAGCTGGGAGACACCGGCGGGTGCCGCGGGCAGTGCGGCCGCAGCCTGCAGCGCCGGGCCGCCGCCGTGAGTCTGGGGCACCGGGGCACCGGGGCTCGGGGAGGGCACCGGGGGCATGGGGAGCGTCAATAGCATCGGGGGCACCAGCAGCATCGGGGGCACTGGGAGCACTGGGGGTACTGGGAGGCAGCAGGGGCATGGGGAGCATCAGGAGCATCGGGGTCAGTGGGGGTACTGGGGGCATGGGGAGCATCACGGCACCCTGGGAGCACCAGGAGCATCGGGGGCACCGTGGGGGACACCAGGGGCACCGTGGGGGACACCAGGGGCACCGGGAGTATTGGAGGGGACCGGGAGGAACGGGGGCAGCAGGGCCACCAGGAGCAGCGGGGACACCCGTGACAGGCATCTGTGCCATGCAGCCCCACACTGGGCCACCCCCTCGTGGGAGCAACAAGGGGGGCACCGGGGGAGGCACTGGTGATCTCCTGCAGCACCTTTGGGGTGCCCCCAGTGAGGGCATCCCCACTGCTTTGGGGTGCCCGCAGTGTCACCCGTTTGACCTGAGCCCGCACATTCCTGGTGACCCCCGTGTGGGCTCTGTGGGCCCCCCACACCCCCTCAGTGTGTTCGCAGCCCCCCAAATCTGTACCCCCCTCCCAGAGCAGTGCACCTCCACCTCCTGCCAGCCCATGCCAGGGCCTGGCTGGTGCCAGCAGAGATGGGGGAACCCTGCATGCCCTCCACAAGGACTTGGCCATGTGCAAACCCTCCATGGGGAGCACCCGGGGGCCGCGGGGCAGCTTCCCCTCCTCTGGAAACTCCAAATTTGGGGTGCCAGCCCTGAGCAGGGTCCTGGGCGGGGGCGGCGCTGCCCGGTGCCCCCCAGCTGGATGCGGGGGGCCGCGTGAGGGGGGGTCCGGCGCAGCCACCGGGCTGAGCCCGGTGCCAGCTCCACGCTCTCCTCCTCCTCGCCGCAGGATGCTGTTCTCAACGCCTGTTACCGGGGCTGCCGGCTGTTCTCCATCTGTCACTTCGTGGATGCGAGCGCCGAGCTCAACACGACCAGAGCCGAGTGCGAAGCAGGTGAGAGGAGCCGGTGGCCGAGCGGCCCCCGCGCCCCAAACGCCGTCCCGGGGGGATCCCCACGTCCCACCGGGAGCAGCGTGACACCCGAGAGCCTCCGGAGCGTCCCGCCCCGCTCAGCCCCGCAGCGAGCGGGTGCAGAGTGACACGTCCTGGGTGTCAGTGGGGAGGGGGTGGGGGTCCCGGGGACTGAGCACCCCCTAACCCTGAGCTGTCCTCTCTCCCAGCGTGTGCTGAAGCCTACGGCAACGCAGAGGAGCAGTTCGGGTGCGTGACCGGGTGCCACAAGCAGCTGCCCGAGGTGGAGGAAAGCAGGAAGGAGAAGGTGAGGGGAGATGGGGAAACTCTTCCTCCCACGGGAGCTCAGCACAGTCCCTCCTCTCCCTCAGCATCGGGGACACCCCTCATGTGCAGCCCATCCATACCTTCATCCATCCATCCATCCATCCATCCATCCCTCCCTCCCTCCATCCATCCCTCCCTCCATCCATCCCTCCCTCCATCCCTCCATCCATCCATCCATCCCTCCATCCCTCCCTCCATCCCTCCATCCATCCATCCATCCCTCCATCCCTCCATCCATCCCTCCATCCATCCCTCCATCCATCCATCCATCCCTCCATCCCTCCATCCATCCATCCATCCATCCCTCCATCCCTCCATCCATCCCTCCATCCATCCCTCCATCCATCCCTCCATCCATCCATCCATCCCTCCATCCATCCCTCCATCCATCCCTCCATCCATCCATCCATCCCTCCATCCCTCCATCCCTCCATCCCTCCATCCATCCCTCCATCCATCCCTCCATCCCTCCATCCCTCCATCCCTCCATCCATCCCTCCCTCCATCCATCCATCCCTCCATCCATCCCTCCATCCATCCCTCCATCCCTCCATCCATCCCTCCATCCATCCCTCCATCCATCCCTCCATCCATCCATCCATCCCTCCATCCCTCCATCCAGGTGGATGGGAGCTCCAGATGTGCCAGGTTGATTCAAACCACCACCAGCTGCTTTGTTCCAAGTATAAAAAGCAAGTCAACTGGGCTGGACTGGGCTGAACTGGGCTGGACTTGGCTTGGGCCAGGCAGGGCGACCACAGGGAATTCCCAGGGCGAGAGGATCTGACCAGAGATCGTGGCAGATTCCCCCAGTTTTGATTTGTTATCCTTCCCAGCAATTAGCAACGCTTTCCCCTCCTACATTTAATTAATTCAGCTTTTGCCCAATTAATTAAATCAGACTTTGGCCCAAGGAAGAGGCTTTTGGCTTCGTGCACGTGCAGGCAAAGATGAACCCGCGCCGTAAAAAGAGTGAAAAGCTCTTTTGAACAACCACTTTGCAGCCTGGTTTTAAGACCTTCCCGCTGTCTGATCCCATTTCCCAGCCCCTCTCCACGGTCAGGGATGAGCATCTGGGAGTGACCGGGGGTGACAGGGAGGGCCCTCACCCCCTCCACCCACCCAGAGCATTTTTCCTCGGGTTCCCAGACGAGCAGGCAAAGCAGATTTAGCATAATAATTAGATACAGAATCTGACCTATTTATTTCCTGTTTGCTGGTTTGACCGTGCAAGGGGCTGTCGGAAAATGTTCGGAGCCAGTGGCAGGGAGCAGCCAAGCGGATTCCAGCAGGGATGCTTTAAAAATAACAAACTGCCGCGACGGCCAAGAATCCAGGGCACCGAGAGGCTGCCAGGAGAGGAACGCCCTCGGCATCGCGGCTGCTCTGCTCCCATTGTCTCTGGCAGAGCAGGGTGATCCCACCCCGGAGGGACGGTCCTGGGGCTCGGTGATGGCCCCACAGCTGGGTGGTCACTCCAGGGACCACAGCCCTCACTTGGTGACCCTCCTGGGGCTGGACCATGGTCCTGGCACATCCCTTTCCACCCCTGGGAGAAGCAGGCTGAGCCCAGACCTGAGCACCCAGCTCAGCCCAGCCACGACCTCGGGGTGCGACGTTGCCCGCCGGGGTGGGTGACGAGGGGACAGCGGTGACGTGATGTCCCTGCTCCTTTGCAGACCCTGGAGCTGAAAGCACCGTCATTTTCCATGTTGGATTTGGTCTCCACCTTCTGCAACGACATCGTCAGCTCTGCCCAGAGCTTCATCTCCTCCACCTGGACCTTCTACCTGCAGGCGGACGATGGCAAAGTCGTGGTGTTTCAGGTGGGGGTGTCCCCAGGACCCTCTCTGGGGGTGCCCAGAGGGGTGGGGACCCCCTTCCTCACTGCCTTCTCCCTCTTTCCCTGCTGACCCAGTCCCAGCCTGAGATGGAGTATCCAGCACCCGAGGCACTGGAGATGCAGCCAGCACAGCCGGGATCGGGATCGGGATCCAGCCCTCGCATCCCCCAGCCCCACACAGGTGCGGGGGGGTCCGGCTGCTGGGAGAGGGTTGGGAGCGTCCGAGCCCTCCTGGCTGCCATCCATGTCCTCCAGAGCTGAACAAATTTCCCTCTTCTCGGGTCTGATCAGCTTCCCACACCCCCACCCACGCCGGGGGAGCTCTCGATGGGGCCCTGCTCCATGAAGCTGCTGGGATCCTCTGTGCCCCCTCAGCGGGACCCCCATCACGTGCTGGCAAGGGGATGGCGATCATGGTGGGTGTGCCCACCTGGGTGCCCAGGTTCAGCATCGCCTCTCCCCTCCCAGGCCCGCGGGCAAAGGGGGACAAGCCCCCCGTGAAGGAGCCGCGGGGCAAAGCCAAGGCGCACCCCCCGGAGCCCCCGCAGCAGGAGCACGACTTCCTCGGCTGCATGTCCAAGTAGGTGGTCTGGGACCTGCTGGACGTGGCAGAGCAGATCCCCCCCAGCCCCATTTCCCACCCCGTGCCCTGCCATAAACTCGTCCCTTCTCTTTGGCGGGGGGTGGTGGGGTGCTACAGGCGCTCGGGCCTTCCTCGCTGGATCCTGGCCGCCTGCCTCTTCCTCTCCATCATGGTGATGCTGTGGCTCAGCTGTGCCAGCCTGGTGACCGCCCCCGAGCAGCACGTCAAGACCCAGGTATGGGGTGAGCACAACCCCCGGGGTGTCGGGGACACCTGTCACGGCTGCGGGGGACATTGCCGTGTTTGTGGTCCCCAGTCACCGTGTGGGGTGTGAGGTGTATCCACAGCCAGCGCCGTGGTGTTCCCTGGGGGGGTGAGGGGGTCCTGCCCCCTTCTCCGGGGCTGCACGGTTGTCTCTGCCTCTCTTCCAGCCTCTGAGCATCAACGGGGACAAGGAGTACCTGGAGGACCTGGATGGCCCCGGCACCTTCGCCCTGCCGCCCGTCATCGCTGTCACCCTGTGCCCTGCACACGGCGGGGAGGACGCGGGGCCGCTGCCCCTCAAAGTCGACCTGGACAAGACCATCCTGTAGCGCTCCCACCCCTTCCCACCACCTCCATCTCCCTGTCACCATCCCCACGGCATCGTCCCGACCCCGCTCCGCTGCCCCTCCGGCTGTCCCACGTCCCCAGCTCCCAGAGGGGCACCCCTGGGTCCGGCTGGGTCCCGCTCTCCTCCCCAGGCACGGCCGCTGTGGAGGAGGCTCCAGGAGCCGGGCAGCGGCTCTGCCTCCTCCAGGGATGTTCTGTTAGCTGGGATCCTGGCTTCCAGAGCCAAGAGGGGAGCTGCCAGAGCGGGGAGGCCGGAGGGAGCCCGTCCCCGGAGCGGGACTCTCTGTCTCCTCCCGCCCGGAGCCGCCGGGGCCCCGCAGCCCTCCGGGCATGGGTCCAGAGCTGGGCAGGAGGGAGCCGGCTGTGGTGGGGGATGGAGAGTGTCTGCAGCCTTCTGAGCTTTGGCTCGGCACATCCCCGGCCTCCCACCTTGGGCTGAGCCTCCGAGGCGCCGGCCCCGGCCCTGGGAACTCCCTTCCGCCGGCCGGAGCCGATTGCCTCGGGGAGCCGAAACGTGGCGAATGGATTTGGCGTTGGCAGCCGGAGACAGGAGCAGATCCCGCCGCCTCCGTGCCCACGCGAGCACCCAGCCGGCTCCTTCCCGGAGCTGTGGAGGGGCCCTGGGATGGCTCCTTCCCTTCCCTGCTCCGTGATGCCCTTGGGGAGATGGCCCCGGTGCCAACAAGTCGCTGGTGGGACCAAGCAGGGGATGAGGCGGCGTTGTCCTGGTTTCAAGCTCGGACAGGAGGTGGGAGCTGCTGGGACGGCTCCATCCTGGGCTCGGCATCCCTGCCCCATGCTGGGAGCAGCCCGCGGGGCTGTAGCTGATAGCAGGGCCCGGTCTCTGTGTCCCTGGGTTCACAGTGCTGCCCTGGAAGCGGGCGGAGGGACCAAGAACGGCCCCCCTTAGCTCACCCTGGCACAGCCCCTGGGCATGGAGGGGTCCCCTCCCTCCCCATCTGCCCCCCATTCTCCACCACTCGATTTCATGCATCGTTCCGTGGTTTGATTTGCACCGGCCTGTGGCTCCTCGGCCCCCGGCGCCCCACGGGGACACCCCTGTGCCGGGAGGGTGTCGGTCCCACCACCCCCGTGTCACCTAACACGTCTGTACAGATTAACTTATTACCCCCGACTCCCTCCCCTGGGATTCTGGGCTCTCTCCGTGTGCCGGTGGCTCCCAGGGGGCCGTGGTGTGGTGGGACAGGGGGGTCTGGTCCCCGTCCCCACCGGTTTTGTGCTGCTCCGTATCACTTTCACCCATCCAACATATCCGGGTTTGGGGAACCGGGTTGGGGGCGGGGGGTGTGTGGGGGGGGTCTCGTGTCCGTTTTTGGGGTCCACTTTTCGTTGTTGCTTTCCGGCCGCGTGTGAAGCTCGGTGCAGTCTGTGATGTTCCGGCCACGGCAGCTCTCCCGATCCCCGTGACGGAGCTCCAGGGAAAGGACGGCCGTGGAGCCCTCCCGGCCTCGCCTCCAAAGGGCAAAGCCAGCCCTGAGCTGGGAGGGGGAACAGAATAAAAGGTTTGTACCAGAGCTGGGCGAGTCGGTGGCTTCATGGGGTGCTCGTCCCTGGATGGGAGCAGGTTTGATCCCCCACACGGGGCCGGCAGGAGGGCACGGGGCTGTTCCCGTTCTGGAAACTGAGCCGGGATGAAACCTCTGGCAAAGTGGAGAGAAATCCCTGCTGGGCTGCTTGGACGTGGAGCAAAGCTCCTCTCTGCTGCTGGGTTGGGAGATTCAGCATCAAGTGTGGGAGGAGATGCTGCGGGAGCTGCCAGCAGCACCCGTGGGTGGGTGGGCCTGGTGGGTGCTGAGGGTGGGCAGGGGGTCAAGCACCCCAAAACATCCCCCTGCGAGCTGCAAGGAGGGGACAGCTGGGACGCAGCAGCAGGGAGGGCTCCATGCACATGGAAGGGTTGCGGAAAGAGGGCATTTCCCACTGAAAACCACCCGTGGGCACCATTTCGAGGAGGGAAAGTGTCAGTCGGGCCACACACAAGTGTCACACACCAGTGCCACACACCAGTGTCACACACCAGCGTCACACACCGGTGTCACACACCAGTGCCACACACCAGCGTCACACACCAGTGTCACACACCAGCGTCACACACCGGTGTCACACACCAGTGCCACACACCAGTGCCACACACCAGTGTCACACACCAGCGTCACACACCAGTGCCACACACAAGTGTCACACACCAGTGCCACACACCAGCGTCACACACCAGCGTCACACACCAGTGCCACACACCAGTGCCACACACCAGTGCCACACACCAGTGTCACACACCAGCGTCACACACCAGTGCCACACACCAGCGTCACACACCAGTGCCACACACCACCGTCACACACCAGCGTCACACACCAGCGTCACACACCAGTGCCACACACCGGCGTCACACACCAGTGCCACACACCAGCGTCACACACCAGTGTCACACACCGGTGTCACACACCAGTGTCACACACCGGTGTCACACACCAGCGTCACACACCGGTGCCACACACCAGCGTCACACACCAGTGTCACACACCAGCGTCACACACCAGTGTCACACACCAGCGTCACACACCGGTGTCACACACCAGTGTCACACACCGGTGTCACACACCGGTGTCACACACCAGTGTCACACACCAGTGTCACACACCAGCACACACGCAGCGCCCGGGGGCTGGCATGTCCCACCTTTCTCCCCCGGCGCGTGTTTGTCCTGGCACGGTGCCCGTGTCCACGCCACAGCCGAGCTCTCCCGTGCCAGGCACGGCAGGACAGCTCACGCGAGGGGCTGGAGCCTGGCTCGCAGCACTTCAGTAGCTCAGCAGGGTCCCGGCCTCGGAGCCAGCGGCGGCATGGGGCCCCCGAGGAGCCGTGGCTGGCGCTGCCTCCGCCGCCTGCTTTCCCCGGGATGCGGAGCCAGGGATGCGGAGGTGCTGGGGATGGATGCCGGGGTGCTTAGCAGGAGTCACGGCCAAAGAAGGATCTCCAAAGGCCTGCTCTGCTCCCTGCCAGCAGGCTCCGCTGCCGGAGCACGTCCCCTGCCTGTCCCTCCATGGGGGGTGCGATGTCACCCCCTCACGGGTGCTGGAGGGGAGGGGACCGTGGCACAGGGCTCAGCACGATGGGGACAGGAGGGGGTTTTCCCTAAATGGAGTGGAGAGGGGTGGTGTTCCCGGCTCGCTGCCTGTGCGGGAGGATGCTGCAGGCAGCCTTGGCCGGAGTGGGAGGCAGAGTGGGTGCCCTGGCCACATTTCCCAGCCCACAGTGGGATTTGGGGGCTTGCACGGTGTCCTCAGAGATGCCACAGGGTGGACAGAGTGGCGGCAGGGCAGGATAAGAGGCAAGGGCTGAGAGATGGAGCGCAGCACTGAGCAGCTTTTGAGGTGGGCACAATCTGATGACTTGGGGGCAAGAACCCCTGGGCCAGGCCCAGGCCACCGAGTGCCCCTCAGTGGGCAGGGACACTCCTCAAGGGCTGTCTTTCTGTCACAGTCTGTGTCCCCCACCACAGGCTGGTGCCGGGGGAGGTGGGAAGGCCCTAGATCGGTGCAGACAGCTGGCAAACCCTGCCCGCCGCGGGCAGCGGCTCCGAGCGCGTCCCCTCCTGGGATGGGAGCAGGGCTGCAGACTGTGGACAAGCTCCTCGCCTTTAAACTGGAGTCAGATTCCTCACTGCTGGCTCGGGGCGCAGGAAACTGTGCCCAGGAGCAGGTGAGGAGGGACCCCACTCTAACGAGAAGGAGACGCATGAAATTCGCTGGTTCCACTCCCCCCAGCAGGCAGCCGGGGGCTTTTCCACCCGACGCCTTTTCCTTCTCACTCCCTTTTTTACTTTTTCACAGGGGAAGCAAAATTCGTGCTGTGTGGCCCCATCAGCCATGGGCAAGCCAGGCTGTGGTGGAATCACACCCTCCAGCCCACGGTGGTGGTGAGGGCATGGGGGCACCCTGAGCCTGTGCTGGGTCACGTCCTTGGGGCGAGCATTTGTGTGCCCACACTCACATCCGTGTGTCCATCCTCATGGCCTCGTGTCCATCCTCATGTCCTTCTGTCCACACTCATGTCCTTGTGCACACACTCACCTTTACATGTCCGCATGTCCACACTCACATCTTTGTGTCCACACTCACCTCCATTTGTCCCCATGTCCAGCCACAGCTCCACAACCAGTCCCAGATGGGTTGCTGGGAGCTGTTGGCCATGCTGTGGCAAGAAGTAGCCTCAAAAAGTGGGAAAAATCCAGCAAATTTCCCCCCACACCTCCACCACACACCCCCACCACACACCCCTGTGGCATCTCCCTCCTTGGCTGTGGCTCGGTCTCCGTGCCAGCAGTGGGTGCTGAGGGTTGTGGGGGTCTTGCCAGCTGCATTTGGGGTTGACAACGCCCTGGCTGCTCTTGCTGGCTGCACTGGGCTGCTGTTGTCCCCTCCAGAGAATCTCAGCTGCCGGGAGCTGGCCTGGCTCCACCGGGCTCACACACTGCAGCAGAGGAGCTGGGCCAGGCACGGATTTCCCTCCCCTCCTGCCATCTGCTCCTGACAGTGCTGTTTGTCCCTATTTCTCACCCCATTCCCCTGTGCCTCAGGAGCGCTGGCAGCTCCTTGTCCTGGAGCCCTGGGCCATGTCCCTCTGGGATGTCTCTGCTCGGGAAGAGCACTGGGGTTCTTGGGATGCCTCAGAGGGCAGAAATCCCAGGACTGGGTCAGCAGGAGGGGAAGGACTCCGAGATGTCCATGTGCCAATCTTCCTTTTCATGATTTGGGACCAATCATCCCCTTCCCACTTGCATTCCAGGGAGGTGCTGCAGGACACAAAGAGGTTGGGGAGAGGTTTCTTATTCTTGTCTTGCAGAAGGAAGAAGGGTCTTCCATGAGAATCCCCAGTCGGGGTGGAACAGCAGGTTTGGACCTGCAGGGTTCTTGGAGGTGATGGAAGCAGAGCCTGGGCTCCTGTCTCAGCTGAGAAAGGATATTTTCCAGCAGCTCCAGCTGCCCCTCCCTGCTCCTGGCCCAGCTCCTGCCAGCACAAGGCTGTGATCCTGAATTCCCGACCAACACACAGAGCTGTAAATTCAGTTTTAACCCCAATGGAGATAAATCCCCATGCAGCGATGGAGCAAGATGAGGAGGTGGGATGGGGAACTGGACAGGAGCAGGGATTCTAATTCTCCACAGAATCGTGCCTGGAGCCACCACAAAGCCCACCTGGCCTTCAAAGATGGAAACCTCATGGTGCTGCTGGAATCAGGCAGGGAAGCACCGTGCCAGGGATGGGAAAACACATCCATGGGCTTCCTCTTCCTCTCCTTCCTATGACCTACCCCAACAAGCTGGAGCCGTGGGTGATTCAACAACAACAAAACCAAACGAAAAACAATCTCCTCGTGCTAATGGGATTGGTTCTGTCCCTACCACGCACATTCCAGCCCGGCTCGAGGGACCGCTCGGGGGGCGGGGGGGAAGGGGAGGATAATGAAGCCAAATTATTCCTCCGTCTTCAAATGTCAGAGTTGAGTGCAGTGCCGCTGGCCGGGCCTGGCACAGCTGCTGGGCCCTGGCGCTGCCGTGGGGAAGCGGAGCACCCTCGGAGCACAGCCAGGGACAGGCATTTTCCATTCCCTGGCCTTCATTACTTCTTGGAACGTGGGCCCCGCTGGCCGGGCCGCGAGGGGCTTCGCTTCCCTGCGTGTTTATTCGTGCGGCCGTGTGTTCTCCTGCCAGGTGAGGAGCGCAGCCAAGCTGGTCGGGGGAAGCTGGGATGTGCGGCTGTGGTTTGGCTGGGCGGATGGCAACCAGGCTCCCCAGTGTGCCGGGGTGGTGGTGCAGCACTTGCCCCCCCTGGAGCCGTCCCTGGTTCCGTGCTGGACACGGAGGGGACCTGGTGGATTGTGGCCTCGCTGTGGTGCCAAACGGTGCTGGGAATGGCCAGTGCTGCCAGCTGAGTGAGAGCCAGCTCCTGCAGGAATCAGGTCTCCATGTGGGAGTGGAAGGAGCCCAAGATTCCTGCAAGAAGGTGTTGGTCCTTCCCCCAGGCCGGACCCCATGTGGCTCCACGCTCCGTGTCCTGCTCATTCCTGCTCCTCCCGCTCGCTCGCCAGCACAGGGCACAGCATTCCCACACTCCGTGTTTCATCTGTGCTGGATAATGCTGCTCCACAGGGTGGGTGACACTGCCTGGGGGTGGAATCCATCCCAGCAGGGAAGGGATGCTGCTCTCCCGGTGCATTGTGCCAGAGATGAGCTCGTTGTGTCGGATTGGCTTTGAATTGGGGAACTGGGATCCTGCTGCATCCCGGGATGGTGGGAGCCTACAGAGCTCATCCTGAGGGACTCGGGTATCCCACATC
The DNA here is from genome assembly GCF_009650955.1 of Corvus moneduloides. Taxonomy (NCBI): domain Eukaryota; kingdom Metazoa; phylum Chordata; class Aves; order Passeriformes; family Corvidae; genus Corvus; species Corvus moneduloides. The sequence continues at coordinate 4,372,170 of NC_045503.1, read as the reverse complement.
CCTGGGAGTCCCACATCCCTGGGAGGCCCACATCCCTGGGGGTCCCACATCCCTGGGGTTGGCGGCCGCTCTCCACCATGGAATTCTCTGCAATCCTGGCAGTGCTGGTGCTCCAGGGGAAAGGAGAGGATGATCCACCCCCATCAGCCTCCAGGAGATAAAACATCTCCATGGGGAAATGTGACCAAAGGGGCAGGATAAAAGGGAGGGAGAAAGGCTGGTGCATCTTCCCGGCACAGCAGACACACCCCAGCCTGCATTCCCAACCTTCCCCGGGCTCACACTCTCGCCAGGATTACACAGGGATTAGCAGGGAGCAGTGGAGCAGAAATCCAGAGGGAATAAAACCAGGGAGAAGCACTGGCACTGAGAAACCCCAGCACACCCTCTGGGCAGGCAGGAGATGGAGCTGGGATTTCACCAAGGAAGAGCGAGGGAGGTCATCGCAGCCTCCTCCACAACAAGGGAAAATAAAGCAGCCAAAAATCTAACAAGAACTGGGAAAAAAACCCTGTGCTGGGAAAAAATCTAACAAAAATTGGAAAAAAAACCCTGGATGCTGGTGCTGGGAGCTGTGAGGAATTCCTGCTCCTGAGGAGGATGAAATGAGGACGTTGGAGGGAAAGGCAGCGCTGCCAGCTCATGATTTTGTCATTACTCTCCCAGTGTTGGCCGTGGATTTTAAAGCCCAGCTGTGGGAGCCGTGGGATACACAAGAGCTTGGCTTGCAGCAAAAGGTACATGGAGAGACCTCATGTTTTGCAAGGGGAAAAACAAACACAAAAAAAAAGGTGAAAATATGACTCAAATACATCCCGAAGGCTTGAAATCAAGATCAGAAAGAAGAAGAATGTAAATAGTTTGGAGTTTATTAATTTTCTTTTTTTTTTAACCCAGTCCAGTTAGAATTGTGATTTTCCAGGCAGACCACTGCTCTCCACAGTAGGAATTCCAGGCTTTTCCAGGCCTGCCTGCATATACTGTGTGCATGGGATAAATATATTACAGTTGTGTGAGTTGCTCAGATTGCTGTGCTAACACTGGTCATAAAATTCACCTTAGATATAAGGCAGGCTGCTCGGGGAAGGGGGCTAAGTGCACTCAACAAATAACGAAGAGAAATAAAAATAAATATCAAATGGCCCATAAAATCAAACAATAATGGTAACTAAAAAGTTCCTGGATTTGCTGCCAGAGGTAAAATCCCATCAGCGACATGAAATAACAAGAAATGCCCCCCCTTAGTTCCTTCTCCACATGACACAAGTCAGAACGCCTGGTCACCAGAGTAGTTATGGAATACATCTTCCTTCCAGGGGCTTATAAATGCATTTTTCCTGCTTTGAGAGACCTTCTGGGGTTCAGTTTAACTGGGATCTGGGGAACATGTGAAAGGCATTTACGGCATCCAGCCCAGCCCCGCTTTTCCTGCAGGAGAAGCAGAGGTGTGACATTCACAGCTCCCACCTGGGATGGAGAGGGCCACAGCCCTTTGTGGGACAGAAATAGCTGCACTTAAAATATCAGGGTGGACCTAAAAATAATAAAGGGAAAGAAAGCGTTTGTTTCAAGGCTTTTACAGATCAGGGTGTGCTGATCAGGTGAGGAGCAGCTGAGGGAGCTCGGAAAGGGGCTCAGAGGGAGCAAAGGAGGCTCAGGGGGGACCTTGTGGCTCTGCACAACTCCCTGACAGGAGGGAGCAGCCCGGGGGGGGGTCCCAGGGGACAACAGGACAAGAGGGAATGGCCTTGAGTTGCACCAGGGGAGGTTCAGGTTGGATATTGGGGAAATTCCTTCATGGAAAGGGTGGTCAGGCCTTGGCAGGGGCTGCCCAGGGAGGTTCGGAGTCCCCATCTCTGGAGGTGTCTAAGGAGCTCCTGGACGTGGCACTCGGTGCTCTGGGCTGGGGACAAGGTGGGGATCAGTCACAGCTTGGCCTCAGCGGTCTTGGAGGTCTTTTCCAACCTAAATAACTCCATGATTCCATAAAGTGACCCCTGGAGAATGGGGGAGGTGTCAAGTGAAGCCAAGCTGGAAGTTGGACAACCATGAGATGTTTGGAACACCAGAACAACAAAAAGAGCACCCCTGGAGCAGGGGGGAGAGCTGGGTGGGAGCTCCTGCAGCTCCAAATTCCAGCAGGGACAGGGGATGGAACACCAGGAGGGTCCATCCATGGCCTCTTCCCGTGCTGACATCTCCTCCTCTGTGCAGGTCGTGTCTAAAATAACAAGGCCCCGAGGTCCTGGCCGGGGTCTCCGTGTGCTGCAGCAACACAAATAGCAAATTAATAAGTACTGCTTCCCTTGCTCCCCAAGGTTTTGCGAGGCTTAATTAATGAATGTCTGTAAAACGCATTTGGAGCTGGGAATGAAATGTGCTGTGGAAATGCCAAATATTTTTAATGCTCCAGCAGATTTAGGAGGTTTAAATAAGAAAAATACACAGCTTTTCCTCTCCGAAACAGATTGCTCTCCTTGAAGCAAAGAGCTCCAGAACATGAAGTTTTCATCAGGCTGACTTGAAAGGGAGTTTTCACGGCTTTCCAAGCGCGTTCGTTCTCATGTACGAATTCCCCCCTTTCCCTTCTACAGATGTGGACCCCGAGCATGGGAAATCAAAGAAATCTACCCCCGGCCGTTGGCAGGGCCAGCGCTATGAATAATTTCCTGATTCCCACTGATGACTGGAATGCCCCCTCGACCAGATGCGCGCCGGCTTTAGGAATTACACGGACCCCGCGTGGCCTCGGTGGCTTTGGGGAGAGCTGGGAGGGCTCTGATGCCGACCATGTGTGGGGACGGAGGCGGTTTTGGCAGCGGGACGCGCAGGGATCTCCAGCGACAGGACTGCACCCTCTGGAGGGTACTGCTGCTCCTGCATGAGGAGGTTTTGGCCAAAAATCCCCCTCCAGAATGGCCCAGGTGGCCTGGCAGGAGGTTTTGTCCCCACCAGGGCTGTCCCCGCAGTCCTGGGCGCCGCAGGTGACATTTAGTGATCCGCAGGTGGAATCCCGAGGGAAATATTGGGATTTCCAGGGCAGGCTGTGGTCCGATAATGCTCGCATGGAAGGAACTGGTGGCCTGTGGGGCGGTGACAGACCTCTGGGACCCCGCAGCTGTGGGGCGGTGGCTGCCACCGGGACATCCGAGGGATGGAGACACCCCCAAGTCCTCTCAGCCATGAGGCAGTGACAGACCCCCAAACTCCACAGGCTGGTGGGGGGTGACAGCCCCCGGTCCCCCAGCCCCGGGGGGAGGTGACAGCTCCAGGGGGAGGTGACAGCCCCCGGCCCCCAATTCCGGGGGAGGTGACAGCCCCCGGTCCCCCAATCCCGGAGGGAGGTGACAGCCCCAAGGGGAGGTGACAGCCCCCGGACCCCAATTCCGGGGAAGGTGACAGCCCCCAGTCCCCCAATCCCGGAGGGAGGTGACAGCCCCCGGTCCCCCAATCCCGGGGGAGGTGACAGCCCCCGGTCCCCCAGTCCCGGGGGAGGTGACAGCCCCCAGTCCCCCAATCCCGGGGAAGGTGACAGCCCCCGGCTCCCAATCCCGGGGAAGGTGACAGCCCCCGGCCCCCCAGCCCCGGGGGAGGTGACAGCCCCCGGTCCCCCAATCCCGGGGGGAGGTGACAGCCCCCGGTCCCCCAGACCCAGGGGGAGGTGACAGCCCCAGGGGGAGGTGACAGCCCCCGGACCCCAATTCCGGGGAAGGTGACAGCCCCCAGTCCCCCAATCCCGGGGGGAGGTGACAGCCCCCGGTCCCCCAGCCCCGGGGGAGGTGACAGCCCCCAGTCCCCCAATCCCGGGGGGAGGTGACAGCCCCCAGTCCCCCAGCCCCAGGGGGAGGTGACAGCCCCCGGCCCCCCAGCCCCAGGGGGAGGTGACAGCCCCCGGTCCCCCAGCCCCGGGGGAGGTGACAGCCCCCAGTCCCCCAATCCCGGGGGGAGGTGACAGCCCCCGGCCCCCCAGCCCCAGGGGGAGGTGACAGCCCCCGGTCCCCCAGCCCCGGGGGAGGTGACAGCCCCCGCACTCCCGCGGGGCGGTGACACGGCGGTGGCGGCGGGGCGGCGCCAGGCCCGGCGGGCGCGGAGCGGAGCCCGCGGCTCCCGGTCCCCGCCGCTCCTGCGCCTTTAACGCGGCGGCCCCGCCGCCTCCCCCGCGGCACCGGCGGCGGCGGCGGCGCTCGGCGATGGCGGAGTCCGGCGGAGCCGAGTTCGGCGCGGAGCGGCCGAGCAGGTGAGCGGGGCCGGCGCGGCCTAGGCCGGGCAGCGGGGCCGGGCCCCATCGGCCCGCGGGGCTCCGCCGCCTTCCCCCGGGCCCGGGGTCACGGAGCGCCGGCCTGGCCGAGGAGCCGCTGCCCGGGGGCGCTGTGGCGGGCGGCAGCACGGCCCGGTGCCCGGTGCCCGGTGCTCGGTGCTCGGTGCCTCAGGGGCCGGGGATTGTCCTGAGCGGGGCCCGCGGGAAGGGAGCGATCGTGATGAGCAGCGACGCTGCTGCTCGTGGGGTGTGTGAGGAGGGAGGCTGAGGTTTGGGCCAGGCTCTAAAGCAGAAAATAGTGTGAATGCTATGGTGAATCCTGTAGTGAATCCTACAGTGAATCGCACCCAGTGAAACCGCCCCAGGGAATCCCACCCTGGGTCAGGTCTGTGGAGCCACCAGCTCTGCGGGTTTGTAGAGACACCAGGTGCAGCAGTTCCAGAGACTTCCAATGTTTGGTGTTTCAGGCCCAATCTGCTGCCCCCCATCTCCTCTGCTGTGCCCCCAGCCTGCAGATCCAACCCAGTCCCTGATTTTGGGGGGGTCCCTCAGGCTTTGAAGGCAGTGCAGAGCAGGTGGTACCTGTCGGGGTGATGCTCTGGGTGCTGCAGGTGGTACCTGCTCACGGAGGAGTTTCTGTTCCTGGGGTTTTCCTGTCTGTCACCATCCCGAGCTCGTGTTGGACAGTGTTCAGGGAGTTGTGGTGTCTGGCTCGGGGATGTTACGCTGTTGCTGTCAGCCCGGGCTGTCACTTTGCTTCAAAGCATCGTTTATACTCAGCTTCGCTCAGCGTTGCCTCCTGAAATAACCACCCGTGTGTGTCACGCCGTGGAGGGGAAGCCCTCCCAGGCATTGTTCAGTGCTGGAGAAGCCTCTCTGAATCCTCACCTATAGATTTATCCTACTTTTTTCCACCTCAGTGACCACCTGTGCTCCTTGAAGCTCCATGCTGTGTCACCTGTGGCGTCTCATTTCATCCCTCTGCACCTCCTTTTCCTTTCTCAGGCAGGAATTCCAGCACTTCTTACTCCAGGTGTTGGTAGCACTGCTCCCCTGGCACTTGGGAGTTCCCTGGGCGTGCAGCAGTGAGAAATGGAAGTAATTTGTTTCAGGGCTGTGATAAATCACCCAGGCTGGAGCTGCAGCAGTTTTATTCCCCCGAGCTGCAGCTCCGTCATGTTCGCTATCGCTGAGTGTTTATTTTCTTTGTTAATTTTAAAGCAAAGCTCGTTGAAGTTTGGATCCTGCTTCTTGTTGCTCCGGAGTTTAGAGGATTTTTACTTGTTTAAAGGTGGATTTATTGGGGAATATGAGGAGAAATCTGATGGGGGACTTTGGATGTGCTGTAGAGCGTGAGCAGGATTCCAAGGGCATTCCTTGGCGGCAGTGATTCCTTGTTAGGTGCTTCCACTTGTGACTTTTTTGCACTTCTTATTGACTCTCCAAGGCAGGAGGACAGAGGCTCTGGTGCTGTTTCACACATGCCATTTGGATGGTGCACTGCAGCTCCAACACCACGGGCAGAATTTCCATCTTTGGAATTGCTACCGCTTGCCCAGGAGCTGTGGCTGCCCCGGAGCAGGAAAATTCACTTCTCTGCTGGGATCCTGCTCTTTCCTTCAACACAGAACAGGCTGGGCAAGACCATGGGGACAAAAGGCCCTGGACACGCTGATGGCATGAGATAAAGCCACTCCTGGGCATTGAAAAGCAAATGGCTCCAATCTTCTATTTTGAAATAAACTTTTGGTTTGTTTTTTTTTTCCTTTCTTCCTCCTTGGGTAGAATTTCATGACTTACAAATGGGTTTCATATTTTACTCCCAGCCTTCTTTTATCACGTAGAGGGAAGAGTTTCAGGCTGCAGAATTCACTCTGTAGCACTGGGAATGTGCTTTGGGGTCAGGGAGAGGAAACCTGGAACCTTTTGGGATCCCCAGCAGGAGAAGCTTCTGCGCTCGAGCCATCGAGGCATCGTTGTTGCAGCGTTGGTGAGGTGGGGTTGTGCAAAGCAGGGTCACAAAAATCTGGGAAAAACACCATCCCAGATGCTGGAGAGAGTGTTCCCGTGCAGGCCTTTCCATGGGAATTGATTGAGGTGTCCAGAAAAGCTGTCGAGGAATTAATTGGGAATAATCCCTTGAAGGACGTGCTGACGTGTTTGCTGTGAAAACCAGGAAGAACAGGCAAGGTCTTATCTCAAATGTCTGGGTTCCCATCAAGGGGATGCTGACCTGAGCTTCCCAAACTTTATTCCTTCTGAGAAAGTGGTGGGAAGGAGAGGAATGTCCAGGGGGATGGAGTAAAACCACAAAGGGGGAGGATAAGGGCCGTGAGCCTGCCTTGCTCTGGAGTTCCTGTCATCTCCTACAGCTTCACCCTTCAATCACACTTGGTATTTTTTCCCTTTTGGAGCCGAAGTGGAGTTTTTGTGGGGTTTCTATGATCCATCCTCTGCCACATGGCAAGTTTCAGACAGATTTAGTTGTTAGATCTGGTAGACGTGGTGTAAATGTTTATGCTCTAACTGAATCACTGTAAAAATAACTGCTGCCTGCTCTTGCAGTGTTGGGAGAGTCCTGAGCTGGGGGTTTTGTTTAGACCAAAAGTAAACTTGGGGGGATGCTTTAAAGGTTCCTGTCATGCCTCCAAGTGTTGTGTGGCTTTGTAAGGAAGGGCCTCACAGAGTGGGATGATGGTTAAAGCGTCTTTCCCAGTTTCTCATTTATTAAGAAATGCTGGAGTTGCACAGAAATTTGGGATCTTTAAGAAAAGCTGTTCTGGTGGCCTTGGGTGGCTCTGTTCAGGGCAGAGTGGCACAAAGCCTGTGCAGGACAGAGCTGCCCACAGAGCTGGGAAACAAAATGATGTTATGATGGGCACAAACCTGAGTGCAGAGCGTTCAGGTGAGCAGAGAAAGACAGATCTGAGCTGGAATTTGGTGCCGCGATGCCGAGTGCCGGGGCAGCTGCTCCCACCTGCTGGGAAACACCAATTCCCTCATTTCCATGGAAGGAATGATGCTTTTGCTGCTGCTCTCTGCTGTTTCATCACCTTGTGCTGTTTTTGCCTGAGCTCCCTGGCTGCTCCCAGGCTCTGATCTGGAGGGTGGAGGTGCAGGGAGGGGAGAAGAGTACCTACTCTGCACGTAGCTACTCCTGTTGTGCTATTGCCACACTGCCCACGCCGTGCAATCCATGCTGCAGAAACAGCCTGGCACAAGCACCGCTCCTGGACCTCTGGAAAAGCTGGAAGTTTCCCCGAGTTCTTCCCAGGTGTGGAGCGGAGGGCCCGGGATAGTTGTGTAGGGCAAGGTGGGGAGTGATTTTCTTGCTGTGGGGACCTTTCTGCCCCGCCAGAGCTGCTGGCAGAGCTGGTACGGGCTGTCCCCACAGGGAAGGTGACCCAGAGGTTGCTGAGCTGTGCAGAGCCCAGGCAGGTCCTGACGGATTTTTGGATGGACGTGCCCAGAGCACCGCGGATCGGCTCCCAGAGGTGACAGGGTGACGCTGGAGCGGGCGCAGGGGAGGAGGCCAGTGTCCAGCAGTGCCTGTGTGCGGGCCAGGGGACACTTTTGGGGTGGCCTTGGTGGCTCTGCTGTGCTTGCCGACACCACTAGGTGCCTCCCAGCCTTTGCACTGCGGGGAGAGGCTCGGGAGCACCCGCTGCTCCCTCGGGCTGCTCCAGCAGCCCAGGCTTGGGGCACGGCTCTGATTTTTGGGTTATTTTGGACGTGAGCTTCACTTTTCACACAGCAGGGTTTGTCCCTGAGCTGGGGGAACGTGGAGCTGTTTAAGGCAGAGCTGTCGGGGAGTATTGAGGGTGCAACGAGCCTGAACTTGGGGGTGTACGTGGATTTTATGGGATGTGAACCCTACAGTCTGAGGGGCCCTGTGTGCCTGACTCTGTCACTGCTGTCACACTGCCACAGCAATGGACATGCTCCGAGTGATTTTTGTGTTTGCTCTGTTTGTTCCTGGCTCAGAGGGATTAGGCTTGGGGCTGATAAAAAATAATCACCATCAGGGTTATGGGGTGGGGGAGCACCTTCCCATTCTCGGTCCCTGTGACAAGTGCAGGTCGAGGTGGTGGCAGGGCAGGGCAGTGATGGGTGATGAGTGTCACCTCTCCAGCTGTCATCTCTCTGCTGGGACCAGAGGAAAATCCCAGTGCAGGACAAGACCCTCTGTTGTAGCTCTAAATATGGGTAGAAAAAGGAGAAATAGCAAATCCTTGTAAATAATCTCACTGTGACATTTTTGCCCCTCCAACCCCTGGTATCCAAACCTGGGCTCTTGGAATCCTCACCTGAGAGTCCCTCTGGTCCTTTGGCTGCTGAATCACCAAACTGCTTTTCCCACTGCACCAGCACAAAGATGCCTCTGGCTTTGTGACAGAAACATTTGAGGAATCTGATTCTGGGGGTTCTTTGTTGCTGTTTTTCTTCCCCCCCACAATTTGTGCTGGGTACAGCACGTCCTGCCCGGGGCCTCACGTTGAAACTCTGGGCGGTGGCACAGAGTTGAACGTGTTCACATCTTTCACCCTCCACTTTTTTGCTGCTCTGTTTTACCAGGCCAGCCAGCTTTTTGACAGCCATCCAGTTTTATTAGTGCAGAAACCAAAATCCCACCTCCTTTGGCTTGCAAACAACCTCCTGATTGATGCCTGGGAGCAGAGTAAATTCGTGTGTGTCTGCTGGGCCCTGTGCGAGCCCAGCTCAGAAGAAAAGAAAAACAGAGATTTTGGAAATGGCTGGGACTTCTAAGGGTATTAAAAAAATAATATTTCAAAAATAAATAAATTGAAAAGCTTCTTGCTGCTTTACCTTTGGGCTGCAGGGTGTCCTTGGTTCCAGCTTGGGGGAAATGGGATGCAGATAAGCAAATCAAAGGATCAGCAGGACCCAAGACGGAAAGCACTGGAAAATGAACCAGGTGCCTCCTGGCTTCTGTAAAATCCAGCTTTAATTGCTGTTTTCACCAAATTGCAGGGCTGAATCTGGCCTGGGTTGGCTGGTAGTGGTCAGTGTGGGAGCACAGCAGCACCCAGTCCCATCCCAGTGCCGGCCAGTCTGGCTGCTGGGAGAGGGACCAGCCTTTGGGGCCCTGAAACAGAACTAAAAAAAGTTTAACTGAAAAAAGTCTGCTGGGTTTTGTCCTTTTTCTTTCTTAAATCAAGAATGTTCTTTGCTCTCCCTTTGCCAAACATTAAATTCACTTAAATTTCGAGGCTGGAGACTTTTCCAACTTTCCTGTTGCACTTGAGGCATTTTCCAGAGGACCATTATTTTCACACAAAGTGTCGCTCCTTCTGAAACTCAGCCCCATTTATAATCTCTTCATTTGAGCCCTGCAAATTGCCAGTCACTTTTAAAAAGCGATATTAGTCTCAGGCTCTCTCCTTTTATTTATTGCTTTGATGAAAGAGATGGTGTCAGGAGTGGAAAATGAGTGGAGGCAGAGGAGGGAAACGGGAGAAATTCAGGGAAGGAGTTGGAAAAGGGAACAAAGAAATCGATTAAACGCTTTTTTTTTGCTCCCATATCTTGAGGATGATTATGTTTCGCTGGAAAACATCTCCTTCATTCAGAGTGTTAATATTTAATTAGTTGCTGATCATTAAGTGCTTATTGTGGTTGCTAATTTGGCCAGGAAACGCTGTAAATGCTGCTGGGAACAGAAGTAGGTTAACAGGGCAGGTATTTTTGTGCTTCGGTGCCTCATCTTCCTTGCCCCCAAATTTCCAAGGAAACTTCTTGCTGTGTCTTCTTAGAGGGATGCAAAGGCCACGGGAACGTCATCCCAAAATCCTAAATGAGAGTCTGGAAAGCAGCAAATCCGCAGTGAAGGGCTCAGCCTTTCTGCCCTAACGTAGCATTTGTGAGTGTGGAGTGCTGAAAACTCATTTTCATCATTTGGGCATGTGATATAAAGCCTCAGGATCTGAAATATTACAGTCACCATGGCTACCAGTGACTTATCTGAGGGAGTTTGACTTTTGTTTTGATTTTAAGTGTCTTAATTGTAGTTTAAAAATCAGAATCTAAATGTGTTTTTTTACTTAGGCATGAAACTAAAGGCATTAAATGATTTGCATTATTAAAATATCTATAATGCTGCCTGTCAAAGGTTCCTAAAGAAGGTCCTTAATATTCATCCCTTATGTTCTAAATAAAGTTACTCTCCAGCTTTATGGGAGTTCTGCTTCTCTCACCACAAAAAATGTCTTGCAGGTGCCTCGCTGGCTATTTTGCAACCCCAAACCTTTTGTTTAGCCTTGGAAAAGCTGTGCCACTCCATACCTGGTGCTTTCTCACACATTCTGCTGCTTTTCCTCCTTCCCCTCCTGTCCCCCAGCCGTTCCCCGCGGGGTCCCACCTCTGGAGCTGGTGTTTATGGAAGAGTTTGGCTGCTGGAAGTTTGCCCTGCTCAGGAATCCTGCCAAACCCCCTCGAGTTTCTCCTGGATGAAAAATTACTGAGCACCACCTGCCCGAAAAGTGGGAAAGCGTGGGGATGCTGAGCTGGGATGGAGAGCACCGAACTGCCCCTCCTTCCATGGTGTAAAAGAAGAGGAGGAACACGACAGGCAGTGGTGCAGCCGAAGATTTTTCTCCCTTAATTCAATCACTGAAATGTTACAATCTGTCCTGCTCTAATTCTCTCCACTTGTACTTGTGCAGCGGTTGCAAACATGCTGAAATATGAACTCATGCTTGGTAAGCCTTTAATTCCAGCTTTGATGTTTTTAATCATCAGTACAGATTTGGTAAAAATGATTCATTAGCTTGAAACGCGTCTTGGATTCCACGTGACGCTGTGGGGAACGGAGGAGGCAGCGCCAGGGGCCGCTTGTTCTTGGGATGTTCTTTGTGCCTGAGCTGATTCTTGAAGTGTGGCCCTCAACATCTCAGCTTTAGAGGCCTCTTGGGTGTCCAGATGCCTCCTCTCTGCATCTGGTTTCGGTCAAAACCCGAGCGCTCCTTGCTCAGAAATGTGTGAGCAGAGCCCGTGGTCGGTGCGCTGGGGCGAGGGCTGCTCTCTGGGTGCCGCAGCAGGAGGATTCCTGGCCTCGTTTGCCTTCCCTGCCTTCCCTGCCCGCTGTCTGCCTGGAACCACTCCCTTAACCCTTGCTGGGACATCTCCACACCCTCTGAGCCACCAGGGTTCGGGCTGGGGTTGGTTTCCCCCACACTGAGCTCTAGCCCGCAGTGACCGGAGAGGATTGAAAGCAATCTGGCTTCAGAGCAGCGGCTCGGAGACAAATCCTCAATCCCATTACTTGTTCCCTGGCAGTCCCTGGTTGGATCTGGGGTACCAGGGATGTTATCAGAGCCTCTGAGGCTGCTGCCCAAAAGGCATCGCCCTCCTGGCTCAGCGTGGCTGTCGGATTCCAGCTGCCCCCGCCGTGCGTGCCATGGATATAAAGATCCCTTTCATGGCTGTTTCCATATGGAAAGTGGCATTCCTGTTCCTGTAAAGCCACCTTTGTGCCAGTATATCCACGTGAGAGGCCCTGGTGGTGGGAGGATGTTGGGATCCCCGCCGTGGGATCTTGGTGCGGGTGTGATTTTTGTGTCCTGCGTTCTTCCGATGGATAAATTCGGGTGCAGCCACAGGCCTGACCCTGCCCCAAGCTGAGGTATTGAAGGGCTCTCTGACCACAGAAACCCCACAGAACTCCAGCTTTTTGAGGACAAAGATGAGCATCCCGAGGAAAATTCCAGAAGCTCTCCAGCCCTGCCTCCCTCGGAAAGGGAAGGAGCGGAATAAACACTTTCTCCCTGTTGTGCTGAAAGGCTTTTATCTCCCGGGCACGTTCTGAGCTTCGAGGAGGAGCAGCAACTCTTCCCAGGTTTTGTCTTCCAGGCTGTTCCTGCTGTAACAAATTGTTAAGCAACAAGTACACGGCATTTGGAGATCTGGGATGAGATAGGGACAGCCTCACAAAGGCGCTCTCAGATGTTCAAGGCTTCCTTTTGTGCTCAGGGGTTTTATATATTTATTTTTTACTCTCTGGCATCCAACTGCTGCTCCTCTTCTCCCTCCGTTTGCGGTGCTGGAGTGGGAGCCAAGGCCATGGATTCAGGTGTGCTCCCGTGTCCAGCCAAGCCTGCTCTTATCACAAATCCCTTTTTTCTCCCCGCAGAGCAAACACTGCTTGGTGCTGTTTCCTCACCTCTCCTCCTCCCCCTTTGTTTTCCGTAAATCCCTTACTTGATTTCTCATGCTTTGTGTGGATTTTGTTTTGTTTCCAGCTTGTTTTTTTCTCCTTAAAATCCTTTTTTTTTTTTTTTTTCTGGACATTAGCGATGCTTTTCTTTTGTTTTGCCTTTTTTTCCCCCCTCCTCAGAGTATTGTGTAATTAGTGGATCCTTTTATTCTACCCCTGTAAATAGACAAAGGAACCAGAACAGGGAGTTTTTCCTGGAGCAGCTGTTCCATTACCTGTTGAAATGAGTCCCACATCCCAACACCTTTATTCCACACAGATGGACCCACCCACCCTGAGCTAATCCTGTAAAAGTGAATTGAGGAAGAGGAAAAAAGAGGAATATTCATGCAGGTGACGGTTGTTGTCTGAACCTGCGCTGCGAGGGCTGTGGATCCAGGGACAGCATTCCAACAGGGATGAACGCCGAGGCTGGGAAAAGGAATGTTTGAAATCAGTCTAAAAAAAAAACCACAGAAGAAAATTCCCATGAGGAGACTCCTGCAGGAGATCGAGTGTGGTGAAGTCACAACGAATCGGGAATTGCGGCTCCCGCCGGCTCTGTCCCTGTGGATTTTACCTGCCCAGCCCGGAGCAGAGCGGCTTTGCTGGGTGACTGGTGCTGTGTCCAGAGGGAACATCACTTCCATGCTGCTGCTGGACGTTTCCTCCTTCCTCTCGCAGCAAATGCAAGTTCCAGAGAGGAGAGGGAAAGGGGTTTGATGTGGTGAGAATCCACGCCTCGCTGCCCCAATCCCTTCCCTCTTTTTCCTTGGGAAGAGCTGGAGTGGACAGACATCTCTTGGCTTGCAGAGTGTGGATAAAGGTCCTGTCAGCAGCTGCCTTTTTGCTAAGCCTTCTTATTCCAGCAAGGAACACTCCACGCTCTGCTCTGAGGCTCTTCAGAGTGCTTTGATTTTAGGGTGGGGATTTCAGACCACCCTCACCCAGCTGAGCACCACCAGCCATCCCAGTAGGAGCTCCGATGGATTTTTTGAGGCATTCCCAAGCCTGAGGAGCTCGAACCAGCCTGCCAAGGTTTGCTCTGTGCATCCCAGCGAGCTCCAGAGCTCCCAGTGCTCTGATGGACATCCCAGATTTCCCCTCGCTCCCTCTCCCTAAAGCTTGCCGGAAATTGCAACCCGATAGGAGCGAGCCCTGTCCATTGTTCCTCATTGTTTGAGGATTGTTTACATCCACTTTTTTGTTATCCCATCTCCCTGACTCTTCCCTGACCTCTTGCCGGCTCGTTTGGTCCATTGTGTGTGGCTGTTGTTGTTCCAGGGAGTTCTGAGGGAGGAGGGTTGGAGCAAACCCTGGGATTACTCAGCCCCAGCCTACTCCTCTTTGGCTTCATTGCTTTATTCCACCTAAATAATAATAACAATAAAGATGATAATTCCCTCTAAGTGCAGTCCTAAGCGCACTCTCCCGCTGTGTATTTGGGAGCAACTCGCGCAGCTTCCCAGACTCGGGATAATCTCCTTGGGATTTTTTAATGTCACATTCCTCGAGGACGCAGAGACCCAGCAGCAGGATGCTCCTGGAAACATCAGCCCCATCCTGAGTATTGATCCCTGTGTTTTCTCCCCAGGAGCACACAGGATCTTGATCCTGAAAAGTCGGTCAGAGCTGGATTACATTTGCAAACCAGTTTGGGATTTCCCACGAGCGAGAGGGCTCAGGGAGTCTTGCAGTTGGTTCTGGAGTTCTTTCCAGAGCATCCCGCAGCCCCTTCCCCTGGAGCAGGGCTCCTGCTGCCTGCGAACGCAGCGTTCCCACCGACAAGTGCATCTGAGGCCAGGCAGATCCCGGGATGATGCTGGGGAACACGTGTGAGAGGCACTGGGAGAAGCAAGGAAATGTTTACGCTGGGAGGGGACTGTTGACAGTGCAGTTCAAACAGCTGACGTTATTCAGGGCAGCCAGTGCCGTGCAATATTTTGCTTTTTGCTCCTCTCCTGGGGGTCAGGCAGAAGGGAAGGATCAAATGGGGCTGGCAGGGCTGTCCTTGGCCGGAGCAGGGAATCCAGCAGCTGCAGGCAAGGAAGGTGGTGAGGAGAAGCAGCAACTGTGGCTTGGTGTAGTGGTTGAAGTCGAGGTCAGGGTGGATTCTGGGGCAGCTCAGCGCAGGGACACCAACATTCCCTGGATATTGTGGACCCAGGAGATGTTTGGGTGGTGTCTGGAGCCCCGTGTGTGCTGCAGGGCTGTCAGTGCCAGAGGATAACTGAGAAATGTGGAAGTGTTTTGTGCTGGGAGAAGGGAACACGAGGTGCTGATGTGCTGGGTGGCTGTTGAGCTGGGAATTGAATTTGCCTTCCAACTGGTCCCAGTTCCCGTGCGTCCCCATCTCGCTGGGTGGGTATCTGACATTCTGTGTTCGTTTCAAACCAGCCTGTCTCTCTTGTTCTGTTTTTAGCATGGCTGACAAGAACAGCACCCTGAAATGCACGTTCTCTGCTCCTGGCCACAGCACCACGCTGCTGCAGGGACTGGCCTCGCTCCGAGCTCAGGCTCAGCTGCTTGATGTCATCCTCACTATAAATAATGAAGTGTTTCAGGTTCATAAAGTTGTCTTGGCTGCCTGCAGTGACTATTTCAGGTGAGAATCCCATAGGGAAGCAGGCATTTTTACCTTTCCCGTGGGTTTGCTGTCTCCCCATCCTCCCCCACCCCAACCTCCCCACCGCACCCCAAAAGTCCCATCCCACAGAAATCTTTGGAGGTTTGGTTTGCTCCATGGATGTCCTGCAGGCAGGTTGAAGTTCAGGATCAGTCCCTCTGCACTCAGGTTTGTTCAGCTACAGCTGCTGGGCCAAGACAGGAGCCCAAGCCCAGGTTTTGAACCCACCTGGGCAGGTGTTGGTGCTGCTTTTGCTCTGGAGCCACTTGAGCTGATTTGGAGGTAGCAGTGAGGCCTCCAGAATGAGGCATCCCATCCTCCTGCTCTCTTTAACCACCACTGATGTGTCTGTAGTGCTCCCTGCCCATGGGCTGAGAGCACTGAGGTCCTGAGAGCGCTCCCCAGATCCCAGAAGATCCGGGAGAGCTGTCCCAGCTGGTGTGGGTTGAAAACCGAAGCACCACGAGGAGTTTCTGCAGCCAAATTAATGCAGAGGGAGCCAATTGCAGGGCAGGGAATTCAGTCCTGAGTGAAAACAGGTGTTTTATCCATCTTGCCTCTGTCACAGGATCACAGAATTGTGGTTGAGGTTGGAAAAGGTCTCCAAGGTCATCAAGTTCAACCTTGTCACCCAGCCCAGAGCACTGAGTGTCACATCCAGGCCTTCCTTGGACACCTCCAGAGATGGGCACTCCAAACCTCCCTGGGCAGCCCCTGCCAAAGTCTAATCACCCTTTCCATGAAGAAATTCCTGCTGATGTCCACCCTGAGCCTCCCCTGGCACAGCTTGAGGCCGTTCCCTCTTGTCCTGTTGTCCCCTGTTCCCAGAGCCCAACTTCCCCCCGGCTGCCCCCTCCTGTCAGGGACTTGTGCAGAGCCACAAGGTCCCCCCTGAGCCTCCTTTGCTCCAGGCTGAGCCCCTTTCCAGCTCCCTCAGCTGCTCCTCAGGACTGACTCTCTCTGTCCAGCTCCTTTGGAACGGCTCTGACTGGGAATGGCTTTGAGTCCGGGATCTTTCTGGGGCAGCACCAGTGGCAGCGTGAAGTGAGGGACGTGCTGGAGACACCAGGTGCAGGGAAGGCTCACACTCATGGAGAGCTCGAGCTGGGAGTTGTTCCAGACTCTGGGAGGGCTGGAAAAGGGGCTGTTGATGGGATTTGCAGTCCCTTGATGTGTAGGTCCCTCCCAGCAGGTAAACAAGACCAAAGGGCTTCACCTGGCATCTCTCTGGCATCCCTGTGCCCGTTCTTCAGGGCTCCGTGTTCACACACATTTTCCAGGCTCTTCCCTCCCCTCTCCCTGTGGTAACACAAACCTTCCAGGCTTATCACTCTCCTGAGCAGGCACACAGTTAATCCTGGAGCTGCTCTCCCCCCAGATGCTGATGGCACTGTTTTATTCCTCACTGCTGGGTGCAGGGCCACTGCCAGGGTGGTTTCACTGTCGAAATCTAATTGCTGAGTAGGTTCCTTGTTAGAACTTCAGTGGTGCTGAAGAACGTCGTCCTGGGGAACAATGGCAGAATAATCCAGCTTTTCGAAAACACTCTGGGTTTTTTTCTGCAGGAAGGGGGAGGGAAAAGAGTGAAATTGAGGCATTTATATAATCAGCATTTTAGAACCGTAACACTTTTCGAAGGGAATTGCATTCTAGTGGGTGATTTGTCTTCAGCATGGCAACAATAAACGCTGTCCTCTCCCTGTTCAGCTGGTGCAGGAGCACACACGTGGCCGGGTGTCCTCTGGGGCGAGGGATCAGGGCTGGGATTTGAGCAGAATGCTCTCATCTGCTGCACGGACAAATAATTGGGAACAGCGTTCCTGGTCACTCGGTTACAGCGGGCTGATTTCACATGCAGATATTTCCTTATTTAGGTCATTTAGGATTTCTTGGGTTTATGCTGGACGGCAGCAGGTTTTCTAGCCTGGTTTGGACAGGAAACTTGGAACTCCTGTCTTTTGACAGCGTTCCCAAGATATTCCTTTATTCCTGTGTCGGTGCAGGGTCTGTTCAGCATTTTTTCGGGCTGACTCGCACCTTGGAGTCGGCGCAGGCAGCTCTGGTGACACCACAGATTTACCTTTCCCATGGAAAAGAGCAGGTTACCCAGGGTGGAAAAAACAGCCCAAAAAGTGCAGTTTTAAGATCTTTTGTGTGACAGTTCATGGCCT